>NC_041384.1:669822781-669856954 GCF_002162155.2 Triticum dicoccoides
GGCGAGGCGTGCCAGGCGGCGGATGAGCTGCGTGCGCGTTGCTGCCCAGCGGGCACGGCGGGCGTGCACGCTTGCTAGCTAGCTAGCCAGGCGCGGTCGTTGCTTGCTAGCTAGCTAGCTATGCACGCGCCGGCGGGCGAGGGCGAGCGGGCTGGACGGCGTATAGGCACGGGCGAGCTTGACTGCGGCGGCTGCACCGGCGAGGCGAGAGCGCGAGCTCGCGGGCAGGCGAGGCGCAGGCGGGTGCGCACGGTTGGGGCGGACGTTTTGGGGTCGGTCGGCGCTTTGGGCGACTTCAACTTAACCCGGACATGCATGTCCGTTTTGACACCCATTGCCACCTCAAACAGATAAAATTTGGACAAAGCGGACGTCCGTTTAGGGTGGTGCGGTGGAGTTGGCTTAAGTGAACCTTTGGTGAGGTGACATGTGCGGTGCGATGAGATTTCTGCATGAAATAAACTAATAATGAAAAACTTATTCTCATCTATGTTGTGTTGGACCTTTGATGAAGTGACATGTGTAAACGTTAAGATAACAGAACAATGGGAACCAACTACTAGGTATGTATATGATATTTTTAGAAAACATGAAAATTATGTGGACGTTTTATAACACATGAAGATTCGGCCGTTAGACGTGGGCATTTCTTTTACTTTACCTCCGTTGGATACACAAAATTGATGTTATAATCATTCTATTGTATATATTTAATTTATTTTCTGTGCATGCATTGTGCTCCTATTACAACTTTTAGTGCAAGCGTGGTCTTTTTTACACGTATTCAGTAAGACCATGTTCGCATTAAAAGTTAGGCCTCACCTTACTGCATGGGCACTTAGATGAGGTGCTCAAACATCTAAGTACCCATGCGTTGGGGTGAAGCCTCACCTCACTGCATGGATAGTACTTAGATAAGATGCTCAAACATCTAAATACCCATACATTGAGGTGAGGTCTAATACCCTCAATAAGCAGTGTATAATTCTACCTCATGTTCAGGGGCGATTAATCCTATTTTGCGCATAGGCTGAGGGATACCGACTAGGCGTGTGCCCTCACCCCAACCCCCATGACACTAGTGGGCTGGTGCGGTATGGTTACTGCGTTTTTTCTATTCTCACAGTTTTTAGTCTTTTTATGAGTTTTAAAAAAAATTAATATTTCATTTTTTATTTTCACTTTTGTTATGTTTTTGTTCTTTTTAAAATTCATGGCATTTTTTAGTATTGGGAAGATTTTTAAAAATTTGAAATTATTTTTGAAATTTCTATTTTTTAATACTGTAGAATACTTTATAAAATCTTTGGATGTTTTTACAATTTGTTGGTATTTTTAAAATTCATATTTATTTTTTATAAAATTCACAAATATTTTAATATCCAGACATTTCAAAAAACATGGGAAAATACTTTTCCTAGTTTTGAAAAGGAAAACAATCAAAGCACCATTAAGCCGCATCATGCAAACAATTGTTGTGCTCTGTGCTCTGACCCAAAGGATTAAATGGCAGATGTAATTTTTTTTGGGTCGAAACCAAGTAACAGGTCGATGGAAACCAAGCTCAACTCGTGGAATGAATGAAACCAAGTAATGAGTTGAGTATTTATTACTAGAGCGCGTTGACCTGGGAGGGTTAGTTTTTGTTTTGAGACAAACCTGGGAGCGTTAGTGTCTTGCTTGCAGCGAGACATACATACAACTCACCTCAAGCCGCCTCCGTAGTGGGCTGACCCAGTAGCGGTCGTTCCATTCGGGTTTCTTCTTTCGTTTGTTTTGTTCACATTTTTCTTTTGCTTGGTTGTTCTTCCTTTAGTTTTCTTTACTTTTACTTTTTTATTTATGTCAAAATATTATAAATATATTCCAAAAACTAACTTTCTTCATTTAAAAAACCATACATTTAAATGTTGTGTAATGTAAAAAAATGTTCACGCATTTTTTTATTATAAAGTATACGCATCACAGAGATGCAGAGGGCATGATTTACAACCTTCTTTTTTGAAAGAAATGATAACATGAATGTAAATGCAAAACATTAGATGCATAACTATGTAAAAAAACTCCAAGAGCGGACACACTTCCTGATCGGAAATTGTTGAACGCAACTTCTGGAAATGCTTTAGGACGGATAGGAAGAGAAGAATAATACCACACGAATCAAGACCGGAGGCGATTTGAGTTGGAGTTAATCCTGATCCGTTGAGGACTTATCTATATCCACAGAAATAAGTGGGTTGGAGACAAACATGACTTTCTGTTTTTACAATAGAAGCAAACATGACTTGCTTGATCGACCAAAACATTTTTGTTGAAAAACAAACGGAGCGGCTATTTGTTAAATACTTGAAGAAAAAGGTCTCAATCAGTCACTTTCTATCCCGACAATCAAATCGACATCCAACGACTTTGAATTCATTTTTCTTCTCAAGCCCACCTAGCATTGTTCATCTTCTTTCTCACGCACCTGCCGACCTACTGAGAGTTAATCGTGTGCCTCCATCCTCACGGCTGATGGCTATCGCCGTCCCGCCCTCCCCCACTGCCGTGCTGGCCGCTGCCCCGGCAACCCCTCTAAGCCACACACTAATGAACAACTCCCGTGCAGCCCCCGCACCCACGTCCTCCCTCCCGATTATGTTTAGTACTCGCTCCTGCCGGCCCCCGCTCGTACGCGGTTTTGCATTGCCGTGGCCGATGTTCCTCATATCATCCTCACCTTCAACCTCACACTTCACGGAAATTAATAGTCACTCAGAAAAAATCAAACACTTGACGATTAGCAAACGTGAAAAACAAAATTGTCACAGGAATTCAAAATTATCAAAAGGATGGCAAAGAGGTATTCCCTACATTCCATAATGTAGTGCGTATACGTTTTCTGAATAGTCAAGCTAAGCAAACTTTGACCGAGTTTATAGACAAAAGTATTCTTATATACAATTCGAAACATATACAACATGAAAATATAATTGATGATGTATGTAATGAATTTTTTTCGGCAAAGGGTTTTTCAGGGGAGGTAGAGTTTTTCTTCTTCCTTAGTTTTTAAATTTTTTTTTGAGAAATGCTAGCTCACTCAGCTTGAGTAGCTCACTAGGCCGGTTGGCCCATGGCCCATAGCCAGTGTTGCATCTCTTCTCACTGGCGAGGTACCATCCCCAAATCATTTCTCAAAAAAGAAAAAAAGAACCAAATCTCCATTGACATTGTAGCGGCGGCGGTGGTTCCCCATGGCCTCCCAGGAGCAGCCACCAAGTCTGCCGCCGCCGGCGGAACCCGCCGCTACCACCACTCTAACCGGCCTCGGCAGCGACCTCCTCCGTGAGATATTCCTCCTGCTCCCGTCCCTGCCGAGCCTCGTGCGCGCGGCCTTCGCCTGCCGCACCTTCCTCGACGCCGTGCGCTCGTCCCCGGCCTTCAGGCGCCGCTTCCGCGAGCTGCACCCGCAGCCGCTCCTGGGCATCTTCTTCGACCCCGACGGCCCCGCCATCCCGGCCTTCGCGCCCCTCCGCCGCCGCGACGACCCGGACCGGCGGGCCGCCGTCCGGCGCGGGGACTTCTTCCTCACCGGGCTCCCCGACGACGACGACGACGCGCGCCCCGGCTGGGTCATCAGCGACTGCCACGACGGCTATCTGGTGCTCGAGCACATCTACACGCGGGAGGCCCTCGCCTACAACCCGCTCACGCTGGCCCTGGATCTCCTCCCGCCGCTGCCGGACGAGTTCTACGAGGGCTTCCAGGGCCACTACAACGGCCTCGACTACCACGTCCACGCCCCCGAGGAGTGCCGCGACCACGGGGCGTTCCGCGTGATCTACGCCTGCCACGACGACTCGCGGGCGCGCGCGGCGGTCTTCTCGTCGGACTCGGGCACCAGGGCGTGGCAGGTCCTCCCCTATTCCGAAGCTCTGAGGACCATCCCGGAGTCCGGCGAGCGCGAGCACTGGCTTACCGCTGGCAGGATAGTGGACGGGTTCATCTACTGGGTGTACTCGGATGAAGCCGCCATGCTCGTGCTCGACACCACCACGCTGCACTTCTCTCGGGTAGATATCCCAGCCTACTTGAAAGGACAGACCAGCATGTTCAGGGTTGGCAAGACCAGGGATGGGGTGCTCTGTGTCGTCGTCGCGATCGAATTCAACCTTTATGTCTGGCTCCGGAACATTCGCGATGACGGCGTCGAGGTGTGGGTGAGACGCCAGCGGTTTCAGTTGGACGACATTGTTGAGGACACCGGGGGAACACTAGAGGAACACGGCCAGCTCAAGGTTGTGAGCGTTGTCGACGGAGTCGTCTACTTCTCTACCCATGAGACCTTCGAAGATGCCAATCTTCCTTGCTGGTTCCTATCCATAGACCTGGAGGAAAACGTCCTGGACATGCTCTTTCAGAGGAACTACGACAGTCATGTCCATCCCTACATTATGCCTTGGCCCCGTTCTTTGGTACGCGACAAGGCGTGTCTTCAAGTTGAAGGCGCTCGATGAAATGTAGACAAGGTATCATGTTGTTTTCCTTTTCTGGCCATTAGATGAACTTTTCTGTTTCGATATTCTGAAGATGAGAAAGAATGGGCCATTTTTTTTATTCTGTAATACGAGTAAACTGCACTTTCTACATTTTGTTAGCCTTCGTCAAATGTTTGCCTGTGTTTCATTTTTTCTTTGTTTCTTGTTTGGCATATTCATGCCTAAAGGACACCATTGATACTAACTCTAGCAGTAGTGCCGTCTATTTATTCCCTTCGATTGCAATGATGTTGCAATATCGAGCATTGTCTTCAGATCTATACCACTCACTGCATTTCTGAACATGTTCAGTTATTACATTTCACTTCCTTTTTTTGTTATAGACAATAGGTTCTGCATTTTTGTTACTAGTACAGTTGCCAACTTGCCATTTTGATTATAGTAGTACCTTTCTCTCTGTTGCCTACTGATTTCGGACTGTTAATAGTTAAATGCTTGTAAGAGCTTCTGCTGATTATTCATTTCTCCTAATCAATTATACACCAGCAGTGTGGTTATCAGCATGAATGAAGCCAGCAACTAAGTATAGATTCATTTGCATACTGTAAAGGAATTCACTGTTCGATGCAATCTGAGAACTGTACTACTTTAGGAAAATGTTTTACCGCCTCTACCATCCCTGAACTAATGTGCTTATTTTTTGCAAACTGGGATCTCATGCATGATCTTATTGGTCAACAGGCTGCCTCCTTTGGGATGCCGTAGCAACTACATTGAAATCAAACTCAAAGGCACTATAAAAAAAAGGGCAGCCCGGTGCACGTAGCTCCCACTTGCGCAGGGTCCGACCACTTTGGGTCTATTGTACGCAGCCTTTCCTTGCATTTCTACAAGAGGCTGTTTCCAGACTCAAAGTCACTATCAAACCATAAATTTTCCTAGTACCACCACAGTACGCAAATATCTAGTACTTAAGATAGAATCATCAATTAGTAAACCAATTGGGAAACTTAGTGAGGCCATCTACCTTTCCTTGCAGATCTATCATAGTATGCATGCCAAAATATCTGATATCTGAAAAAAATTGATCACCTGAGAAACATCAGTAGGGGATGATGTCAGGACCTAGGGGACTGCTGATAGAATCCCCAAAGACAGCTGACTTGCAAGCTGATATACAGACAGCGTGCTTACAGGGAAAGTAAAGAAACTAAACTACAGTAGAGGACCAAAGACAGCTGACTTGCAAACTGATATACAGATAGAGAATTTACAGGGAAAGTAAAGAAACTATAGAATTGGTTTTTCAATAAATAGCCGCCCATCCATCCTCTGCGCTGCCCTTTATACCGAAGAGGCAGCGCCCATGTTTTGTTCACAGTACACGGTTTACATAGTTAAGCACTTTTTAGATGCAAAAGTTACAGTAATCTGAACATTAAAAGCAAGATTGCAGACCTTCAAATTGAGTGGTGGCACAAAGCTCGCATGCTTGTCATTCCTTCTCTCCCTTCTCTGTTTTCTCTGTTCTGAACATTCTGAAGTTTGAACACTTGCAGGTAGCTTATGAACCGAACTTCTGCTTTTGAACAGATTATTACACTTCATTTCCAATTTTTAAACTGATTCCGCTTTTTGTTTGGTACAGTTGCCAGCTTGCTATTTTGATCATGCAGTAATCTTATTTCTGTTGCCAGTCAGACTAAGTTTTTGGAGTATTAATAGCTAAAAAAAGCTTGTAGGAGTTTCTGCTGATTATTCATTTCTCCTAATCACTTATATACTAGTAATGTGTGTATAGGCATGAATGAAGCCAACGAAACTAAGTCTACATTCGTTTGTGTATTGCGAAGGGATTTACTGTTCGATGTGATTTCTGAAAAAAAAAAGTGTTACTGTCTCTACTACCACTGAAGTAAGTAACTTACCTTTTTTTCTACAAACTGGAATCTCAGCTGAGTAGCACTGGCTTATAAGAGCTTATGCTGATTATTCTTTTTTGCCTAATCACATATATACACCAGTAATGTGGTTATCAGCCGAAATGAAACCAAAGCAACTAATTCTAGATTCATTTGCATATTGCCAAGGAATTCACTGTTCGATGCGATTTCAGATCTGTACTACTTTAGAAAAGTGTTTTGCTGTCTGCTGAATTAATGTGCTTATTTTTTGCATACTGGGATCTCATGCATGGCCTTATTAATCAACAGGATGCCTCCTTTGGGATGTCGTAGCAACTACAAGTCCTGAACACGATGGATGGATCATATGGGGATGTCTGACGTGTATCTGTATTTGCATCTCAGAGATGTCAAGGAGCATTGATATTAATTTTTTGGGTATCTGTATCTGGTTATGAACTCTTGGTGATGTTCAGGATGTATGAATGAAAATTAACCAAGTTTGTGAAGTGTATGTGTGCTTTGTTATCAACTCTTGGTGATGTTTGGAATGTTCTAGAAGGCTACAATCCTTGTTAACATCATGGGGTTGATATGTGTTTTTTTATCATATAGTTATTCAAATGATTTAACCTTTAAACCGTGTCCTTTTCAGATGCTTACACCATCTTTAGTCACAGCAGTCATTTTCTTTGCTGTGTACCAACAGCCTGCTTGGTTTGAAGCCAAAATTCGGCAACTCTGAAAAATTGGCAGCTGATTGGATGGGCTCTGATTTTTAGCAATTCTTCTGACCAAACACCAGCCAAAGTTGCCAAATGTTCGCAAGATTGAGCTTTGCCAAATGACCAAGCAGCCGCTAAATCCCAGGCTTGGAATCTACATATACTGTACTCCCTTAGCTTTGGAATCTGTATTCTCTAGCCATTCCCCATGCCTGCTTGAATGCAGAGGTACCGTTGCAACATTGCTGTCGAAGAGCTTCATGTTTCCTGTTGGACTTCAGGTTACGGTAGTGCTCTACAAATGTTCAGTTCAGATACAACACAAGAAGGAAGGAGCGCCATTGGATGTCGAATTCGTCTGGCTCCAGGGAGAATTTGCTTTTGCGGGCCAAAAATGTTTTTGCATATGCCCAAAAAACTTAGGGAAAAATTACATGTTAATGTCCAAATGTAATCTTCAAACGTGTAGGGAAAAAGCCAGATCACTTTTACTTGTACAGAAAAAAGTGTCATTTTTTGGCATTTCTAGCCCGCCGAACTTTGTTTTTCTATTGGTGAAACACAATCTTTCCATTGTCAAGCACGCTTTGGACAATTACATGAGCATGTACAACAAAACATAATTTTTAAATTTGTCTCAAATTTACCGTTCATCCCATAAGCATTTTCACCTTGGACCCAAAACTCCGTGTCCTGCAAACATAAATACTCTTCAGTAATTTTCTGTGAGCACGAGGGGGAAGATACGTGTAATGTCTTCACCCGAAAGCTCGGAGCAATTGCCTTTTTCTGAAAAGAAACAAGAGATAAGTCCACAGTATCGCTCATACTCTTTTGGTAAAGAAATATAAGAGCGTTCAAAACACTACTTTAGGGGTCTAGGACAAAACCAGAGTCCTAGCCAGCGCTGCATGCTCATGGAAGCCAAAACGTTGTGCCGTGCGAACAATGACGAAGATAGCGGGTGGACAGAGTGGGCGGGCCACCCTGGGATTTTTCCAGTAACTTTATGCCGTAGAAAAAAGTTAAATAAACATTAAAAAAACAATTTTAGTGGGCAGGCCATCCTAGGATTTTTCCAATAATTGTATATCATAGAAAAAACTTAAATAAATATTTTAGAAAACATTTTTTATGAACAGTTCACTATTGGCCTACCCGGGCCAATTGGGTTGGATCCGCTACTGCCTACGAACATACTCGCTCTTTAGTAACTTTCGGTGAGCACAAGGATGAAGACAGGTGGGGATGCCTTCAACCGAAAGCTCGGAGTACTGATTTTTAGTTTGAGAGATCTCGCCTCCCGTGTCGCTCTCGTGGGCGGCTCGGGAGAAACCCTAGCCGCCGCCGACAGCCACCCTCGCCTCCCCCCTCCTCCTCCCGCCGTCGCCGGAGGGCGTCCCTGGGCAAAGCTCTCGGCGCCGGCGGCGGCGGGGACGGCTCTCCCTCCTCTTCTCCAGGCGTGGCGGCGCGGGACGCTGGCCGGCGACGGGGACTCGCGGGCGGTCGGGGGCGCGCACCGCGACTGGAGGCTGGTGGCGTAGGCGGGTGTGGTGGTGAGAGCAGCGTGGTGAGCAGGCCATGGCGGTGCCTGGTGACTGCCATGCCTGGTCTGGGTGCCTCTCTTCGCCCAGATCTGGACCCCTCTGGGGCGGTGGCTCGCACGGCTGGTGCTCTCCATGGTTGCGGCTGGGGGGGGGGTCGGTGGTGGCTGCTGTCGGCGGGGTAGGCGTGTGGTGGTGTGGTGTTGTGGCCGGCGGTGAGGGGTTGGGCGCAGGTGGCAGCCGAGACAGAACCAACTCTGTTTGTGCAGGTGCTCGAGCTGAGCGGCTGTGTTTGCGGATGACTCTTGCTGGACCAAGCGGGGACGCTCGCCGTGGACTGGCAGGAGAGGGGAAGGTCTAGCGCTGCCGGACTCGGTGGCCGGCGTTTGCGGAGTCGGCCGGGCTGGGATGCTTCGGGCGAAAGCCTATTGCCGACCTCGTCGGCAACGATGATGACGACGTCTCCTGGCGCCGTGTCCCTTCGTGAAGGCATCATTGGGGAGCTACAGTTGCCGGCTATTTCTCTGTGTTTCGGGCGAAAGTCTCAGATCCTTCTCTGGATCGGACGACGACGACATCTTCAATGTTGTTTCCCCCTTGGGGGCGTCATTTCAGGAACCAGGGATCCACGGTTGGTTGTCTGATGTCTGGGCTGGAGTGTTGGTTCAGGTTGCTGGTTTGTAGGGTGGTGGCGGTGAGGTGCTCTGTGATGGCGACCAGTACCTTGGTCATCCTATGCTGATGGTTGACCTCTCTTTTTGGGGCTCGTGGCGGCGGTGAGGTCTCGGTTTTCGGCACCCTTCGATGGCTTTTGAGGTTTGGTGGCCTGCGGAGTGCTATGGTTCTCTCTATTTGTGATGGTGGCCGTGGTGTGGCTCAGAGGAGGTGTAGGGCTATCTCGGCGGAAAATTGTCCTTCGGCACGGTCTGTGGCTTTCTCTGCCGCGATGTTCCTAGGCAGCAGGATGCTCTTCGATGGTGGCTACGATCTCCTAGCTCTACAAGGTGCAGAGATCGCATGGTAGCAGGCAACTTCTTCTCTACGTCTTCTCGGTGGCGGATGTCCTTTCGACGGATCCAACAAAGCTAGTTCCCGCTCTTCTCGATCCATTGATGGGATGGATGCTAAGTTCTTGGTGTTGGCTGCTTGTCATAACTCGCTTCTGGTTCTTTTTCTGTTGTTCCTTGTTCCATCTTGTATTCTGTTGTTCCTGGTTCCTTCTCCTATGTGTCGGGTGATATCTGTTGTAACCGTCGTGTTGTATCTCAGTCTTATCTATAATGAAAATGGTTCAGGCTGGTGTAAGCCCGCCGTAGCACCGTCAAAAAAAAGCTCGGAGTACTTACCTTTTTCCTAAAAGAAATGAGAGAGCAGGCCATAATGCCTCATGTACTTGTTTTAGGGTTTTCTTTACAACTAAAAACCTTTAATTTGATTTTGATTCAAATTACCCTCTTGAATTGTTCTAATGCAACTGTCTCGTGCGTAGCCGCCGCCTCCTCTTCTCCTGCATGGTTATAGGTTTGTCTCTACCGTTTGTCTTCGAAACTTCCATGTTTTGAAGACTTCCATAAAAATCGCCTATTCACCCCCCCTCTAGTTGATCACTAACACTTTCAAATAGCGGAGAACAAACGAAGAGATTATTGTAGGGTACGAAACCACCTAAAAGTTATTCTTTCTGATCAATCCGTTGGGCTATTCCTATAAGTGTCACAAACAGCCCTAGAGTTCGTAGTAAAAAAACACCTTAAGACGCAAATCAACCAAAACCCTAATGTCACCTGAAGTATCCGTGGGTATGATTATACGATATGCATCACACAATCTCAGATTCATCTATTCAACCAACACAAAGAACTTCAAAGAGTGCCCCAAAGTTTCTACTGGAGAGCCAAGATGAAAACGTGTGCCAACCCTTATTCATAAGTTCACGAGGTCACGGAACTCGCAAGTTGATCACCAAAACATACATCAAGTGGATCATGTGATATCCCATTGTCACCATAGATAAGCACATGCAAGACATACATTGCTACCTCTTGAGCACTACGTTGGTTTTCCCTTGAAGAGGAAAGGGTGATGCAGCAAAGTAGCATAAGTATTTCCCTCAGTTTTTGAGAACCAACGTATCAATCCAGTAGGAGATCACGCTCAAGTCCCACGCACCTACACAAACAAATAAGAACCTCGCAACCAACGCGATAAAGGGGTTGTCAAGCCCTTCATCGTCACTTACGAGAGTGAGATCTGATAGATATGATAAGATAATATTTTTGGTATTTTTATGATAAAGAGAAATAAAGATGCAAAGTAAAATATACGGCAAAGGAAATAACTAGGTGTTGGAAGATTAATATGATGGAAGATAGACCCAGGGGCCATAGGTTTCACTAGTGGCTTCTCTCAAGAACATAAGTATTATGATGGGTAAACGAATTACTGTCGAGCAACTGATAGAATTGAGCATAGTTATGAGAATATCTAGGTATGATCATGTATATAGACATCACGTCCGCGACAAGTAGACCGAAACGATGCATCTACTACTATTACTCCACACATCGACCGCTATCCAGCATGCATATGATGAAAACCCCATCTTGTTATCCTCAATGGCAACAATACAATATGTGCCTTGCTGCCCCTGCTGTCACTGGGAAAGGACACCGCAAGATTGAACCCAAAGCTAAGCACTTCTCCCATTGCAAGAAAGATCAATCTAGTAGGCCAAGCCAAACTGATAATTCAAGGAGACTTTTAAAGATAAACCAATCATACATAAAAGAATTCAGAGAAGAATCAAATATTGTTCATAGATAATCTGGATCATAAACCCACAATTCATCGGATCTCGACAAACACACCGCAAAAGAAGATTACATCGAATAGATCTCCAAGAAGATCGAGGAGAACTTTGTATTGAGATCCAAAGAGAGAGAAGAAGCCATCTAGCTAATAACTATGGACCCGTAGGTCTGAAGTAAACTACTCACACATCATCGGACAGGCCATGGAGTTGATGTAGAGGCCCTCCGTGATCAATGCCCCCTCCGGCGGAGCTCCGGAAAAGGCCCCAAGATGGGATCTCTTGAGTACAAAAGGTTGCGGCGGTGGAATTAGGTTTTCATAATGCTCCTGGATGTTTGGGGGTACGTGGATATATATAGGAGGAAGAAGTACGTCGGTGGAGCAACGAAGGGCCCACGTGGGTGGAGGGCGCGCCCAGGGGGTAGGCGTGCCCCCTGCCTCGTGGCTTCCTCCGTTATTTCTTGACGCACACTCCAAGTCTTCTAGGTCACGTTTGTTGAGAAAATCACGTTCGCGAAGGTTTCATTCCGTTTGGACTCCGTTTGATATTCCTTTTCTTTGAAACCCTAAAATAGGCAAAAAAACAGCAATTTAGGTTGGGCCTCCACTAAGTAGGTTAGTCCCAAAAATGATATAAGAGTGTAAAATAAAGCCCATTGACATCCAAAATAGATAATATAATAGCATGGAGCAATCAAAAATTATAGATACGTTGGAGACGTATCAAGCATCCCCAAGCTTAATTCATGCTCGTCCTTGAGTAGGTAAATGATAAAAGAAGAATTTTTGATGTGGAATGCTTTCTAACATATTTCTCAATATATTTTTTCTTTATTGTGGCATGAATGTTCAGATCCAAAAGATTCAAGATAAAAGTTTAATATTGACATAAAAATAATAATACTTCAAGCATACTAACTAAGCAATTATGTCTTCTCAAAATAACATGGCCAAAGAAAGTTATCCCTACAAAATCATATAGTCTCGCTATGCTCTATCTTCACCACACAAAATAGTTAAATCATGCACAACCCTGATGACAAGCCAAGCAATTGTTTCATACTTTTGATGTTCTCAAACTTTTTCAATCTTCACGCAATATATGAGCGTGAGCCATGGATATAGCACTATGGTGGAATAGAATGGTGGTTGTGGAGAAGACAAAAAGGAGAAGATAGTCTCACATCAACTAGGCGTATCAACGGGCTATGGAGATGCCCATCAATAGATATCAATGTGAGTGAGTAGGGATTGCCATGCAACGGATGCACTAGAGCTATAAGTATATGAAAGCTCAACAAAATAACTAAGTAGGTGTGCGTCCAACTTGCTTGCAAACGATAGAAACAAACTATAGAAACAAACTATATATGTCAGGCAATATATTATTCAGGAAATCCATGATTTTTTTGTACTAATGAATCATGTTGTACATATAACACAGGCTTGTTTTTTTTGTGTATCATAATATATTTTCTTATTTGTTTTTCTTAAACACAGGCAACATTCACTTGGGGAAGCAAGCCTCCTGCCATAGAAGTGCTACTTCGAAGTGTGTTCAGAATGGAATTCACTCCCAAATCGGAGAGAATAGAGCATGTTTTGTGTTAGGAAAAACTTAAGTTAGCAGTAATGGGCATGATCGCTCTTTTATATTCAGACTATATTTTCAGTACCTATGTTTTGTGTCAGAAAAAAACTTAAGTTGACCGTTTTAGGTTTCATCTTATAGCAGCAAGCTTGTGTGTTGTGGATATGCTCAGTATGTTTTGAAGTAATGTTTTCGCAGCTGAGATAGTTGTTGGTATATGGCTTTTTTTATTTTTTTCCTTCTTTTGCAGGATGAAATACTAATAAATTTGCAACTGTATCTTGGCAACTTTCCAACATTTTTTGGATCATGGTGAAGGATATGCTATAACAAAGGTAAATTGTACTAATCAACTGTCTCTTGTTTTTTAGCTGCAATTTTACATTTATTCTTCTTATGTTTTTTCACTATTGAACCAAGTAATAATGGAAACAAATGACCAAGAGGAATCTTTTTCTAGCTTCTTGAAGAGTTGCCTGGACATCATTATGATTTTTGCTTAATCCTATAATGCAAGTTGCTCCAATCAACCATTTGTTTTTGGTCCATATGCACCCAAAAGATCTGCTAGGGGAAAAGGCTTGTTTTTTGCCTTTTTCCATAGTGATGTCAATGTTCATCGTCTTATAATCGTCTTATTAGTTTCAAAAGTGTTAATGTTTTTGCCATGTCATAAGTTTCCAAAGTTGTGTGCATATCCTATACTTAGTTGCCTCATGATAGCACTGTTTTTGCTCAAACAGAATGTCTAATTTTCCAAGATCATTTTCATAAGAAATTAACAGAACTGGAACACATTGGAAATAGATCATCATCATGATAGCACTGTTTTTCATCCTCTTAGAAGTACTGTTTTTGCTCAGCCGTTTTTTTGCTTAAGGCATGATATTTTGTCCCCAACAATACTACCAACACTTGCGTACAGATTACAATGTGTTCATATGCAACAGATTTGCAAACAGAACTTGAAAATTGGCAAGAACTATCACTTAGGGTGCTGAAACTTGCCTAAACATCAGACTAAACATGCTTAACATCACATCTTTTTACACAATTTTTTGCATAACTGCAGCCTTGTACAAATCATGGGGAAAGAGGAGGGATCTGGAAGTGAGCTAAATCTGACCTTTTTCCTTTGATTTTTTTGCCTTTTGCAAGGCAATCTGGAACGGGGCCCCTTGATTTGCCTAGAGAAGAAACGCTAATGGAGCAGCCATTGGAGGGTTGTGAAGGTTTTCTGGATCTGGAAGTGGCGAGGGGAAGGGGCGTGCTGTCCTTTTTGGCTTGGGAGAGAAGAAGATGTGCCTGGGGGTTAGGTGAGGAGAAAAGCAGACGTCCAGTGGTGGGGGAGGGACCGGGCGAAGGGATGGACCAGGTGAGTACGTCGGCTTGATGGTTGGACGCGGGAATCGGGAGGCGGGACCAGGGGCTTTCCTATCCTGGAAACAGGGACAGAAACTTACTATATTTGGATGGCTGCCAGCAAACTCTAGGGAGCACCCGACTGCTCCCTAGACGTGTCCTTAAAAGTGCACGCGCACCATTCAGTCGAACCGAGCGGCCACGGCTCGACCACTCATTTCGTGCGCATCCTACAGCCCACGAGAGTCAGGTGCTTTTTGTCGAGTTCCTCTATGTCCCTCTCGTCCTCTCTGCATCCCCACACCACTCCACCACCGCCGCTCTCCCCAGAACCCACCCTCCATGAAATCCATCTCTGAATCCATCCGAACAGCCTCAAACGCAGTCGCGTGCGCGAAGACGGACGGATCCGAGCAGCTACGTGTGCCGGATCCACCCGTCTCACTTTTTCATGTGGAGCTCCGCTACCTGGATGCCTTCCCGACGCCGGCGAGCCCTGCGCCGCCGCTCGGTGCTCCTACACCACCTACAAAGGAGGAAGAAGGGAGGAGTGGTCGCCATGAGGTCGGGGCATGGCTGCAGCGGCTGGGAGAGGAGGAAGCACGAGTTTGGATCTAGCTGGAGCAGCCAGAGAAGAAGGAAGCACAGACGCAAAAGGGGGGAAGGGACCTTGTCGTCGATCTAGAGCAAGACGAAGACGATGGCGGGCAGGGGAATTTGCCGCTGCTGCTTGGGTTGCTTATTGTGTGGCCGCTGCTTGCGTTTGTTTGTGGGAATTTAGCAAAATGAGCACGTAATGGAGTTTGCCGTTGCTTTCTTTTGCTTCCTGGAGCTACTGCCTATGTGCACGTATGTGCTGCTGTTATTCTAAGAGTGTTATTTTTTTCTGCTGAAAATGGTGCTTTTGTGGAGACCCATGTTGCTGAATTTTGCTAAGAACCACTAGATCACTCGTGAAGCATGCGATGTTTATCATCTCATATTTTTCTGAAGATTATAAGAAAAGTTGCACAATCATGTTTTTGAAGTTGTACATCGACCGTCAGATAGTTGGTCGATGTAGCTGTAGGAGTTGCACATGAAAATACGGATAATTTTGTGTGTGTGCAATTTAGACCCTGTTAGGTGCAACTGTCTGTTGGTCGATGTACGGCTACCTGACAGTGAATGTGTAACTTCCACGACCTGCAGTTTTCACATATGGCACCCCACCCAACTATGCCGACCAGGGCTAGTTTGGACTTACAAAGCTGCACATTCTCATTGACGGAATAGCTCACACACAGCCGTGGAGTTGCACTCTCGTCAGCATAGTCGAACATGTGTGACCGTAGAGTTGCACACGCCTGATCGTGGAGTCGCACACTCTCGTCCACATAATCGCACACGCACGTCTGTAACATTGCACACTCTTGGCAGCATAGTTTCCTACACATGGTTGTGGAGGTGCGCACTCGCGGCCGCGGAGTTGCACACTCTTGTCAGCTTAGTCGCACATGCACGACAGTGGAGTTGCACACTCTCGTGGGCATACTTGATCATGCACGAGCTACAAGAGTTGCACGCTGTTTGTTAGTCGGTTGGCATGGACAACAGATGAAGTTGCACATCGTTGGTTAGTCAGTTGGCGCGGACAACAAATGAAGTTGCACATCGTTAGTTAGTGAGTTGGCACGGACAACAAATGAAGTTGCACATCTCACTGGCAAGGATAAGTAGGAGTGGTGAAAAATGCACCGTGGTAAGGGAGTAGTTTCACATCGACTACAACTCATTTGGCGGGGAGAAGATGGAGTTGCACATCGGCTGCTAGGTAGGTGGAGGGGCAGTAGATAAAGTTACACTTCATTTGTTAATTAGTTGGCGCGGACAATAGATGAAGTTGCACATCTCACTGACATGGATAATTTGGGAGGTGAAAATGCATATCCACAAGGTAGGGAAAATGTTGCACATCAACTACTAGATAGTTGGCCGAGCAGCACACAAAGTTTCACATCGTCTGCTAGGTAGGTGGATGGGACAACAGATCAAGTTGTTCATGTGGTGAAGTTTGTCCATGTAGCACTAAAATTGTATTCATGCAATATTATAGTTGGTTGTGGTATCACGAAAGTTGGTTTAAAAAAGTTGCATCCCATGGTATATAAGTTTCATCATGTAGTACAACCAATTGGCAATGAAAAAAGTTCATCAAAACATATATAAATGAGGTCTAGTTTTAAAGATCTCATCGCAAAGGTTCCAACGGTGAAAACAAATCTTAATTTCGACATGTGGTTCGAAAGTTATAGTTTTTTGAATTTTTTGGAATGCATTAATTGTTTTTTTGCTTTACTAATGCAGAGCACATGGGAAAGAAGCGGGGCCAGTGTGAAGGAGAGAAAAGAAGGTGCGTGCGCTGGATTTTTGTATCGTGTGGGGACCAGGTGGAGGGACACAGAATGCAGACTTTCCTAATTAGGACATGGGACACTAATTTTCCTAATACGATCGGCTGCCGAGGAGTGCTAGCGAGCACAAGGCTGCTCGCTAGACGCGTCCCAATATGTTATCTAATTCTCTTATTTGTTGAGGAAACATGAACGATCATTCAACAATAATAATTGGAGGAATGTAGGGATTTTTACCATCGAGGAGCCACTCAAAGTTCTTGTTAGTGTCTATCTTCCTGGTGATTTTTGATGCTGTGATGGTAGCTGTAGTTGCACATATAATTGTTCTCAGTTGGATATGACTATTGAGAAGTTGCACACACGGTGATACTAAGTTGGCTACATAACATGCGCTTGCATTGAATGCCCGGTACCTCAAAATTTATTCGGTACCCATAACTTTCAAACGTCACGTTGAAATTAAGATCTGATTTCACCGTTGAAACTCTCACGACGCACTCTTCGGAATTAGATCCTGCATGGGTATGTTTCGTTAAAAAAATTGTGCAATTTAGTCTCCGTTTTGTGCAACTTCCTAGTAGTCGATGTGCAACTACGTGATAGTGGATGTGCAACTTTTCGCCTACCCGTAGATGTGTAGTTTTCATTGGTGTGCGCCTCCACCCCCAAACTACCTCCTTCTCTAGTGAGATGTGCGAATTCATGTGTTGTGCACGCCAACTGCCTAGTAGTTGATGTGCAACTTTCCCCCTCCCCATGGTTGTGTTTCATTGTTTGCTACATCGGCCAACTGTCTAGCGGTGGATGTGCAACTTCAGATACTGCCACGACCAACTATTTTACGAGTGATGTGCAACTTTCCCTCATACCCCATGGATGTGTAATTTTCCTACTAGCACCCGGTCCAAACCACCCCTTTAGTACAATGTGCAACTTAATTTAGCGTCCTGTTTATATGCAACTTTTCACTACCCTCATGAATATATGACTTTTCACTACCCCTCGTGAATGTGAAATTTTCACCATCCAACTGTCCCTGCCTGTGAGATGTACAACTTCATATGTTGCTCCGGCCAACTGCCTAGCAGACTTTGTGCAACTCCGTTTGTTGCCCCCGCCAATTAAAACTGCATATCCACAAGTAGGGAGGGGAAGGAGTTGCACATCGAGTAATAGACAGTTGGCTCTAACAACAGACTAAGTTGCACATATCGCTGGTAGGGGAGATAGGGCAGGGTGTGTCAACTAAAAAAAACTACACATCCACGAGTAGGGACAATGGTTGCACATCCAATATCAGATAATTGGTTGGAGCAGTAGACTAGTTGCACATCAAGTTGTCATGGTTGCTAGGTTGCAACCTCATATGAAGTTAGATCATGCATCTCCAAAAATTGGTTTTGAAAAAAGTTGCACCATGTAGTACTAAAGTTGCACAATGCAGTACTGAAGTTGCACCATATAGCATCAAAGTTGGCATCAAAAAATTTTCATCGAAACATATCCATGTGGGATCTAGTTTTAAAGATCTCACCGCGAAGAATCCAACGGTGAAGTCAGATCTGAATTCCGACACGTGTGATAAAAAACAGATCACACATGCATTTGTTTCGGTTTTCGAATTTTGAAAAAGCTATATCTTCCAAACCACATGTAGCAGACCCCGCATTCGTCCGGCCTGCAAAATGTGTTTGCAGTTCACGGAAAAATGCCTTTATGGGCGGGCGCGCATGGCCACGGATGTAGACCCCACATAACCGACCGATCCAAGTACCGAACATACGACACCTCCGAGTTCAGCACACGTTCACCTCGATGACGTCTCGCGAGCTCCGATCCAGCAAAGCTTCATAGGAGAGTTTCGTCAGCACGACGGCGTGATGACGGTGATGATGTTGCTACCGACGTAGGGCTTCGCCTAAGCACCGCTATGATATGACCGAGGTGGATTATGGTGGAGGGGGGCACCACACACGGTTGAGAGAGATCAACTGATCAACTTGTGTCTAGAGGTGCCCCCGCCCCCATATATAAAGGAGCTAGGGGGAGGCGGCCGGCCAGGAGGAGGGCGCGCCAAGGGAGGAGTCCTACTCCCACCGGGAGTAGGATTCCCTCTTTTCCTAGTTAGAGTAGGAGGGGAGAAGGAAGGGAGAGATGAGGAGAAGGAAAGGGGGTGCCCCCCTCCTTGTCCAATTCAGACTAGAGGGGGAGGGGCCGTGCGGCTGCTCTTGGCCGCCCCTCCTCTTCTCCCACTAAGGCCCATGTGGCCCAATTAACTCCCCGGGGGGTTCGGGTAACCCCCCGGTACTCCGGTATATGCCCGAAACCTTCCGGAACCCTTCCGGTGTCCAAAATAGTCGTCCAATATATCGATCTTTAAGTCTCGACCATTTTGAGACTCCTCGTCATGTCCGTGATCATATCCGGGACTCCAAACTACCTTCGGTACACAAAAACTCATAATACCGATCATCACCAAACTTTAAGCGTGCGGACCCTACGGGTTCGATAACTATGTAGACATGACCGAGACACGTCTCCGGTCAATAACCAATAGCGGAACCTGGATGCTCATATTGGCTCCCACATATTCTACGAAGATCTTTATCGGTCAAACCGCATAACAACATATGCTGTTCCCTTTGTCATCGGTATGTTACTTGCCCGAGATTCGATCGCCGGTATCTCAATACCTAGTTCAATCTCATTACTGGCAAGTCTCTTTATCATTCCGTAACACATCATCCCGCAACTAACTCATTAGTTACAATGCTTGCAAGGCTTATTGAGGGAGTCCTGGATTAGGGGGTCCCTGGAGAGCCGGACTATATCCTTTGGCCGGACTATTGGACTATGAAGATATGAGATTGAAGACTTCGTCCCGTGTCCGGATGGGACTCTACTTGGCATGGAAGGCAAGCTAGGCAATACAGATATGCATATCTCCTCCTTTGTAACCGACCTTGTGTAACCCTAGCCTCCTCCGGTGTCTATATAAACTAGAGGGTTTTAGTCCGTAGGACAACATACAATCATACCATAAGCTAGCTTCTAGGGTTTAGCCTCTCCGATCTCGTGGTAGATCAACTCTTGTACTACTCATATTATCAAGAATAAATCAAGCAGGACGTAGGGTTTTACCTCCATCAAGAGGGCCCGAACCTGGGTAAAACATCGTGTCCCCTGCCTCCTATTACCATCCGCCTTAGACGCACAGTTCGAGATCCGCCGGTTTTTACACCGACATTGGTGCTTTCATTGAGAGTTTCTCTGTGTCGTCGCCGTTAGGCTTGGTGGCTCCTTTGATCATCGATAGCAATGATGTCCAGGGTGAGACTTTTCTTCCCGGACAGATCTTTGTATTCGGCGGCTTCGGACTGCGGGCCAACTTGCTTGGCCATCTGGAGCAGATCGAGAGTTATGCCCCTGGCCACCAGGTCAGGTTTGGAAGCTTAAACTACACTACCGACATCCGCGGAGACTTGATCTTCGACGGATTCAAGCCCCTGCCGAGTGTGCCGCACGGTCACGATGAGCATGATTTAGCTCTACCATCGGACAGTGTTCAGGAGACCGCACCGGGAACTGCTCCGACCCTCAATTCGGAGCCAATTACGCCATTCATGGACGGGTGGATAGACCCCGCCACAGAGGCCGTATTCTCAGCGGCGATCGAGTGGAGGATCAACCTTACCCTTCACGGGAGCCGTGACGCCGAACTACCGGATTCTTCCCCGGCCACGAACTCCGAACCGCCTGCGCCCGTGCCTGTCAAATCCGACTGGGCGCCGATCATGGAGTTCACCTCCGCGGATATCATTCAGCACTCGCCTTTCGGCGACATACTGAACTCATTAAGGTCTCTCTCCCTATTAGGAGAGTCCTGGCCGAACTATGTTCGGCAGGATTGGGATGCGGATGACGAAGAAATTCGCCGCCCACCCACCACCCACTTAGTAGCCACTGTCGACAATTTGACCGACATGCTCGACTTCGACTCCGAAGACATGAACGGTATGGACAACGATGTGGGAGACGAAGAGGAACCACTGCCCACAGGGCACTGGACATCCACCTCATCATATGATATATACATGGTGGACACACCCAAAGAAGGCAATGGCGACGAGACAGCTGAGGATGACCCCTCCAAGAAGCAACCCAAGCGCCGACGTCAGCGGCGCCGCTCTAAGTCTCGCCAAAGCAAAAGCGGTGACACTGGCACTGGAGATAATAACACTCCGGACAGTGCCGAAGACGATAATAATCCCCTCCGGCAAGATTTAAAGCAGGAGGATGGAGAAGCCAGCCCTCCCGAGAGAGTGGCAGATGGAGAGGCGGAGGATGATAATTACATGCCTCCCTCCGAAGACGAGGCAAGCCTCAACGATGACAAATTTGTCGTGCCTAAGGATCCCGTCGAACAAGAGCGCTTCTAGCGCCGTCTTATAGCCACGACAAATAGTCTTAAGAAAAAGCAGCAGCAGCTTCAAGCTGATCAAGATTTGCTAGCTGACAGATGGACTGAAGTCCTTGCGGCCGAGGAATATGAACTCGAACGCCCCTCCAAGAGTTACCCAAAGCGTAGGTCGCTACCCCGACTGGAGGAGGAAGCATTCAAACCTACATCTCTAGCATATGATGCGGCTGACCGGCCACCTCGTGGCCGCGACAGAGAGACATTTCAGCCAAAAACTCAGCCCGCACCCCGACGCCACTCAAATAAAAATGACAAGGCATGGGGAAACACGCTAGACCCGCGAGACGCATTGGAGGACAAATAAAAACACGCAAGATTGATCTACGGATCATGAGGGCACGCCACCACGCGGGACGACAACCGTCATGTCAGATATAGTAAAAGTAAATCCGACCGGGCCGAACACAACGGACAAGACTCATTTGAGTTGCGTCGCGACATAGCCCAGTACAGAGGCGCCACACACCCCCTATGCTTCATAGACGAAGTAATGGATCACCAAATTCCAGAGGGTTTCAAACCCGTAAATATAGAATCATACGACGGCACAACAGATCCTGCGGTATGGATCGAGGACTTCCTCCTGCACATCCACATGGCCCGCGGTGACGATCTACACGCCATCAAATACCTCCCACTCAAACTCAAAGGACCAGCTCGACATTGGCTCAACAGCCTGCCAGCAGAGTCCATTGGCTGTTGGGAAGATCTGGAAGCCGCATTCCTCGACAACTTTCAGGGCACTTATGTGCGACCACCAGATGCCGATGACTTGAGCCACATAATTCAGCAGCCAGAGGAATCGTCCAGGCAATTCTGGACACGGTTCCTGACAAAGAAAAATCAAACCGTCGACTGTACGGATGCAGAGGCCCTAGCAGCTTTTAAGCACAACATCCGCGACAAGTGGCTCGCCCGACACCTCGGCCAGGAAAAGCCAAAATCTGTGGCAGCCCTCATGACACTCATGACCCGCTTTTGCGCGGGAGAAGACAGCTGGCTGGCTCGCAGCAATAACATATCAAAGAACCATGGTACTTCAGATACCAAGGATGGCAATGGCAGGTCACGTCGCAACAAACACAAGCGCCGCATTAACAACGACAATACCGAGGATACGGCAGTCAATGCCAGATTCAAAGGCTCTAAACCCGGTCAGCGGAAAAAGCCATTCAAAAGAAGCACTTCGGGCCCGTCCAGTTTGGACCGTATACTCGATTGCTCATGTCAAATACACGGCACCCCCGACAAGCCAGCCAACCACACCAACAGGGATTGTTGGGTGTTCAAGCATGCCGACAAGTTAAATGCGGAAAACAAAGATAAGGGGTCACATAGCGATGATGATGAGGAGCCCCGGCAGCTGAACACCAGAGGACAGAAGAGGTTCCCCCCACAAGTGCGGACGGTGAACATGATATACACAACCCACATCCCCAAGAGGGAGCGAAAGCGTGCGCTAAGGGATGTATATGCGTTGGAGCCAGTCGCCCCAAAGTTCAACCCATGGTCCTCCTGTCCGATCACCTTCGATCGCAGGGACCATCCCACTAGTATCCGTCATGGCGGATTCGCCGCACTGGTCCTAGACCCAATCATCGACGGATTTCACCTCACTCGAGTCCTTATGGACGGCGGCAGCATCCTGAACCTGCTTTATCAGGACACAGTGCGCAAAATGGGTATAGACCCCTCAAGGTTCAAACCCACAAAAACAACCTTTAAAGGCGTCATACCAGGTGTAGAGGCCCACTGCACAGGCTCAGTCACACTGGAAGTGGTCTTCGGATCCCCGGATAACTTCTGAAGCGAGGAGTTAATCTTTGATATAGTCCCGTTCTGCAGTGGGTATCATGCACTGCTCGGGCGAACCGCATTTACGAGATTCAATGCGGTACCGGATTATGCATACCTCAAGCTCAAGATGCCAGGACCTCGGGGGGTCATCACAGTCAATGGAAACATAGAGCGCTCTCTCCGCACGGAGGAGCACACTGCGGCCCTCGCAGCAGAAGCGCAAAGTAGCCTCTTAAGGCAATCCACCAGTTCGGCGATTAAGGACCTGGACACCTTCAAGCGCGCTCGGAGTAATCGGCAACAAGACCATCTATCACGTTCCAAGCTCGCATAGCAATGCGGCCCCCACCCCAGTCCCAACCAAATGGTGAAATCCGTGCCACGTGTACATAATTACACATTGAAAATACCATGGGCGCAGGTGGGGAGGGGGGCACGACTACGGCACGCCCCAAGACACGGCTCAACCGCACTAGGGGCTTCCCGCTTTGTTATTTTTCTCTCTTTCAGGACTTTAATCACTGGAAGCCCTATCCGACAGTACGGTTGCAGACACACGATGCAACAACCAAGGAGGCAGAAAGCTACGTCGCACCACGAAACTCCCAGGTGGTCTCTGATAACGAGTGAAATACTTGCTTTAAATACCTTTCCTCAGCTTGCCCTTGGAAGGGACATGTCAAATAGCCCTACGTTTTGCTTATCGCACTACTTGTATCATTCTGCTTCGACGCACCTTTTTGAATAAACAATGCATAGCACTAGACTATTACCACATTCTCTATTCTTCTTTATATATATATGTTCATTCATGACATTCAGCACCAGTACACTCTGGTACGGCCAATACGCCATGGGCTTAAGCATACCCCATAATACGGCGTGAGAAGTCCAAACACTTTTGACAGTGCGGCACCCCGAACTTATAGCATTATATGCATCAGCTCCGAATCATGTCTTGGGTCAATAGTTGGGTTTGCCCAGCTCCCATGTTTTGGTACCTTACGTTCTGCTATATCAGCTAAGGTAGCACTGGGAGAACTACTGCGATTGTGCCCCGGTTCAGCTGGGCTAAGCACCTCAGTAGAGAAAGCTAAAACTGACTGTCATGATAAGGAGAGAGCTGGTCACTGTTCGAGAGGTCTCGAGTCCCTAAAGACTTATGCTGCTTAGAGCGAGGAGTCGGCTTTGTCCGGCATAAGGCGTGTATAGCGCCCCAAATTCGGCCTTCCGAATACTAGGGGCTTCCCAAAATTTAAAATTGTAGACTTCTATGGCTAAGTGAGAGTGATAAAGCATTATAGTCCGATTGCCTTGTTCGTTGTGCTGAGCACCTCCCTCGAAGGACCCCAAAATGGGAAAAAGAGTGCTCAGGTTTATCCCGAACACCCCAACACTCGTGGCATGGGGGCAGAAGCCGACGACTGGCCATCTCTCAGATTTGATAAACAGCCGCACAGAAGGTAATATTTTAAATTCAAACAAGCGTTGCATAGCGCATATGAACAAGTTCTCATAATACAGGATCACACGAGCGAGTTCATTCAAAAATTACATCCTTCGCACACTCGTCCACCACAAGACGGGCACCCTTCAGGACACCCTCATAATACATTTCGGGGTGGTGATGCTCCTTGCCCTGCGGCGGCCCCTCCTTCACCAGCTTCTCAGCATCCATCTTAGCCTAGTGCAGCTTTGCACGGGCAAAAGCCTGGCGGGCACCTTCGATACAAACAGACTGCTTGATGACTTCCTGCCGTGGGCAGGCATCCACAAGCCGCCTCACCAGGCCGAAGTAGCTGTTGGGAAGGGAGTCGCCAGGCCACATCCAGACTATAAAGCCCTTCATGGCCTGTTCGGCCGCCTTGCGCAACTCGACCAGTTGCTTCAGCTGGTCGCTCATAGGCATCGGGTGTTTGGTCCCAGTATACTAAGACCAGAACAACTTCTCCGTCGAGCTTCCCTCCTCGGCCTGGTAATATTTTGCGGCATCCGACATGCTGCGGGGCAAATCTGCGAATGCTCCTGGAGAGCTCCGGACTCGGGTAAGTAACAAGTAATTTACTTTCACATGCTTGCTTTGCATATTGAATGCCTTACCCGCCGCTATCTTCCTCATCGCCTCAATTTCCTGGAGGGCCTTTGGGCTTCAGCCTTGGCATGCTTTATGTTCTCGAGGGCCGCGGCAAGCTCGGACTCTCGCGTCTTCGAGTCAAGCTCCAAAGCCTCGTGCTTCTGCATGAGAGCCTGGAGCTCTTGCTGCACCTCGCCGACCCGTGACTCCTATTTTTCTCGCTCGGTGTGCTCCTTGGCCGCTTTGTTTTCGGCCTCCGACAACGCTTGCTTCAGGGTCGCCACTTCGGTCGTGGCCCCTAGCAAATTCATGATGATCCTATCATTTCGCAACCACATTTTCTTTTTTATATAGACAAGGTATTACTTACCTTTGTTCTCCTCGAACTGCCTCTTGGCAAGGCCAAGCTCTTTCTTGGACCCCTCAAGGTCCTGCTTCAGTGCGGCGACCTCCGCAATCAGTGCGGCAGAGGTCAGCAGCGAAGCCTGCATACACATATAGACATACTTATATTAGACTCCTGCAGATATTATTTGATCCTCTATTCGACTTTTCTTTGTGAACACCAAACAAAGCATCAGGGGCTACTGTCTATGCGGTAATCTTCATCTTCCTTCTCCTCGTTTTCATGGGAGGAGTGTGCCTCGGAGGTATCAGACGATGAGTCCGATACCACCTGGCGCCAGGAACTCTTTCGGGTTCCCTTGGCCTTCTTCTTGGTCTTCTCCGGCACCTCATAAGGAGCCGGAGTCTGCATCTTCGTCAGGAGAGCGTCTGCGGGGTCTTCGGGCAGAGGGGTCGGATAGTTAATCTGCTCTGATGTCTCCACCCAGTCCTGTCAAAGGCATGGGAGCTCAGACCCCGCACATGGTTAAGCTATGGGAAATAAACACCCTACCAGATGTACAGAACTTACCGGATTCGTAGGGCGCTTCGCGCTTCGCCCATGGTCCTCGGTAAGAGAAGGAGGGACCTCGGCGCCCTTGAACAGCACCCTCCAAACGTCCTTATGCGTCGTGTCGAAGAGCTCGCTTAGAGTCTGGTGCTGGGTCGGGTCGAACTCCCATAAGTTGAAATCCCGTTGTTGACACGGGAGGATCCGGCGGAAGAGCATGACCTGGACTATGTTGACAAGCTTAAGTTTCTTGCTTGTCATGTTCCGGATACACTTCTGGAGTCCGTCCAGCTCCACCGATGAACCCCAGGACAGGCCCTTCTCCTTCCAGGAAGTGAGCCATGTGGGGATTCCGGATCGAAACTCGGAGGCCGCCACCCAGTTGGTGTCGCGCGGCTCGGTGATGTAGAACCACCCCGATTGCCACCCCTTTATGGTCTCCATGAAGGAGCCCTCGAGCCATATAACGTTGGGCATTTTGCCCACCATGGCTTCGCCACATTCCGCTTGTTGGCCGCCAACCACCTTCGGCTTGATATTGAAGGTCTTCAGCCATAGGCCGAAGTGGGGCCGGATGCAGAGGAAAGCCTCGCACACAACGATGAACACCGAGATGTTGAGGATGAAATTCGGGGCCAGATCATGAAAGTCCAGCCCGTAATAGAACATGAGGCCGCGGACGAATGGATGGAGGGGAAACCCCAATCTACGGACGAAGTGGGGGAGGAAAACCACCCTCTCGTGAGGTTCCGAGGTAGGGACGATCTGCCCCGCGGCTGGCAGCCGGTGCGCGATGTCCGCGGCTAAGTATCCGGCCCCACGTAGCTTTTTGATGTGTCCCTCCGTGACAGAGGAAGCCATCCACTTGCCTCCCGCTCCGGACATGTTTGGAGAGAGTTGAGGAGAAGGACGTGGACTTGGGCGTTGGAGTTCGAGTGCGCGTGAATGGATGAGCAAGGAGGAAGAAGGCGTGGGTAGAAAAAGGTGAGACCTTATCCCTTTATAAGGGCGGACGAAACTATGCGCCCCCACTAGCCTGATAAAACTCGCTTATCTCCCAAGCGCCGTAATTGATGGCGCGGTTGGGTTACCCATGTCCGTATTGATGAGAATCCCCTGATAAGGGGAACACGATCTATGCTTTGACAATACGTGTCAAGAAACCTCCTCGCGTTATGTGCGGGGCTGGTTAAAGAAAAACGGTTCGAATAATTACCGCGCCATGGCGTGATGTCATGCTGCCAAAACGTGTCAGCAGATTAGATTTGTGGAAATGTTATTCTCTCTATGGTGGTATGTGGAACTTATTTTACATGGTCGGACACTATCCTTGTATTCAAACTCTTCTGTGGTGTATTCGGAGGAGGAACCCACCTTGCAATGCCGAAGATAACACTGCACGCCGGACTCATCATCATTGAAGCCTGGTTCAGGGGCTACTAAGGGAGTCCTGGATTAGGGGGTCTCCGGACAGCCGGACTATATCCTTTGGCCGGACTGTTGGACTATAAAGATACGAGATTGAAGACTTCGTCCCGTGTTCGGATGGGACTCTACTTGGCGTGGAAGGCAAGCTAGGCAATACAGATATGCATATCTCCTCCTTTGTAACCGACCTTGTGTAACCCTAGCCTCCTCCGGTGTCTATATAAACCAGAGGGGTTTAGTCCGTAGGACAACATACAATCATACCATAGGCTAGCTTCTTGGGTTTAGCCTCTCCGATGTCGTGGTAGATCAACTCTTGTACTACTCATATTATCAAGGATAAATCAAGAAGGACGTAGGGTTTTACCTCCATCAAGAGGGCCCGTACCTGGGTAAAACATTGTGTCCCCTACCTCCTGTTACCATCCGCCTTAGATGCACAGTTCGGGACCCCCTACCCGAGATCCGCCGGTTTTGACACTGACACTTATAGTGATGTGCATTACCGAGTGGGCCCAGAGATACCTCTCTGACAATCAGAGTGACAAATCCTAATCTCGAAATACGCCAACTCAACAAGTACCTTCGGAGACACCTGTAGAGCACCTTTATAACCACCCAGTTACGTTGTGACGTTTGGTAGCACACAAAGTGTTCCTCCGGTAAAGGGGAGTTGCATAATCTCATAGTCATAGGAACATTTATAAGTCATGAAGAAAGCAATAGCAACATACTAAACGATCAAGTGCTAAGCTAACGGAATGGGTCAAGTCAATCACATCATTCTCCTAATGATGTGATCCCGTTAATCAAATGACAACCCATGTCTATGGCTAGGAAACATAACTATCTTTGATCAACGAGCTAGTCAAGTAGAGGCATACTAGTGACACTCTGTTTGTCTATGTATTCACACATGTATCATGTTTCCGGTTAATACAATTCTAGCACGAATAATAAACATTTATCATGATATAAGGAAATAAATAATAACTTTATTATTGCCTCTAGGGCATATTTCCTTCAGTCTCCCACTTGCACTGGAGTCAATAATCTAGATTACATAGTAATGATTCTAACACCCATGGAGCCTTGGTGCTGATCATGTTTTACTCGTGGAAGAGGCTTAGTCAACGGGTCTGCAACATTCAGATCCATATGTATCTTGCAAATCTCTATGTCTCCTACCTGGACTTGATCCCGGATGGAGTTGAAGCGTCTCTTGATGTGCTTGGTTCTCTTGTGAAATTTGGATTCCTTTGCCAAGGCAATTGCACCAGTATTGTCACAAAAGAATTTCATTGGACCCGATGCACTAGGTATGACACCTAGGTTGGATATGAACTCCTTCATCCAGACTCCTTCATTTGCTGCTTCCGAAGTAGCTATGTACTCCGCTTCACATGTAGATCGCGCCACGACGCTTTGTTTTGAACTGCTCCAACCAACAGCTCCACTGTTCAATATAAACACGTATCCGGTTTGCGATTTAGAATCATCCGGATCAGTGTCAAAGCTTGCATCAACGTAACCATTTACGATGAGCTCTTTGTCACCTCCATAAACGAGAAACATATCCTTAGTCCTTTTTAGGTATTTCAGGATGTTCTTGACCGCTGTCCAGTGATCCACTCCTGGATTACTTTGGTACCTCCCTGCTAAACTAATAGCAAGGCACACATCAAGTCTGGTACACAGCATTGCAGACATGATAGAGCCTATGGCTGAAGCATAGGGAACATCTTTCATTTTCTCTCTATCTTCTACAGTGGTTGGGCATTGAGTCTTACTCAACTTCACACCTTGTAACACAGGTAAGAACCCTTTCTTTGCCTGATCCATTTTGAACTTCTTCAAAACTTTGTCAAGGTATGTGCTTTGTGAAAGTCCAATTAAGCGTCTTCATCTATCTCTATAGATCTTGATGCCCAATATATAAGCAACTTCACCGAGGTCTTTCATTGAAAAACTCTTGTTCAAATATCCCTTTATGCCATCCAGAAATTCTATATCATTTCCAATCAACTCATCCACATATAATATCAGAAATGCCACAGAGCTTCCACCCACTTTCTTGTAAATACAGGCTTCTCCAAAAGTCTATATAAACCCATATGATTTGATCACACTATGAAAACGTTTATTCCAACTCCGAGATGCTTGCACCAGTACATAAATGGATCGCTGGAGCATGCACACTTTGTTAGTACCCTTTGGATCGATAAACCTTCAGGTTGCATCATATACAACTCTTCTTCCAGAAATCCATTTAGGAATGCAGTCTTTTCATCCATTTGCCAAATTTCATAATCATAAAATGAGGCAATTGCTAACATAATTCGGACGGACTTAAGCATCGCTACGGGTGAGAAGGTCTCATCGTAGTCAACTCCTTGAACTTGTCGAAAACCTTTTGCAACAAGTCAAGCTTTGTAGACAGTAACATTACCGTCAGCATTTGTCTTCTTCTTGAAGATCCATTTATTCTCGATGGCTTGCCAATCATCGGGCAAGTCAACCAAAGTCCATACTTTGTTCTCATACATGGATCCCATCTCAGATTTCATGGCTTCAAGCCATTTTGCAGAATCTGGGCTCATCATTGCTTCCTCATAGTTCGTAGGTTCGTCATGGTCAAGTAACATGACCTCCAGAACAGGATTACCGTACCACTCTAGTGCGGATCTTACTTTGGTTGACCTACGAGGTTCAGTAGCAACTTGATCTAAAGTTTCATGATCATCATCATTAGCTTCCTCACTAATTGGTATAGACATCACAGGAACCAGTTTCTGTGATGAACTACTTTCCAATAAGGGAGCAGGTACAGTTACCTCATCAAGTTCTACTTTCCTCCCACTCACTTCTTTCGAGAGAAACTCCTTCTCTAGAAAGGATCCAAATTTAGCAACAAAAGTCTTGCCTTCGGATTTGTGATAGAAGGTGTACCCAACAGTCTCTTTTGGGTATCCTATGAAGACACATTTCTCCGATTTGTGTTCGAGCTTATCAGGTTGAAGCTTTTTCACACAGCATCGCAGCCCCAAACTTTAAGAAATGACAACTCTGGTTTCTTGCCAAACCATAGTTCATAAGGTGTCGTCTCAACGGATTTAGATGGTGCCCTATTTAACGTGAATACATCCGTCTCTAAAACATAACTCCAAAATGATAGCGGTAAATCAGTAAGAGACATCATAGATCGCACCATATCTAGTAAAGTATGATTACAACGTTCGGACACACCATTACAATGTGGTGTTCCGGGTGGCGTGAGTTGCGAAACTATTCCGCATTGTTTCAAATGAAGACCAAACTCGTAACTCAAATATTCTCCTCCACGATCAGATCGTAGAAACTTTATTTTCTTGTTACGATGATTTTCAACTTCACTCTGAAATTCTTTGAACTTTTCAAATGTTTCAGACTTATGTTTCATTAAGTAGATATACCCATATCTGCTCAAATCATCTGTGAAGGTGAGAAAATAACGATACCCGCCGCGAGCCTTAGCATTCATCGGACCACATACATCCGTATGTATGATTTCCAACAAATCTGTTGCTCGCTCCATAGTTCCGAAGAACGACATTTTAGTCATCTTGCCCATGAGGCATGGTTCGCAAGTACCAAGTGATTCATAATCAAGTGATTCCAAAAGTCCATCGGAATGGAGTTTCTTCATGCGTTTTACACCAATATGACCTAAATGACAGTGCCACAAATAAGTTGCACTATCATTATCAACTCTGCATCTTTTGGCTTCAATATTATGAATATGTGTATTACTGCTATCAAGATTTAACATAAATAGACCACTCTTCAAGGGTGCAGGACCATAAAAGATATTACTCATATAAATAGAACAACCATTATTCTCTGATTTAAATGAATAACCGTCTCGCATCAAACAAGATCCAGATATAATGTTCATGCTCAACACTGGCACCAAATAACAATTATTCAGGTCTAAAACTAATCCCGAAGGTAGATGTAGAGGTAGCATGCCGACCGCGATCACATCGACTTTGGAACCATTTCCCACGCACATCGTCACCTCGTCCTTAGCCAATCTTTGCTTAATCCGTAGTCCCTGTTTCGAGTTGCAAATATTAGCAACAGAACCAGTATCAAATACCCAGGTGCTACTGCGAGCATTAGTAAGGTACACATCAATAACATGTATATCACATATACCTTTGTTCACCTTGCCATCCTTCTTATCCGCCAAATACTTGGGGCAGTTCCGCTTCCAGTGACCAGTTTGCTTGCAGTAGAAGCACTCAGTCTCAGGCTTAGGTCCAGACTTGGGTTTCTTCTCCTGAGCAGCAACTTGTTTGTCGTTCTTCTTGAAGTTCCCCTTCTTCTTCCCTTTGCCCTTTTTCTTGAAACTCGTGGTCTTGTTAACCATCAACACTTGATGCTCCTTCTTGATTTCTACCTCCGCAGCCTTTAGCATTGTGAAGAGCTCGGGAATCGTCTTATTCATCCCTTGCATGTTATAGTTCATCATGAAGCTCTTGTAGCTTGGTGGCAGTGACTGAAGAATTCTGTCAATAACACTATCATCTAGAAGATTAACTCCGAGTTGAATCAAGTGATAGTTATACCCAGACATCCTGAGTATATGCTCACTGACAGTACTATTCTCCTCCATCTTGTAGCTGTAGAACTTATGGGAGACTTCATATCTCTCAATCCGGGCATTTGCTTGAAATATTAACTTCAACTCCTAGAACATCTCATATGCTCCATGATGTTCAAAACGTCGTTGAAGTCCCAGTTCTAAGCTGTAAAGCATGGCACACTGAACTATCGAGTAGTCATCAGCTTTGCTTTGCTAGACGTTCATAACATCTGTTTCAACTCCTGCAGCAAGTCTGGCACCTAGCGGTGCTTCCAGGACGTAATTCTTCTGTGCAGCAATGAGGATAATCCTCAAGTTACGGACCCAGTCCGTGTAATTGCTACCATCATCTTTCAACTTTGCTTTCTCAAGGAACGCATTAAAATTCAACGGAACAACAGTGTGGGCCATCTATCTACAACAACATAGACAAGCAAAATACTATCAGGTACTAATTTCATGATAAATTTAAGTTCAATTAATCATATTACTTAAGAACTCCCACTTAGACAGACATCCCTCTAATCATCTAAGTGATCACGTGATCCAAAACAACTAAACCATGTCCAATCATCACGTGAGATGGAGTAGTTTTCAATGGTGAACATCACTTGTTGATCATATCTACTATATGATTCACGCTCGACCTTTCGGTCACAGTGTTCTGAGGCCATATCTGCATATGCTAGGCTCATCAAGTTTAACCTGAGTATTCCGCGTGTGCAAAACTCTCTTGCACCCATTGTATTTGAACGTAGAGCTTATCACACCCGATCATCACGTGGTGTCTCGGCACGAAGAACTTTCGCAATGGTGCATACTCAGGGAGAACACTTTGCTAGCTCTTGAGCACTGCATTGGTTTTCCCTTAAAGAGGAAAGGGTGATGCAATAAAGTAGCATAAGTATTTCCCTCAGTTTTTTAGAACCAAGGTATCAATCCAGTAGGAGGCCACGCACGAGTCCCTCATACCTACACAAACAAATAAATCCTCGCAACCAATGCAATAAAGGAGTTGTCAATCCCTTCACGATCACTTAGGAGAGTGAGATCTGATAGATATGATAAGATAATATTTTTGGTATTTTTATGGTAAAGATGCAGATTAAAATAAAAGGCAATGAAAATAGCTAAGTGTTGGAAGATTAATATGATGGAAAATAGACCCGGGGGCCATAGGTTTCACTAGTGGCTTCTCTCAAGAGCATAAGTATTACGGTGGGTGAACAAATTACTGTTGAGCAATTGACAGAATTGAGCATAGTTATGAGAATATCTAGGTATGATCATGTATATAGGCATCACGTCCGAGACAAGTAGACCGACTCCTGCCTGCATCTACTACTATTACTCCACACATCGACCGCTATCCAGCATGCATCTAGACTATTAAGTTCATAAGAACAGAGTAACACTTTAAGCAAGATGGCATGATGTAGAGGGATAAATTCATGCAATATGATATAAACCCCATCTTGTTATCCTCGATGGAAACAATACAATATGTGCCTTGCTGCCCCTACTATCACTAGGACACCGCAAGATTGAACCCAAAGCTAAGCACTTCTCCCATTGCAAGAAAGATCAATCTAGTAGGCCAAATCAAACTGATAATTCGAAGAGACTTGCAAAGATAATCAATCACACATAAAAGAATTCAGAGAAAATTCAAATATTGTTCATAGATAAACTTGATCATAAACCCACAATTCATTGGTCTCAACAAACACACTGCAAAAGAAGATTACATCGAATAGATCTCCACAAGAGAGGGGGAGAACATTGTATTGAGATCCAAAAATAGAGAAGAATCCATCTAGCTAATAACTATGGACCCGAAGGTCTGAGGTAAACTATTCACACATCATCGGAGAGGCTATGGTGTTGATGTAGAAGCCCTCTATGATCGATGCCCTCTCCGACGGAGCTCCGGAAAAGGCCCCAAGATGGGATCTCACGGGTACAGAAGGTTGCGGCGGTGGAATTAGGTTTTTGGCTCCGTATCTGGTAGTTTGGGGGTACATAGGTATATATAGGAGGAAGAAGTACGTCGGTGGAGCA
>NC_041384.1:669857554-669897969 GCF_002162155.2 Triticum dicoccoides
GATGTCTTGACGTAGGGTCCAAGTCCTCTGGATCACGTTTGTTCCGAAAATGACGTTCCCGAAGGTTTCATTCCGTTTGGACTCCATTTGATATTCTTTTTCTACGAAACTCTGAAATAGGCAAAAAAACTGCAATTCTGGGCTGGGCCTCCGGTTAATAGGTTAGTCCCAAAAATAATATAAAAGTGTATAATAAAGCCCATTAATGTCCAAAATAGAATATAATATAACATGGAACAATAAAAAATTATAGATATGTTGGAGACGTATCAAGCATCCCCAAGCTTAATTCTTGCTCGTCCTTGAGTAGGTAAATGATAAAAAGAGAATTTTTGATGTGGAATGCTACTTGGCATAATTTCAATGTAATTCTCTTAATTGTGGTATGAATATTCAGATCCGAAAGATTCAAGATAAAAGTTTAATATTGACATAAAAGTAATAATACTTCAAGCATACTAACTAAGCAACTATGTCCTCTCAAAATAACATGGCCAAAGAAAGTTCATCCCTACAAATCATATAGTTTTGTCATGCTCCATTTTCGTGACACAAGAATGCTCTCATCATGCACAACCCTGATGACAAGCCAAGCAATTGTTTCATACTTTAGTAATCTCAAACCCTTTCAACTTTCACGCAATACATGAGCGTGAGCCATGGATATAGCACTATGGGTGGAATAGAATATAATGATGGGGGTTATGTGGAGAAGACAAAAAGGAGAAAGTCTCACATCAACGCGGCTAATCAATGAGCTATGGAGATGCCCATCGATTGATGTTAATGCAAGGAGTAGGGATTGCCATGCAACGAATGCACTAGAGATATAAATGGATGAAAGCTCAACAAAAGAAACTAAGTGGGTGTGCATCCAACTTGCTTGCTCACGAAGACCTAGGGCATTTGAGGAAGCCCATTGTTGGAATATACAAGCCAAGTTCTATAATGAAAAATTCCCACTAGTATGTGAAAGTGACATAATGATACGTCCATTTTGCATCATGCTTTTATATCAATATTTATTGCATTATGGGCTGTTATTACACGTTATGTCACAATACTTATGCCTATTCTCTCTTATTTTACAAGGTTTACATAAGGAGGGAGAATGCCGGCAGCTGGAATTCTGGGCTGGAAAAGGAGCAAATATTAGAGACCTATTCTGCACAACTCCAAAAGTCCTGAAACTCCACGAAAGTCATTCTTGGAAATAATAAAAAATATTGAGCGGAAGAAGTTCACCAGAGGGGGACCCACCTGGCCACGAGGGTGGGGGGCGCGCCCTACCCCCCAGGGCGCGCCCCCTACCTCATGGGCCACCCGTTGACTCTCCAGTGGCCATCTTCTGCTATATGAGGTCTTTCGTCGAGGAAAAAAAATCATAAGCAACCTTTCGGGACGAAACTTCACCGCCACGAGGCAGAACCTTGGTGGAACCAATCTAGGGCTCCGGCAGAGCTGTTCTGCCGGGGACACTTCCCTCCGGGAGGGGGAAATCATCGCCATCGTCATCACCAACGCTCCTCTCACCGGGAGAGGGAAATCTCCATCAACATCTTCACCAGCACCATCTCCTCTCAAAACCCTAGTTCATCTCTTGTATCCAATTCTTGTCTCCAAGTCCGGGATTGGTACTAGTAGGTTGCTAGTGGTGTTGATTACTCCTTGTAGTTGATGCTAGTTGGTTTACTTGGTGGAAGATCATATGTTCAGATCCTTTATGCATATTAATACCCCTCTGATTATGAACATGAATATGCTTTGTGAGTAGTTATGTTTGTTCCTGAGGACATGGGAGAAGTCTTGCTATTAGTAGTCATGTGAATTTGGTATTCATTCGATATTTTGATGAGATATATGTTGTCTAGCCTCTAGTGGTGTTATGTGAACATCGACTACATAACACTTCACCATTATTTGGGCCTAGAGGAAGGCATTGGGAAGTAATAAGTAGATTATGGGTTGCTAGAGTGATAGAAGCTTAAACCCTAGTTTATGCGTTGCTTCGTAAGGGGCTGATTTGGATCCATATGTTTCATGCTATGGTTAGGTTTACCCTAATACTTTTGTTGTAGTTGCCGATGCTTGCAATAGAGGTTAATCATAAGCGGGATGCTTGTTCAAGTAAGAACAACACCCAAGCACCGGTCCACCCACATATCAAATTATCAAAGTACCGAACGCGAATCATATGAACGTGATGAAAACTAGCTTGACTATATTCCCATGTGTCCTCGGGAGCGCTTTTCCTTATATAAGAGTTTGTCCAGGCTTATCCTTTGCTACAAAAAGGATTGGGCCACCTTGATGCACTTTATTTACTTTTGTTACTTGTTGCTCGTTACAAATTATCCTATCACAATGTTGGGGAACATAGTAATTTCAAAAATTTCCTACGCACACACAAGATCATGGTGATGCATAGAAACGAGAGGGGAGAGAGTTGTCCATGTACCCTCGTAGACCGAAAGCGGAAGCGTTAGCACAACGCGGTTGATGTAGTTGTACATCTTCACGATCCGACCGATCAAGTACCGAACGTACGGCACCTCTGAGTTCAGCACACGTTCAGCCCGATGACGTCCCTCGAACTCTGATCCAGTCGAGTGTTAAGGGAGAGTTTCGTCATCATGACGGCGTGGTGACGATGTTAATGTTCTACCGACGCAGGGCTTCGCCTAAGCACCGCTACAGTATTATCGAGGTGGACTATGGTGGTGGGGGGCACCGCACATGGCTAAAAGATCAAACAGATCAATTGTTGTGTCTATGGGGTGCCCCTGCCCCCGTATATAAAGGAGCAAGGGGGGGGGGTGCGGCCGACCAGGGAGAGGGCGCGCCAGGAGGAGTCCTACTCCCACCGGGAGTAGGACTCCCCCCTTCCTAGTTGGAATAGGATTCGGGAGAAGGAAAGAGAGAGGAGAAGAAGGAAAGAGGGGGCCGCCCCCTTGCCCTAAACCAATACGGTTTGGGCCTTGGGGGGTGCGCCCCACACTCCCCTTGCTTCCCTCTATTTCCACTAAGGCCCATATAGGCCCATTAAGCTCCCGGGGGGTTCCGGTAACCTCCCAGTACTCCGGTAAAATCCCGATTTCACCCAGAACACTTTCGACATCCAAACATAGGCTTCCAATATATCAATCTTCATGTCTTGACCATTTCGAGACTCCTCGTCATGTCCTTGGTCACATCCGGGACTCCGAACAACCGTCGGTACATCAAAACATATAAACTTATAATATAACCGTCATCGTAACGTTAAGCGTGCGGACCCTATGGGTTCGAGAACTATGTAGACATGACCGAGACACGTCTCCGGTCAATAACCAATAGCGGAACCTGGATGCTCATATTGGCTCCCACATATTCTACGAAGACCTTTATCGGTCAAACCGCACAACAACATACGTTGTTCCCTTTGTCATTGGTATGTTACTTGCCCGAGATTCGATCGTCGGTATCTCAATACCTAGTTCAATCTCGTTACTGGCAAGTCTCTTTACTCATTCCGTAATACATCATCCCGCAACTAACTCATTAGTTGCAAGGCTTGCAAGGCTTAAGTGATGTGCATTACCGAGAGGGCCCAGAGATACCTCTCCGACAATCGGAGTGACAAATCCTAATCTCGAAATACGCCAACCCAACAAGTACCTTTGGAGACACTTGTAGAGCACCTTTATAATCACCCAGTTACATTGTGACGTTTGGTAGCACACAAAGTGTTCCTCCGGTAAACGGGAGTTGCATAATCTCATAGTCATAGGAACACATATAAGTCATGAAGAAAGCAATAGCAGAATACTAAACGATTGTGTGCTAAGCTAACGGAATGGGTCATGTCAATCACATCATTCTCCTAATGATGTGACCCTGTTAATCAAATGACAACTCATGTCTATGGTTAGGAAACATAACCATCTTTGATCAACGAGCTAGTCAAGTAGAGGCATACTAGTGACAATCTGTTTGTCTATGTATTCACACATGTATTATGTTTCCGGTTAATACAATTCTAGCATGAATAATAAACATTTATCATGATATAAGGAAATAAATAATAACTTTATTATTGCCTCTAGGGCATATTTCCTTCAGTCTCCCACTTGCACTAGAGTCAATAATCTAGATTACACAGTAATGATTCTAACACCTATGGAGCCTTGGTGCTGATCATGTTTTGCTCGTGGAAGAGGCTTAGTCAACGGGTCTGCAACATTCAGATCCGTATGTATGTTGCAAATTTCTATGTCTCCCACTGGACTAAATCCCAGATGGAATTGAAGCATCTCTTGATGTGTTTGGTTCTCTTGTGAAATCTGGATTCCTTTGCCAAGGCAAATGCACCAGTATTGTCACAAAAGATTTTCATTGGACCCGATGCACTAGGTATGACACCTAGATCGGATATGAACTCCTTCATCCAGACTCCTTCATTTGATGCTTCCGAAGCAGCTATGTACTCCGCTTCACATGTAAATCCCGCCACAACGCTTTGTTTAGAACTGCACCAACTGACAGCTCCACCGTTTAATGTAAACACATATCCGGTTTGCGATTTAGAATCGTCCGGATCAGTGTCAAAGCTTGCATCAACGTAACCGTTTACGATGAGCTCTTTGTCACCTCCATAAACGAGAAACATATCCTTAGTCCTTTTCAGGTATTTCAGGATGTTCTTGACCGCTGTCCAGTGATCCACTCCTGGATTACTTTGGTACCTCCCTGCTAGACTTATAGCAAGGCACACATCAGGTCTGGTACACAGCATTGCATACATGATAGAGCCTATGGCTGAAGCATAGGGAACATCTTTCATTTTCTCTCTATCTTCTGCAGTGGTCGGGCATTGAGTCTTACTCAACTTCACACCTTGTAACACAAGCAAGAACCCTTTCTTTGCTTGATCCATTTTGAACTTCTTCAAAACTTTGTCAAGGTATGTGCTTTGTGAAAGTCCAATTAAGCGTCTTGATCTATCTCTATAGATCTTGATGCCCAATATGTAAGCAACTTCACCGAGGTCTTTCATTGAAAAACTCTTATTCAAGTATCCCTTTATGCTATCCAGAAATTCTATATCATTTCCAATTAGCAATATGTCATCCACATATAATATCAGAACTGCTACAGAGCTCCCACTCACTTTATTGTAAATACAGGCTTCTCCAAAAGTCTGTATAAAACCAAATGCTTTGATCACACTATCAAAGCGTTCATCCCAACTCCGAGAGGCTTGCACCAGTCCATAAATGGATTGCTAGAGCTTGCACACTTTGTGAGCTCCCTTTGGATCGACAAAACCTTCTGGTTGCATCATATACAACTCTTCTTCCAGAAATTCATTCAGGAATGCAGTTTTTACATCCATTTGCCAAATTTCATAATCATAAAATGTGGCAATTGCTAACATGATTTGGACAAACTTAAGCATTGCTACGGGTGAGAAGGTCTCATCATAGTCAATCCCTTGAACTTGTCAAAAACCTTTTGCAACAAGTCGAGTGAGGGGGTCCTGGATTAGGGGGTGTTCGGATAGCCGGACTATACCTTCGGCCGGACTCCTGGACTATGAAGATACAAGATTGAAGACTCTGTCCCGTGTCCGGAAGGGACTTTCCTTGGCGTGGAAGGCAAGCTTGGCGATACGGATATGAAGATCTCCTACCATTGTAACCGACTTTGTGTAACCCTAACCCTCTCCGCTGTCTATATAAACCGGAGGGTTTTAGTCTGTAGGACAACATACACATCAACAATCATACCATAGGCTAGCTTCTAGGGTTTAGCCTCCTCGATCTCGTGGTAGATCTACTCTTGTACTACCCATATCATCAATATTAATCAAACAGGACGTAGGGTTTTACCTCCATCGAGAGGGCCCGGACCTGGGTTTAACTTCGTGTCCCTTGTCTCCTGTTACCATCCGGCCTAGACGCACAGTTCGGGACCCCCTACCCGAGATCCATCGGTTTTGACACCGACATTGGTGCTTTCATTGAGAGTTCCTCTGTGTTATCGCCATCAGGCTCGATGGCTCCTACGATCATCAATAGTGATGCAGTCCAGGGTGAGACCTTCCTCCCCGGACAGATCTTCGTCTTTGGCGGCTTCGCCCTGCGGGCCAATTCGCTTGGCCATCTGGAGCAGATCGAAAGCTACGCCCCCGGCCGTCAGGTCAGATTTGGAAGTTTAAACTACACGGCTGACATGCGCGGGACTTGATCTTCGACAGATTCGAGCCACTGCCGAGCGCGCCGCACTGTCATGACGAGCATGATTTAGCTCTGCCGCCGAACAGTGCCCTAGAGGCCGCACCCGCGTCAGCTCGGACCCTTAATTCAGAGCCAACTGCGCCGATCGAGGATGGGCGGTTGGACGCCACCTCGGGGGCTGCGACCCCAATGACGATTGAGCCAAACACCAGCCCCGTACTCTGCGAGACTCATGACTCCAAGGAGCCGGACTCCTCTCCGGACTCCGAACCCTCCGCGCCCCTGCCGATCGAATCCGATTGGGCGCCAATCATGGGGTTCACTGCCGCGGACATCTTTCAGCACTCGCCTCTCGGCTATATCCCGAGGTCACTGAAGTCTCTCTCTTTATCAGGAGAGCCCTGGCCGGACTACGGCCAGCAAGGTTGGGGTACGGACGATGAAGAAATTCAAAGCCCACCCACCACCCACTTTGTAGCCACTATCAACGACTTAGCCGACATGCTCGACTTCGACTCCGAAGACATCGATGGTATGGACGCCGATGAAGGAGATGATGAAGAACCAGCGCCTACTATGCCCTGGAAAGCCACCTCGTCGTATGACATATACATGGTGGACACCCCAAAAGAGGGAGATGGCAATGGAACAGCGGAGGATGGCCCCTCCAAGAAACAGCCTAAGCGCCGGCGTCAGCGGCGCCGCTCAAAATCCCGCCAAAACAAACACGGTGATTCCAGCACGGGAGATAATAATACTCCGGAAAGCGCCGAAGAAAACCCCCTCCAGCAAGATTTAGCACAAGAGGATGGAGAAACCAGCCCTCATGAGAGAGCGGCAGACAGAGAGGTCGAGGACGATAATTGTATGCCTCCCTCCGAAGACGAGGCAAGCCTCGACGACGACGAATTCGTCATGCCAGAGGATCTCGTCGAGCAAGAGCGTTTTCAATGCAGGCTTATGGCCACAGCAAGAAGCCTCAAGAAAAAATAGCAACAACTTAGAGCTAATCAAGATTTGCTAGTCGACAGATGGACTGAAGTCCTTGCGGCCGAAGAGCATAAACTCGAACGCCCCTCCAATAGCTACCCAAAGCGCAGGTTGCTACCCCGATTAGAGGAGGAAGCACTTGATGCGGCCGACCGGCCACCTCGTGGTCGCGACAGAGAGGTCTCTCGACCCTCCACTCAAGCCACACCCGTACCAAGGCACGGGAATATGCGCCGGAGTTACAAGACATGTTGGAGGACAAGGCAAGGCAAATAAGATCAATCTACGGATCGCGTGGGCACCCCACGGCTCGAGACGGTAACCGTCACGCCGGCCACAAATTCGGCGGGGCTGAACACAGTAGACAAGGCTCATTGGAGCTACGTCATGATATAGCCCAGTACAGAGGCGCCGCACACCCACTCTGCTTTACAGATGAAATAATGGATCATCAAATCCCCGAGGGTTTCAAACCCGTAAACATCGAATCATATGATGGCACAACAGATCCTGCGGTATGGATCGAAGATTATCTCCTTCATATCCACATGGCCCGCGGCGATGATTTCCACGCCATCAAATACCTCCCACTCAAGCTTAAAGGACCAGCTCGGCATTGGCTTAACAGCTTGCCAACAGGATCAATCAGTTGTTGGGAGGACCTGGAAGCCTCATTCCTCGACAATTTCCAGGGCACTTATGTGCGACCCCCAGACGCCGATGACCTAAGTCACGTAATTCAGTAGCCAGAGGAATCGGCCAGTCAATTCTAGACATGGTTCCTAACAAAGAAAAATTAAATAGTCGACTGTCCGACGCTAAGGCCCTAGCAGCCTTCAAGCACAATATCCGTGACGAGTGGCTGGCCCGGCACCTTGGACAGGAAAAGCCGAAATCTATGGCAGCACTCACGACACTCATGACCCGCTTTTGCACGGGAGAAGATAGCTGTCTTGCTCGTAGCAACAATATGACCAAGAACCCTGGTAATTCGGACACTAGGGACAGTAGTGGCAGGTCGCGTCGCAACAAGCAGAAGCGCCGCATTAACGGCGACAATGCTGAGGATACGGCAGTTAATGCCGGATTCAGAGGCTCTAAATCCGGTCAGCGGAAAAGGCCATTCAAAAGGAATCCTAGGGGCCCGTCCAGTTTGGACCGAATACTCGACCGCTCGTGCCAAATACATGGCACCCCTGAAAAGCCGGCCAATCACACCAACAGGGATTGTTGGGTGTTCAAGCAGGCAGGCAAGTTAAACGCCGAAAATGAAGACAAGGGGCTGCATAGCGATGACGACGAGGAGCCCCGGCCGCCGAACAATAGTGGACAGAAGGGTTTTCCCCCACAAGTGCGGATGGTGAACATGATATACGCAACCCACGTCCCCAAAAGGGAGCGGAAGCGCACGTTAAGGGACGTATACGCGGTAGAGCCAGTCGCCCCAAAGTTCAACCCATGGTCCTCCTACCCGATCACCTTTGATCGAAGGGACCATCCCACTAGCATCCGTCATGGCGGATTCGCCGCATTGGTTCTAGACCCAATTATTGACGGATTTCATCTCACTAGAGTCCTTATGGACGGCGGCAGCAGCCTGAACCTGCTTTACCAGGATACAGTCCGCAAAATGGGCATAGATCCCTTGAGGATTAAGCCCACAAAACGACCTTTAAAGGCGTAATACTAGGTGTAGAGGCCAACTGTACAGGCTCAGTCACACTTGAAGTGGTCTTCGGATCTCCGGATAATTTCCGAAGCGAGGAGTTAATCTTCGACATAGTCCCGTTTCGTAGTGGTTATCACGCACTGCTCGGGCGAACCGCATTCGCTAAGTTCAATGCGGTACCGCATTACGCATACCTTAAGCTCAAGATGCCAGGCCCTCGAGGAGTAATTACGGTCAATGGAAACACCGAACGCTCCCTTCGAACGGAGGAGCACACGGCGGCCCTTGCAGCGGAAGTACAAAGCAGCCTCTCCAGGCAGTTCTTCAGTCCGGCCACTAAACGACCGGACACCGTCAAGCGTGCCCGGAGTAACCTACAACAAGACTGCCTGACACGATCCGAGCAGGCGTAGCAATGCGGCCCCAACCCCAACCCTCGCAAAAAGGCGACGCTAGTACTTCCCGTACATAACTACGCTCTAGAGATACCATGGGCACAGGGGGAGGGGCACCATTACGGCACGCCCAAAACACGACTTAAACCATACCAGGGGCTGCCGATTTTTTAATTTTCTCTTACTTTCAGGACTCCATCCTTTGAAAGGCCTGTTCGGTAGTTCAATTGCCACACAAACGATGCAAGAACCAGGGAAGCAGACAAGCCACGCCGCATTACGGAACTCCCAGGTGGTCTCTATCACGAGCAGTATACCCGTTCCGCATACTATTCCGCAGTTTGCCCCTGGAACGGACATGTTAACTAGTCCAACCTTCCACTTATCGCATTACTTGTATCGTTCTGCCTTGATTGCACCCCTTTTTAATAAACAATGCATAGCTTTCGTCTATTTTTGCATTACCTTTTTTCTTTATATATGTTCCTTAATGACATGTTGCACCCGTACACATTGGTACGGCCAAAATACGCCAGGGGCTTTAGTACCCCTCAATATGGTGTGAGAAGTCCGAACACTTTAACAAGTGCGGCACCCCAAACTTATAGCATTATATGCATCGGCTCCGAATCATGTCTTGGGTCAATAGTTGGGTTTTCCCGGCTCCTATGTTTTGGTGCCTTACGTTCCGCTATATCGGCTAAGGTAGCACTAGGAGAACCACTACGATTGTGCCCCAGTTGAGCTGGGTCGAGCACCTCGGTGGAGAAAGCTAAAATTGACTGTCATGATGAAGCGAGAGCTGTCACTGTTCGAGAGGTTTTTTTGAGTCCCTAAAGACTTATGCCGCTTAGGGCGAGGAGCCGGCTCTGTCCGGCCAAGGCGTGGATAGCGCCCCGAACTCGGTCTTCCGAATACCAGGGGCTTCGCCGAAATTTAAAATTATAGAATTCTATGGCTAAGTGAGAGTGTTCACGCATTATAGTCCGATTGCCTTGTTCGTTGGGCTGAGCGCCTCCCTCGAAGGACCCAAACATGGGAAAAAGAGCGCTTAGGTTTATCCCCGAACACCCCAGCACTAGCGGCATGGGGGCAGAAGCCGACGACTCGCCATCTCTCAAAATTGATAAACAGCCGCACATAAGGTAATATTTTAAATTCCAACAGCATTGCTTAGCGCATATAAACAAGTTTTCAGCGCACAGGACAAAACAAGCAAGTTTCACTATAAAATCACATCCCTAGAACATTCATCCGCCACAAGGCAGGCACCCTTCAGAACATCCTTATAGTAATTCTCGGGCTTGCGATGCTCTTTCCCCGGCGGTGGCCCATCCTTCACAAGCTTCTCAGCATCCAGCTTGCCCCAGTGCACCTTAGCACGGGCAATGGCCCTACGGGCACCTTCAATGCAGACAGAGCGCTTGATGACTTCGAGCCTTGGACAGGCCTCCACCAGCCGCCGCACCAGCCCAAAATAGCTCCTAGGTAGAGCCCCTCCAGGCCACAGCCGAACAATGAGGCCCTTCATGGCCTGTTCGGCCGCCTTGTGGAGCTCGACCAGTTGCTTCAGCTGGTCGCTCAGGGGCACGGGGTGTCCGGCCTCAGCGTACTGAGACTAGAACACCTTCTCCATCGAGCTGCCCTCCTCGGCTTGATAGAATGCGGCGGCATTGGACACACTCCGGGGAAGATCTGCGAACGCTCCTGGAGAGCTCCGGATTCGGGTAAGTAACAAGTAACTCACGTTTATGTGTTTGCTTTGCATAAAGAATGCCTTACCCGCCGCTATCTTCTTCACCTCATCCAACTCCTGGAGGGTCTTCTGGGATTCAGCCTTGGCAGACTTGGCATTTTCAATAGCCACCGCGAGCTCGGACGCTTGCGTCTTCGAGTCAAGCTCCAAACTCTCATGTTTTTCCATGAGAGCCTGGAGCTCTTGCCGCACCTTGCCAACCTCGGCCTCATACTTCTCCCGCTCGGTGCGCTTCAAGGCCGCCCTCTTCTCGGCCTCGACCAGCGCTTGCTTAAGGGTCGCCACTTCAGACGTGGCCCCTACAATAGCCACGATAATCCTGTCATTCTTTGCAATTGCACCTTTTTATATATATTTAAAAACAAGGTATTTCTCACCTTCATTGTCCTCGAGCTGCTTCTTGGCATGCCCGAGCTCTTGCTCGGACCGCTCGAGGTTCTGCTTTAGCGTGTCCACTTCCGCACTCAATGCGGTGGACACAAGCAGAGAAGCCTGCACATGCATATTGACTCATTTTTGTTAGACTCCTGCGAATTTTATTTGATCCTCTATTCGGCTTTTCCTCCCGAACGCCAAACGGAGCATCAGGGGCTACTGTCTATGCGGTAATATTATTCACACATTCTTTACTTACCTCAAAGCTTGTTAAAAGGCTAGTACAAGCTTCAGTCAGTCCACTCTTGGCGGACTGAACCTTTTGGACCACCGCACTCATAATAGTGCGGTGCTCCTTGTCGATGGAGGCGCCTTGGAGCGCCTCCAACATATTATCCGGCGCCTCCGGTTGGACGGGGGCCACCGGCACGGCGGACTTGCTCCTCTTGGAAGGAGGTCCCCCGCCGGACTCTGGAACCTGTGAAGGTTCCGGAGCGGTGTCCGGCCTAGAGCCGGACTTGGAGCCCTGGGGGGTTTCATCCCCTTTACTCCTGGAGTCCGGGAGGTCGCCTTGCGGCGCCTCCAGGACCACCTCCTCCCGGCTTGGAACCTGTTGGGACAACACTTCGGTGTCGTCTGTAGGGCGGGGGGAGGAAGCCGTCGGAAGCGAGTTCACATCTGACGAGTCCAGTGAGCCGCTCGACGACGCGTCGAGTCGGTCTTTGGGTGTGCTGCATAAACATATTCGACGTAAGGGAAAGCTGTGCAATAAATGAATACTATGAATTACTCTGGTATCCGGATACTTACGATTTTTCCAGGGGCTTGGCCCTGGGCTGCCACTCCTCTCCGCCATCGTCGGCGTCGGTGGAGCAGTCCGGAGGAAGGGTTTTCCCCTTCTTAGACCCTCCGGCCTCCCCGGAGAGGGCGGCCTTCCTTTTCTTCTCTCCCCCCGCTGGAGGGGGAGAGGTATCTTCTTCTTCCTCCTCGTCTTCACGAGAGGAATGCACCTCGGAACCGTCGGATGATGGATCCGACACCTCATGGCACCGGGCACTCTTTCGAGTCCCCGCGGCCTTTTTTGCGGCCTTCTTCTCCGGCACCACATAGGGTGCCGAAACCAGCAGCTTCTCCAGGCGAGCGTCCGCTGGGCCTTCAGGCAAAGGAGCCGGACAGTTGATCTGTGTGGATGTCACCTGCCAATCCTGTCAAAGTTAAGGGAGTTTAGATCCCGCATGGAGTCAAACTATGAAAAACTGATATCCTGTAAAAGGAAAAAACAGCTTACCGCAAGAGCATGACGCTGTGCACTGAATCCGCGATCCTCGGTAGTGGATGCGGGAGCCTCAGCGCCCTTGAAAAGCGCCTTCCAGGCATCTTCGTACGTCGTGTCGAAGAGCCTGCTCAGAGTTTGGTGCCGCGCCGGGTCAAACTCCCACAGGTTGAAAGCCCATTGTTGACACGGGAGAATCAAGCGGATGAGCATAACCTGGACTACGTTGACAAGTTTGAGCTTCTTGTCCACCGGGGTTTGGACGCATGTTTGGAGTCCGGTCAGCTCTCCCTTCTTACCCCACGATAGGCCCGTCTCCTTCCAGGAGGTGAGCCGCGTAGGGGGTCCGGATCAAAACTCAGGGGGTGCGACCCATTCAGCGTCGCGCGGCTCGGTGATGTAAAACCACCCCGATTGCCACCCCTTCAGGGTCTCCACAAAGGAGCCCTCGAGCCATAGGACGTTGGCTGTCTTGCCCACCATGGCACCTTCGCACTCCGCCTGGTTGCCGCGCACCACCTTCGGCTTGACGTTGAAAGTCTTGAGCCATAGGCTGAAATGGGGGCGGATGCGGAGGAAGGCCTCGCACACGACGATAAACGCCGAGATGTTGAGGACGAAGTTCGGGGCCAGATCGTGGAAATCCAAGACGTAGTAGAACATGAGCCCCCGGGCAAATGGGTGGAGAGGGAAGCCCAGTCCGTGGAGGAAATGGGGGAGGAACACCACCCTCTCATGGGGCCTAGGGGTGGGGATGAGCTGCCCCTTTTCGGGAAGCCGGTATGCGATGTCGTTAGATAGGTATCTGGCTTTCCTCAGCTTTTTGATGTGTCCCTCCATGACGGAGGAGACCATCCGCTTGCCTCCCGCTCCGGACATGGCTGGAGAAGGTTGAGGTGGGGAGTGCGGACTTGGGCGCTGGAGCTCGAGTGCGCAAGAATGGATAGGCGAAGGATGAAGAAGGTGTAGGTGAAAAGGTGGATCCTTATCCCCTTATATGGGTGGACGCAACTACATGTCCCCACCAGCCTGGTAAAACTCGCTTATCTCCAAGCGCCATAATCAATGGCGCGATTGGGTTACCCACGCCCGTATTGATGAGAATCCCGGGATAAGGGGACACAATCTCTGCTTTAACAAGACGTGCCAAGGAAACCGCCTCGCATGACGCGCTGAGGTGGGATAATGAAACGACTCGGATAAAGGCTTGGCCGTGGTGTGACATGCTACAGAATACGTCAGCATATTAGATTGGTGTAAATATTATTCTCTCTATGGCAATATGTGGAAACTTATTTTGCAAAGCCGGACACTATCTTTGTGTTCAAAATCTTCTATGAAGTACTTGGAGGAGGAACCCGCCTTGCAATGCCGAAGACAATCTGCGCGCCGGACTCATCGTCATTGAAGCCTGGTTTAGGGGCTACTGAGGGAGTCCTGGATTAGGGGGTGTTCTGATAGCCGGACTATACCTTCGCCGGACTCCTGGACTATGAAGATACAAGATTGAAGACTCCATCCCGTGTCTGGAAGGGACTTTCATTGGCGTGGAAGGCAAGCTTGGCGATACGGATATGAAGATCTCCTACCATTGTAACCAACTTTGTGTAACCCTAACCCTCTCCGGTGTCTATATAAACCGGAGGGTTTTAGTCTGTAGGACAACGTACACATCAACAATCATACCATAGGCTAGCTTCTAGGGTTTAGCCTCCTCGATCTCGTGGTAGATCTACTCTTGTACTACCCATATCATCAATATTAATCAAACAGGACGTAGGGTTTTACCTCCATCGAGAGAGCCCGAACCTGGGTAAAACTTCATGTCCCTTGTCTCCTGTTACCATCCGGCCTAGACGCACAGTTCGGGACCCCCTAGCCGAGATCCGCCGATTTTGACACCGACATCGAGCTTTATAGACAGTAACATTACCGTCAGCGTCATTCTTCTTCTTGAAGATCCATTTATTCTCAATTGCTTGCCGATCATCAGGAAAATCAACCAAAGTCCATACTTTGTTCTCATACATGGATCCCATCTTAGATTTCATGGCCTCAAGCCATTTTGCGGAATCTGGGCTCACCATTGCTTCTTCATAGTTCGTAGGTTCATCATGATCTAGTAGCATGACTTCCAGAACAGGATTACCTTACCACTATGGTGTGGATCTTACTCTGGTTGATCTACAAGGTTCAGTAGTAACTTGATCTAAAGTTCCATGATCATCATCATTAACTTCCTCACTAATTGGTGTAGGCGTCACAGAAACCGGTTTCTATGATGAACTACTTTCCAATAGAGGAGCAAGTATAGTTACCTCATCAAGTTCCACTTTCCTCCCACTCACTTCTTTCAAGAGAAACTCCTTCTCTAGAAAGGATCCATTCTTAGCAACGAATGTCTTGCCTTCGGATCTGTGATAGAAGGTATACCCAACAGTCTCCTTTGGGTATCCTATGAAGACACATTTCTCCGATTTGGGTTTAGCTTATCAGGTTGAAGCTTTTTCACATAAGCATCACAGCCCCAAACTTTCAGAAACGACAACTTTGGATTCTTGCCAAACCATAGTTCATAAGGCGTCGTCTCAATGGATTTCGATGGTGCCCTATTTAACGTGAATGCAGCCGTCTCTAAAGCATAACCCCAAAATGATAGCGGTAAATCTGTAAGAGACATCATAGATCGCACCATATCTAGTAAAGTACGATTACGACGTTCGGACACACCATTACGCTATGGTGTTCCGGGTGGCGTGAGTTGTGAAACTATTCCGAATTGTTTCAAATGTAGACCAAACTCGTAACTCAAATATTCTCCTCCATGATCAGATCGTAGAAACTTTATTTTCTTGTTACGATGATTTTCAACTTCACTCTAAAATTCTTTGAACTTTTCAAATGTTTCAGACTTATGCTTCATTAAGTAGATATACCCATATCTGCTTAAATCATCTGTGAAGGTGAGAAAATAACGATATCCGCCACGAGCCTCAACATTCATCGGACCACATACATCTGTATGTACGATTTCCAACAAATCTGTTGCTCTCTCCATAGTACCGGAGAACGGCGTTTTAGTCATCTTGCCCATGAGGCACGGTTCGCAAGTACCAAGTGATTCATAATCCAGTGGTTCCAAAAGTCCATCAATATGGAGTTTCTTCATGCGCTTTATACCAATATGACCTAAACGGTAGTGCCACGAATAAGTTGCACTATCATTATCAACTCTGCATCTTTTGGCTTCAACATTATGAATATGTGTATCACTACTATCGAGATTCATCAAAAATAGACCACTCTTCAAGGGTGCATGACCATAAAAGATATTACTCATATAAATAGAACAACCATTATTCTCTGATTTAAATGAATAACCGTCTCACATCAAACAAGATCCAGATATAATGTTCATGCTCAACGCTGGCACCGAATAACAATTATTTAGGTCTAATACTAATCCCGAAGGTAGATGTAGAGGTAGTGTGCCGACTGCGGTCACATCGACTTTGGAACCATTTCCCACGCGCATCGTCACCTCGTCCTTTGCCAGTGTTTGCTTAATCCGTAGTCCCTGTTTCGAGTTACAAATATTAGCAACAGAACCAGTATAAAATACCCAGGTGCTACTGCGAGCTCTAGTAAGGTACACATCAATAACATGTATATCACATATACCTTTGTTCACCTTGCCATCCTTCTTATCCGCCAAATACTTGGGGCAGTTCCGCTTCCAGTGACCAGTCTGCTTGTAGTAGAAGCACTCAGTCTCAGGCTTAGGTCCAGACTTGGGTTTCTTCTCCTGAGCAGCAACTTGCTTGATGTTCTTCTTGAAGTTCCCCTTCTTCTTCCCTTTACCCTTTTTCTTGAAACTGGTGGTCTTATTGACCATCAACATTTGATGCTCCTTCTTGATTTCTACCTTCACAGCTTGTAGCATCGCGAAGAGCTCGGGAATTGTCTTATTCATCCCTTGCATATTATAGTTCATAACGAAGCTTTTGTAGCTTGGTGGCAGTGATTGAAGAACTCTGTCAATGACACTATCAGTCGGAAGATTAACTCCCAGCTGAGTCAAGTGATTATGGTACCCAGACATTCTGAGTATATGCTCATTGACAGAACTATTCTCCTCCATCTTGCAGCTGTAGAACTTATTGGAGAATTCATATCTCTCAATCCGGGCATTTGCTTGAAATATTAACTTCAACTCCTGGAACATCTCATATGCTCCATGACGTTCAAAATGTCGTTGAAGTCCTAAGCCGTAAAGCATGGCACACTGAACTATCGAGTAGTCATCAGTTTTGCTCTGCCAAGCGTTCTTAACGTTTGCAGTTGCATCAGCAGCAGGCCTGGCACTCAGCGGTGCTTCCAGGATGTAATTCTTCTGAGCAGCAATGAGGATAATCCTCAAGTTATGGACCCAGTTCATGTAATTGTTACCGTCATCTTTCAACTTTGCTTTCTCAAGGGACGCATTAAAATTGAACGGAACAACAACACGGGCCATCTATCTACAAGCAAGATACTATTAGGTACTAAGTTCATGATAAATTTAAGTTCAACTAATCATATTACTTAGGAACTCCCACTTAGAAAGACATCCCTCTAATCTTCTAAGTGATCACATGATCCAAATCAACTAAACCATAACCGATCGTCACGTGAAATGGAGTAGTTTTAAATGGTGAACATCACTATGTTGATCATATCTACTATATGATTCATGCTCGACCTTTCGGTCTCAGTGTTCCGAGGCCATATCTGCATATGCTAGGCTCGTCAAGTTTAACCTGAGTATTCTGCGTGTGCAAAACTGGCTTGCACCTGTTGTAGATGGACGTAGAGCTTATCACACCCGATCATCACGTGGTGTCTGGGCACGATGGACTTTAGCAACGGTGCATACTCAGGGAGAACACTTTTATCTTGAAATTTGGCGAGAGATCATCTTATAATGCTATCGTCAATCAAAGCAAGATAAAATGCATAAAAGACAAACATCACATGCAATCAATATAAGTGATATGATATGGCCATCATCATCTTGTGATTGTGATATCCATCTCCGAAGCATCGTAATGATCACCATCGTCACCGGTGCGACACCTTGATCTCCATCGTAGCATTGTTGTCGTCTCGCCAATCTTATGCTTCCACGACTATTGCTACCGCTTAGTGATAAAGTAAAGCATTACAGGGCGATTTCATTGCATACAATAAAGCGACAACCATATGGCTCCTGCCAGTTGCCGATAACTCGGTTACAAAACATGATCATCTCATACAATAAAATTTAGCATCATCTCTTGACCATATCACATCACAATATGCCCTGCAAAAACAAGTTAGACGTCCTCTACTTTGTTGTTGCAAGTTTTACGTGGCTGCTACGGGCTTAGCAAGAACCGTTCTTACATACGCATCAAAACCACAATGATAGTTTGTCAAGTTGGTGCTGTTTTAACCTTCGCAAGGACCGGGCATAGCCACACTCGGTTCAACTAAAGTTGGAGAAACTGACACCCGCCAGCCACCTGTGTGCAAAGTACGTCGGTAGAACCAGTCTCGCGTAAGCGTACGCGTAATGTCGGTCCGGGCAGCTTCATCCAACAATACTGCCAAACCAAAGTATGACTTATATCGCCCACAAATCACTTGTGTTCTACTCGTGCATATGACACCTACGCATAAAACCTGGCTCGGATGCCACTGTTGGGGAACGTAGTAATTTCAAAAATTTCCTACACACATGCAAGATCATGGTGATGCATAGCAACGAGAGGGGAGAGTGTTGTCCATGTACCCTCGTAGACCGAAAGTGGAAGCATTAGCACAACGCGATTGATGTAGTCGTATGTCTTCACAATCCGACCGGTCAAGTACCGAATGTACGACACCTCCGAGTTTAGCACACGTTCATCCCGATGATGTCCCTCGAACTCCGATCCAGCCGAGTGTTGAGGGAGATTTTCGTCAGCACGATGGCGTGGTGACGATGTTGATGTTCTACCAATGCAGGGCTTCGCCTAAGCACCGCTACAGTATTATCGAGGTGGACTATGGTGGAGGGGGGCACCGCACATGGCTTAAAGATCAAACAGATCAATTGTTGTGTCTATGGGGTGCCCCTGCCCACGTATATAAAGGAGAAAGGGGGGGGGGGGTGAGGCCGGCCAGGGAGAGGGCGCGCCAGGAGTAGTCCTACTCCCACCGGGAGTAGGACTCCCCCCTTTCCTAGTTGGAATAGGATTCGGGAGAAGGAAAGAGAGAGGAGAAGAAGGAAAGAGCGGGCCGGCCCCCCTTGCCCTAAACTAATTCGGTTTGGGCCTTGGGGGGAGCGCCCCACACTCCCCTTGCTTCCCTCTATTTCCATTAAGGCCCATATAGGCCCATTAAGCTCCCGGGGGGTTTCGGTAACCTCCCGGTACTCTGGTAAAATCTCGATTTCACCCGGAACACTTCCGACATCCAAACATAGGCTTCCAATATATCAATCTTCATGTCTCAACCATTTTGAGACTCCTCGTCATGTCCTTGATCACATCCGGGACTCTGAACAACTTTCGGTACATCAAAACATATAAACTCATAATATAACCGTCATCATAACGTTAAGCATGCGGATCCTACGGGTTCGAGAACTATGTAGACATGACCGAGACACGCCTCCGGTCAATAACCAATAGCGGAACCTGGATGCTCATATTGGCTCCCACACATTCTACGAATATCTTTATTAGTCAAACCGCACAACAACATCGTTGTTCCCTTTGTCATTGGTATGTTACTTGCCCGAGATTCGATCGTCGGTATCTCAATACCTAGTTCAATCTCATTACCGACAAGTCTCTTTACTCGTTCTGTAATACATCATCCTGCAACAAACTCATTAGTTGCAATGCTTGCAAGGCTTAAGTGATGTGCATTACCGAGAGGGCCCAGAGATACCTCTCCGACAATCGGAGTGACAAATCCTAATCTCGAAATACGCCAACCCAACAAGTACCTTTGGAGACACCTGTAGAGCACCTTTATAATCACCCAGTTATGTTGTGACGTTTGGTAGCACACAAAGTGTTCCTTCGGTAAACGGGAGTTGCATAATCTCATAGTCATAGGAACATGTATAAGTCATGAAGAAAGCAATAGCAGAATACTAAACGATCGTGTGCTAAGCTAACGAAATGGGTCATGTCAATCACATCATTCTCCTAATGATGTGACCCCGTTAATCAAATGACAACTCATTTCTTTGGTTAGGAAACATAACCATCTTTGATCAACGAGCTAGTCAAGTAGAGGCATACTAGTGACAATCTGTTTGTCTATGTATTCACACATGTATTATGTTTCTGGTTAATTACAATTCTAGCATGAATAATAAAAATTTATCATGATATAAGGAAATAAATAATAACTTTATTATTGCCTCTAGGGCATATTTGCTTGACACAAAACTATCTGTTACCACTTATTTCAGTACTTGCAGAGAATACCTTGTTGAAAACTGCTTATCATTTCCTTCTGCTCCTTGTTGGGTTCGACACTCTTACTTATCGAAAGGACTACGATAGATCCCCTATACTTGTGGGTCATCAAGACTCTTTTCTGGCGCCGTTGCCGGGGAGTGAAGCGCCTTTGGTAGGTGGAATTTGGTAAGGAAAAATTTATATAGTGTGCTGAAATTTACTATCACTTGTTACTATGGAAAGTAATCCTCCGAGGGGCTTGTTCGGGGTATCTTCACCCCGACCAGTAGATCAAAGAATTGCCCCTCAACCTACTGAACCTACTGAAAATGAAATTATCCCTTTGAAGTTCCTTCGGGTATGTTAGAAAAACTGCTTGATAACCCTTTTACAGGAGATGGAACAAAGCATCCTAATGAACATCTACTTTATGTGGATGAAGTTTGTGGATTATTTAAGCTTGCAGGTATACCCAATAATGTTGTTAAGAAGAAGGTCTTCCCTTTATCTTTGAAGGGAGATGCATCAACATGGTATAGGCTATGTGATGATACGGGATCATGGAACTATAAACGAATGAAATTGGAATTTCATTAGAAGTATTATCCTATGCATCTTGTTCATCATGGTCGCAATTATATATATAATTTTTGGCCTCGTGAAGGAGAAAACATCGCTCAAGCTTGGGGGAGGCTTAAATCAATGTTATATTCATGCCCCAATCATGAGTTCTCAAGAGAAATAATTCTTCAAAAAATTTATGCTCAGCTTTCTGAAAACAATCGCATCATGCTCGATACTTCTTGTGCTGGCTCTTTTATGATGAAGACTATTGAATTCAAATGGAATTTATTGGATAGAATTAAACGCAACTCTGAAGATTGGGATCTCGAAGAAGGTAAGGAGTCAGGTATGACACCTAAGTTTGATTGTGTTAAGTCTTTTATGGATACCGATGTTTTCCGTAAATTTAGCACTAAAGATGGACTTGACTCTGAGATAGTAGCTTCTTTCTGTGAATCTTTTGCTACTTATGTTGATCTCCCTAAGGAGAAGTGGTTTATATATCATCCTCCCATAGAAGTAAAAGTAGCTGCACCTACTAAAGTTGAAGAAAAGACTGTCACTTATAATGATCCTATTGTTCCTACTTCTTATGTTGAGAAACCACCTTTCCCTGTTAGAATAAAGGATCATGCTAAAGCTTCAATTGTGGTTCGTAAAAGCAATATTAGAACTTATACACCTCCTGAGCAAGTTAAAGTTGAACCTAATATTGCTATTGTTAAAGATCTCTTGTCTGATAATATTGATGGGCATGTTATTCATTTCTGCGGTGAAACCGCTAGAATTGCCAAACCTTGTGCTAAAGATAAACATAGACCTATGGTAGGCGTGCCTGTTATTTTTGTTAAAATAGGAGATCATTGTTATCATGGCTTATGTGATATGGGTGCTAGTGCTAGTGTTGTACCGCATACTTTATACGAAGAAATTAAGCATGAAATTGCACTTGCTGAGTTAGAAGGTATTGATGTTACAATTAAACCTGCCAATAGAGATACTATATCAGCAATGGGAATTGTTAGAGATGTTGAAGTCTTGTGTGGGAAAACTAAATATCCTACTAATTTTCTTGTTCTTGGTTCCCCACAAGATAGCTTTTGTCCCATTATATTTGGTAGACCCTTCTTGAACGCTGTTAATGCTAAGATAGACTGCGAAAAGAATGTTGTTACTATTGGTTTAGGTGATATGTCTCATGAGTTTAATTTCTCTAAATTTAGTAGACAACGTCGTGAAGAAGAATTTCCTAGTAAGGATGAAATTATTGGTATTTCTTCTATTGCCGTACCTCCTAGTGATCCTTTAGAACAATATTTGCTAGACCATGAAAATGATATGTTTATGAATGAAAGAAGGGAAATAGATGAGGTATTCTTTAAACAGGAACCTATTCTGAAACACAATTTGCCTGTTGAAATCCTAGGGGATCCTCCTCCACCCAAGGGTGATCCCGTGTTTGAGCTTAAACCGTTGCCTGTTAATCTTAAATATGCTTATCTTGATGAAAAGAAGATATATCCTGTTATTATTAGTGCTAACCTTTCAGAGCATGAAGAAGAAAGATTATTGAAAACTCTGAAGAAGCACCATGGTGCTATTGGGTATACTCTTGATGATCTTAAGGGCATTAGTCCCACTCTATGTCAACATAAAATAAATTTGGAAGAGGATGCCAAACCAGTCCGTGATCATCAATGAAGGCTTAATCCTAAGATGAAAGGAGTGGTAAGAAAAGAAATACTAAAGCTTCTGGAGGCAGGTATAATTTATCCCATTGCTGATAGTCAGTGGGTAAGCCCTGTCCATTGTGTCCCTAAGAAGGGAGGTATTACTGTTGTTCCTAATGATAAACATGAATTGATTCCGCAAAGAATTATTACAGGTTATAGGATGGTAATTGATTTCCTTAAATTATATATGGCTACCAAAAAGGATCATTACCCCTTACCTTTTATCGATCAAATGCTAGAAAGATTATGCAAACATACACATTATTGCTTTCTAGATGGTTATTCTGGTTTCTCTCAAATACCCGTGTCAGCTAAAGATCAATCAAAGACTACTTTTACATGCCCATTTGGTACTTTTGCTTATAGACATACGCCTTTGGGTTATGTAATGCACCTGCTACCTTTCAAAGATGCATGATGGCTATATTCTCTGACTTTTGTGAAAAGATTTGTGAGGTTTTCATGGACGACTTTTCCGTTTATGGATCCTCTTTTGATGATTGCTTAAGCAACCTTGATTGAGTTTTGCAGAGATGTGAAGAAACTAATCTTGTCTTGAATTGGGAAAAGTGCCACTTTATGGTTAATGAAGGTATTGTCTTGGGGCATAAAGTTTCTGAAAGAGGCATTGAAGTTGATAAAGCCAAGGTTGATGCTATTGAAAAGATGCCATGTCCCAAGGACATCAAAGGTATAAGAAGTTTCCTTGGTCACACCGGATTTTATAGGAGGTTCATTAAGGACTTCTCAAAAATTTCTCTGCCTCTGACTAATTGATTACAAAAAGATATACCATTTGTCTTTGATGATGATTGTGTAGAAGCATTTGAAATACTTAAGAAAGCATTGATCTCTGCACCTATTGTTTAGCCACCTGATTGGAGTTTACCCTTTGAAATTATGTGTGATGCTAGTGATTATGCCGTAGGTGTTGTTCTAGGGCAAAGGGTTGATAAGAAATTAAATGTTATCCATTATGCTAGTAAGACTCTAGACAATGCTCAAACAAATTATGCTACTACTGAAAAGGAACTCTTAGCAGTTGTATTTGCTTGTGATAAGTTCAGACCTTATATTGTTGATTCTAAAGTAACTATTCACACTGATCATGCTGCTATTAAATATCTTATGGAAAAGAAAGATGCTAAACATAGACTTATTAGATGGGTTCTCTTGTTACAAGAATTTTATTTACATATTGTTGATAGAAAGGGAGCCGAGAACCCTGTTGCAGACAACTTGTCTAGGTTAGAAAATGTTCTTGATGACCCACTACCTATTGATGATAGCTTTCCTGATGAGCAATTAAATGTCATAAATACTTCTCGTAGTACTCCATGGTATGCTGATTATGCTAATTACATTGTTGCTAAATTTATACCACCTAGTTTCACATACCAGCAAAAGAAAAAGTTCTTCTATGATTTGAGACATTACTTTTGGGATGACCCACATCTGTATAAAGAAGGAGTAGATGGTGTTATTAGACGTTGTGTACCTGAGCATGAACAGGAACATATCCTACGCAAGTGTCACTCCGAAGCTTATGGAGGGCACCACGCTGGAGATAGAATTGCACATAAGGTATTGCAATCTGGTTTTTATTGGCCTACCCTCTTCAAGGATGCCCGTAAGTTTGTCTTATCTTGTGATGAATGCCAAAGAATTGGTAATATTAGTAGACGTCAAGAAATGCCTATGAATTATTCACTTGTTATTGAACCATTTGATGTTTGGGGCTTTGATTATATGGGACCTTTTCCTGCCTCTAATGGATATACACATATTTTAGTTGCTGTTGATTACGTTACTAAATGGGTAGAAGCTATTCCAACTAGTAGTGTTGATTATAACACTTCTATTAAAATGCTTAAAGAAGATATTTTTCCGAGGTTTGGAGTCCCTAGATATTTAATGACTGATGGTGGTTCACATTTTATTCATGGTGCTTTCCAAAAAATGCTTGCTAAGTATGATGTTAACCATAGAATTGCATCTCCTTATCACCCATAGTCTAGTGGTCAAGTAGAATTGAGTAATAGAGAGCTCAAATTAATTTTGCAAAAGACTATCAATAGGTCTAGAAAGAATTGGTCCAAGAAACTTGATGTTGCATTATGGGCCTATAGAACTGCATATAAAAATCCTATGGGTATGTCTCCGTATAAAATGGTTTATGGAAAAGCATGTCACTTACCTCTCGAACTAGAACATAAGGCATACTGGGCTATTAAAGAGCTCAATTATGATTTCAAACTTGCTGGTGAGAAGAGGTTATTTGATATTAGCTCACTTGATGAATGGAGAACCCAAGCTTATGAAAATGCCAAGTTGTTTAAAGAAAAGGTTAAAAGATGGCATGACAAAAGGATACAAAAGTGTGAGTTTAATGTAGGTGATTATGTATTACTATACAACTCTCGTTTAAGATTTTTTACATGAAAGCTTCTCCCTAAATGGGAAGGCCCTTACGTTATCGAGGAGGTCTATCGTTCCGGTGCCATAAAAATCAACAACTTAGAAAGCACAAATCCGAAGGTGGTGAACGGTCAAAGAATCAAACATTATATCTCAGGTAATCCTATAAATATTGAAACCAATGTTATTGAAACCATAACCCCGGAGGAATACATAAGAGACACCTTCCAGAACGTTTCAGACTCCGAAAAGGAATAGGTATATGGTACGGTAAGTAAACCGACTCCAAAACAATTTTTAAGGCATTATTTCTCCATTTTGGAATATTTAGAAAAATAGAAAAATAAGTAGCAGTCCGGGAAGGACACGAGGGCCCCACAAGGGTGGAGGGCGCGCCCTACCCCCTGGGCGCGCCCCCTACCTCGTGCGCACCTTGTGTGCCTTCCGGACTCCGTTTTCTTGCACGATGCGTATTTTGGTCGGTAAAAATTCATTATATATTCTCCCGAAGGTTTTTACCACCGTATCACGCAATTATCCTCTGTTCTTGTTTCAAGCTGTTTTCTGTCAGGGTTGTCAAGGCCAGGCATCATGTCACCCCCCTCCTCCAACAATGGTAACAATGATGCTTGGCTAATGAAGACAGATCTGAAGAGGGAAGAACCCATGGCGATCAACAAGGATGAAAAGATCAAGAAGGTCACGGAGGATCAAGCTCCGGCAGCAGAAGACATCCTTCAACTTGATCACAATCTTCTTACTCCAACTGAGATCGAAGCTTTCAAGATGATTGAGTTAGCTCGTATACAGAACAAGTATCTCACACGTGAAAATATTTTGTTGAAGGAGCATATTGTTGCACTCAAGGGCATTATCCGCAAGCTGGAGGACCTCTTACGCTCGATGTGCGACTATCCATCATCACCACCACCTTATTCACCAGTAAAGGAGACATAATCACATGGGTATGGGCACCCCCCTTGGCAACTGCCAAGCTTGTGGGAGGTGCCCCGGTATCGTATCACAATCACATATCCTACCTTTACCGTTTTTCTTAGTTCAATCCTATTAGTAGTATTTTGATCTATTAGAATAAAGTTTATGGCATGATCTAGTCTTGAGTTTTGCCTTATGATCTCTCTATGTAATCGAGTCCGTGAGCTATATATATATAATAAAGATTAGTGTTGAGTCAAGGGCTTGATTATTTTGCCATGATCTTGAGTGAATAAAAGAAAAGAGAAAAAGAATAAAAAGAAACAAAGAGTTCATATTGATCTTATTGAGATTAATGACTTCACATAGAAAGAGTATGATGATTAAAAGTTGTTGGGAGTTGGCAGACATAGCTTTGGTCAATGTTGCAATTAATAGGAAGTAATAAGGAAAGAGAGGTTTCACATATAAATATATTATCATTGACATCTTTTATGATTGGGAGCACTCATTAAAATATGACATGCTAAAGAGTTGATGTTGGACAAGGAAGACAACGTAATGAGTTATGTTTTCTTATATCTGAGATAAAGTATGTTGTCATGGATCATCCAACATGTTGAGCTTGCCTTTCCCCCTCATGCTAGCCAAATTCTCAACACCAAGTAGAGATACTACTTGTGCTTCCAAAAACCCTTAAACCAGTTTTGCCATGAGAGTCCACCATATCTACCTATGGATTGAGTAAGATCCTTCAAGTAAGTTGTCATCGGTGCAAAGCAATAAAAATTGCTCTCTAAATATGTATGATTGATTGGTGTGGAGGAAATAAGCTCTATACGATCTTGTGATGTGGAAGAAATAAAAGCGACAGACTGCATAATAAAGTTTCATATCACAAGGGGCAATATAAAGTGATGTTCTTTCGCATTAAGATTTTGTGCATCCAACCATAAAAGCGCATGGAAACCTCTGCTTCCCTCTGCGAAGGGCCTGTCTTTTATTTATTATCTTCTACCTTATGCAAGAGTCATGGTGATCTTCACCTTTCCTTTTTCATTTTATCCTTTGGCAAGCACAGTATGTTGGAAAAATCCTAATAGATATATCTAATTGGGTGTAGGGGAGCATGAGTTATTATTGTTGACATTACCCTTGAGGTAAAAGGTTGGGAGGCGAAACTATAAGCCCCTATCTTTCTCTGTGTCCGATTAAAACTCCGTAACCACAAGTATCGCGTGAGTGTTAGCAATTATGAAAGACTAAATGATAGTTGAGTATGTGGACTTGCTATTAAGCTCTGACATAGACTCTTTCTGATGTTATGGTAAATTGCAATTGCTTCAACGACTGGGATTATAGTTTGTTGGTTCTCAATAAAGTTTATGATTCGTACTTTTGCATTGTGATTAGATTATTACTTGAGCATAAAAAATCATATGACAATATCTATATATGTTGCTATTATGAGAATAATCATGACGCCTTCATGTTCATATTTTATTTTTATCGACACCTCTACATCTAAACATGTGGACATATTTATCGTTATCGGTTTCCGCTTGAGGACAAGCGAGGTCTAAGCTTGGGGGAGTTGATACGTCCATTTTGCATCATGCTTTTATATCGATATTTATTGCATTATGGGCTGTTATTACACGTTATGTCACAATACTTATGCCTATTCTCTCTTATTTTACAAGGTTTACATAAGGAGGGAGAATGCCGGCAGCTGGAATTCTGGGCTGGAAAAGGAGCAAATATTAGAGACCTATTCTGCACAACTCCAAAAGTCCTGAAAATCCACAAAAGTCATTTTTGGAAATAATAAAAAATATCCAGCGGAAGAAGTTCACCAGTGGGGGACCCACCTGGCCATGAGGGTGGGGGGCGCCCCTACCCCCCAGGGCATGCCCCCTACCTCGTGGGCCCCCCCGTTGGCTCTCTGATGGCCATCTTCTGCTATATGAGGTCTTTCGTCGAAGAAAAAATCATAAGCAACCTTTTGGGACGAAACTCCGCCGCCACGAGGTGGAACCTTGGGGGAACCAATCTAGGGCTCCGGCAGAGCTGTTCTACCGGGGACACTTCCCTCCGGGAGGGGGAAATCATCGCCATCGTCATCACCAACTCTCCTCTCATCGGGAGAGGGAAATCTCCATCAACATCTTCACCAGCACCATCTCCTCTCAAAACCCTAGTTCATCCCTTGTATCCAATTCTTGTCTCCAAGTCCGGGATTGGTACTAGTAGGTTGCTAGTAGTGTTGATTACTCCTTGTAGTTTATGCTAGTTGGTTTACTTGGTGGAAGATCATATGTTCAGATCCTTTATGCATATTAATACCCCTCTGATTATGAACATGAATATGCTTTGTGAGTAGTTACGTTTGTTCCTGAGGACATGGGAGAAGTCTTGCTATTAGTAGTCATGTGAATTTGGTATTTGTTCGATATTTTGATGAGATATATGTTGTCTAGCCTCTAGTGGTGTTATGTGAACGTCGACTACATAACACTTCACCTATTTGGGCCTAGAGGAAGGCATTGGGAAGTAATAAGTAGATGATGGGTTGCTAGAGTGACAAAAGCTTAAACCCTAGTTTATGCGTTGCTTCGTAAGGGGCTGATTTGGATCCATATGTTTCATGCTATGGTTAGGTTTACCTTAATACTTTTGTTGTAGTTGCGGATGCTTGCAATAGAGGTTAATCATAAGTGGGATGCTTGTTCAAGTAAGAACAACACCCAAACACCGGTCCACGCACATATCAAATTATCAAAGTACCGAACGCGAATCATATGAACATGATGAAAACTAGCTTGACGATATTCCCATGTGTCCTCGGGAGCGCTTTTCCTTATATAAGAGTTTGTCTAGGCTTATCCTTTGCTACAAAAAGGATTGGGCCACCTTGCTGCACTTTATTTACTTTTGTTACTTGTTGCTCGTTACAAATTATCCTATCACAAAACTGTCTGTTACCACTTATTTCAGTACTTGCAAAGAATACCTTGCTGAAAACCGCTTATCATTTCCTTCTGCTCATCGTTGGGTTTGACACTCTTACTTATCGAAAGGACTATGATAGATCCCCTATACTTGTGGGTCATCACATAACAAGAGACTCTCTATCATGAAGATCATGGTGCTACTTCAAAGCACAAGTGTGGAAAAGGATAGTAGCATTGTCCCCTCTTTTTTTTGGGCCTTCTTTTTTTGCCCTTTCTCTCCTTTTTATTTTTTTTATTTGGGACAATGCTCTATGAATGATAATCATCACACTTCTATCTATCTACAACTCAATGATTACAACTCAATACTAGAACAAAGTATGACTCTATATGAATGCCTCCGACGGTATACACTACAAAAAATTACACTTCCGTGATGATACGTGTTTGTCACAGTAGGTCGTGTTTTTTGTCATGCATGTACATCCATGACAATTTATGACAGAATCAAGATAGTCATACCTGTGCTGTCGTAGAAGTGTTCCATGACATTACCAAGATTATCATCACGGAAGTGTCCACCTCATGACGATAAATCGTGCGTCACAGAAGTGCTTTCGTCAAGGGTGACCGACACGTGGCATCCACTGTAACGGAACGCCGTTAAGCTATCGGGTCGGGTTTTGGATCCGGTAACCTGTTATCAGCCCCGACCAATGGGAAATTTCCACGTGTAAAATTCTTATTGGCCGAACGAAACACATGTCAGCTCGTCAGTGGGTCAGATAGGCCCCTATGATATGTCGACACGTGGCACGGCCCAATAGTGGCCCATTTAGCTTACAAAGCTGGCCCGTTTGACTTGGTCCAAAGTTAACGGGCTGGCCCATGAAAAGCCTGTTAACGGTCTCTTCACAAATAGCCCATTTTACGGCCCGTTAACTCACGACCCGTTAGGCCCTAAAGGAAATCGACCCAACAACGTCATGTGGGCCGTCGAATATAATACCAGCCCATTTCACTTTCGGCCCATGTATGGCCCACGACGTCTTTCGGCCCATATGAGGCCTTCATATCTTTTGGCCCATTACAGGCCCACGGTGACTCTAGCCCATAATGAACAGTAATTTTATTTATACCCGTTAACGGCCCGTGATTTACATGGGCCGTTTCCAGCCCGTGTTAGCTTTCGGCCTATTGACAGCCCATACGTTCTTGGGCTCCTTTTCGGCCCTTGATTACTTCCGGCCCGTTACTGGCCTGTTCCCCTAATGGGCCAAATTCGGCCCATGGCAAGAGTCGGCCCGTTACTGGCCTGTTCCACTAATGGGCCAAATTCAGCCCATGGCAAGAGTCGGCCCGTTACTGGACTGTTACCCTAATGGGCCAAATTCGGCCCATGGCAAGAGTCGGCCCGTTTCTGGCCTGTTAACCCGTTGCGCCGTTTCCAGCCCGTCCTATATTCTGGCCCATTAACGACCCGTTATGCCTGTGACAGAATTAAGTCTTTGCTGTCCTACAGCCTGTTAAAGGCCTATTACCGTGCTGGGCTGATACCAATTACGCCCGATTATGGCCCATGTAGACCCATTTATCCAACGGCCCGAGGTCCACCGATTACAGGCCCATTTATCAATAGCCCATAGGAGACCCATGGATCCTACAGCCCGTATATGGCCCATGGTAGTTGCGGCCACTAGCAAACCAGGGAAAAAGAATACTAGGAAATAAATAAGGCCGAAACTAACGCTAGGCTATTAAGGCGATTGCACATATTACATCCACTCGGCATCAAAGATCGCCACCAGTGCAAATATAGGGAACACCCTACACTATACAAAAATGGCTTGCTGTTTTCTTCAGGCGGTGGCTGCACGTTAAGAATAAATTTTGTATCGCACCAAAATAAATTACAACTATATAACAAAAGAAAGGTTGGCATAAAACTTAACAGTCTAGCAGATAAATGCACCACCAGAAGTTTAGAAGCTCAGTTCATTTGACCTGACTGTTACGTTTTCATGCTGTATTGTCCGATGGAGCACCATAACCCTCGCCTTCGTTTCCCCTAGGCTCCTGAACAACATAGCAAATGTCTGATAGTCTGGTTTCAAAACCATGCATATCTTGACGACATTGAGCAATGTTTCTCCTTGTTTCACAAAGGGTCTCTGTTAGGGAATGGACTTGTGTCTGGAGCGCAGATGCAACATTGCTTTGAGCTTGCATATCTTGATCATGAGGCAGTTTGGACGATATTGCCTTAACAACCAACCCAGTATTATGCAGGAACGTGCTTTTGGCACTGTTAGTGGACAGGTACTGACCCACTACAGCAAGAGCTGACATTGCGGTTATAGTTGCCTTGCCACCTTCAGAAGGTGGCGGTTCCACCATTTTTCCATAGCTCGCTGAAAAGTTGAGGTTTTACATTAGTAGTACCAAAATAGAAGATATTAAGGAGGCAGCAAAACCAAACAAAATAGATGTGGTCTATATACAGAACTTATTCTGCTGAACCCATGTAAAATACTAGTTGTATTTTATTGCAAAGTACATAATAAAACCAGGTTCCAAACATATGACCATGTACCATCGCTAATGTATTGTCTATTTCTTCACATTGTATTGAGGGCTAAGGATAAAGAGACGAAGTTTATAATACGGTAAGCATAGTATGATGTCATTCATATCACAAAATAACTAAGAACAGACAAACAGGCAATTGTAACGTTCTGTGGGCAAGTCCAGCACAGAACAAGATTACGGGTCAAGATCAAAGGAACATCACTCCTATCTTTTAAACCTTGTAAGGTGCAATGATATGCTAAGACAATTGTGTATAAAATTGAAAAGAGTAATAGACATTGGCTGCAAACCATGCAGTTCAAGGCACAAGTCAGAGTAAGTAGTAGTTAAAAGGCATGAGGATTAAGGACTTACAACAACGGCTTTGACTGGTGTAGTCATGCCCTTCTTCTTGCTGGTGTGACAGTCCTTGAAGATTTCCACAACATTTGGTTCAGGTACTTTTTGGTCCTTGCGGGCTTTCCTCTGCATTTGGAACAAGTCAATATAGATCTGATAATATGGTACAGTGAAAAGAGTGAAACAACAGCTAATTACAAGAGCCTCACAGTGTGCAATATAGCTACGAGATCCTGTCGTCTGTTGGAATTTCAATTTCGTATGGTTGGCCTTGTTCTTTGAACAGTTCACCTACAAGAAGATAGATTTGTGTGGCACATGCATAAATAGGACTTCAACATGTGATCTGATGACATATATATAATGTACCTAATACTTCGGATCGGACCAGCGTTTAACGAGGCCTCTCCAGTCTTCATCAGATATATTTTCCACTAGAGATGTTTGGGCAAGTTCACTGCTAGCCTTGCCTTCAAAGTGAGTTTTCCTCAAGTTATACCGATACTGTCGCAGAGCAGACTTGAAAACATGGGTGCAAGCTTGTTTGGTTGCATCATCTTGGCTATCCAACTTGAACCTCATCTGTTGAAAATTATGGGAGTCTCATTATCAGCACCCTAGAAAGTATTGGACAGAGCAAGACGATATTACTAGTTTCCATACATAACCATACTGACAGATAAATGGTCGAGGAAGATGTTGAACTGGGTTTCGTCTTTGTCATTCCTGTACTGAATCCATGTTGGGAGGATACGTACATGACACCTAACAGCAACCGCTGCCTCTGATACTAACTTGGCTGACTCTGTAGCATCACGTGGCCTTTTTAAACCTGCCTCAAAATGGATCTCCATTCTTCCTCCTCTAGATTTAGTTAACCTATCGAGCATTATCCCTGATGTTTGTTTCCTCTTGCGCCTAGGTGCTAGTCCAACAACAAACATAGGAAGTGTTAGTGTACATCAAACTGTGAGACTACATATAAAGAAGCATGCAACTATAACTTGACTCCAGCAACTACCTTCTTGCTGTTGAATCTCACAAGGTTCATCTGATATTGCCAACTCATCTTGTGTCAAGAGTGCTTTGGGAGTAGTGTCAGGTGGCAAGGGAGCTTGGGAACGTGCTGCTAGCTCAGTTGACGCGCGAGTACGTCGTGCAGCTGGTAGTACTATGGTAGGTGTTGCAAGAACTAGGGTTGTCTCTGCTTGTTTGGTGACAGCTATTTGTTTCTGTTTGTCTTTTTTTGCAACTCATGTAGCATGGGATGCCGTGTTTGTAGAATTTTCTGCTGGACTTTGACCTTCTATTGCACCATCAGTACCAGCAGAATCCGCAGGATTCATCCGCTTCTCATTCCCTACCATTATGTGTTTCTTCCTCTTTCTCTGTGCCATGTTAAGTCAAGCCGACAAGAAAAACGAATAACAATTTAGTTCTTCAGAACAAATTGATGCGTGATGCAGACGAATTGAACCTTGATGTTAGACAACCACATGATAGGAGGATGTAATATGTATGAAAAACAGGACGAAAGAGATAACCAGAACTATGATGTGTAAACTAAGAAGAAGACATTTCACCAAATTAGAAGCAATGCAATGGAAGGTAGACACCATATGAAAGAAGCTACAAATATCGCTCTGCCAAGTTAACAATGTCTCATCATAAATGGCATTTAAACAAATGTGAAGCAGTACAAGAAATAAATCATATGCAAGATGCAAACAACATCACACTACCATGTTAGAGGTCTCTCGTCATTAGTGCCATTGCATATTCACATCATTGCATATTCACATCTTATGATGTGTAAACTAAGGAGAAGGCATTTCAACAAATTAGAAGCAATGAAAGCTAGACACGATATGAAAGATGCAACGAATATCACTCTACCGAGTTAAAACTGTCTCGTCATAAGTGCCATTTCAACAAATTAGTAATACAACCTAGAAAAGAATGTGAGATGTAACCTATATCACACTCCAAAGTCAAACATGTCTTATGATAAGTGATTGTTGCAGGTTACACAACAGTAGTAATTTGATGTAAGAACATGGTGTGATAGACAGATATTGTATGTTCTAGAAACAGGAACACGTGTCTTATTCAAGTATAATGTGTAAAGTAAGCAGGAATTCAACAAAATTAGAAGCAATACAAGCTAGACATCACACATAACATGCAACCACATATAACAGTGCCAAGTTAGAGGGAGCACCGGTGATGCTGCACTAGGGGAGACGTGCTCATCATAAACACAACTTTGTTGAGTGTCTATGCATGTGTTGTCTTGGAAAACATCTTGGGGGTGTGGAGGAGTAGAAACTGAGAGGCCCTCCGTTCGGAAGGAGCACCTTTATCCGCTGCCTTGCTAACTTCCTTCCGCTTTATTGATTTTGAATTGTCAAGTAAAACCGACAAGAAAAAGCAATAAAATTCTCTCTTCAGAACTCATTCATGCATGATACTGACAATCACTACTTTGATGTAAGGCAAACGCATGATACCAGGATGGAATATGTATGAAAAACAGGACGGCATAGCATGTTCACAACTGTTTGTGTAAACTAAGCAGAAACCATTCCAGCAAATAAGAAGCAATGCAAGATAGACACCACATGAAAGATGCAACCAATATGACTCTGCCAAGTTAAAAGCGTCCCATCATAAATGGAATTTCAACAAATTAGAAGCAGCGCATGCTATAAATCATATGAAAGATGCAACTAATATCACACTGCATATACTAAAGGTGTCTCGTCATGTTGACTGATGCGGGATACAAAGAAAAATAGTTTTATGTAAGGACATGCTTAATAGATAGATGTACTATGTACTAAATACATGAAGGCATGTCACATTAACAGGTATAATGTATAAGCTAAGCAGACTAGCACATGCAGTTTAACCAGATTGGAAGAATTACAATCTAGACACCATATGCAACATGCAACCGCATATCACGCTGCCAAGTTAGAGCAAGCACCTGCGATACTAGTGTAGGGGAAATGATGTAATCAACTACAGAGCTACATTCACTATCTTCATCTAGCATTTCTGTTTCTTGAGAATCATGTCGGGAGGCTGACGCTGCATTGTTTAAATGAGGAGTAGTCCCCTTGCCTGCCTGCCTTGTCATAAGTGATTGATGAGGGATACACAAGAACATTAGTTTGATGTAAGAACATGGTTAATACACAGATGTACTAGTATGTACCAAAAACATAAAGTCATGTCATATTCAAAGGTATAACGTGTAAGCTAACCAGATGCAATTTAACCAAATTGGAAGCAATACAAGCTAGACATCCGGCTGGAGCGGTGAGCATGATCATCTAGGACCTGAGAGCCTGGTGGGAGGCGGGCTGCTTCGCCACCATCGCAGCTTTTTAGTTGGCTTCCAGGTGATGCCTATCTTTGCTGGGCTTGTCACTGGCTCGGCCAGTGCCCTGACTAGCTATTTGTCTTCTGGTGCTCACGGGATGGTGGTTCATGTAAAAAAATATCTTTCCTTATCTTACCGACTTCGGCCTTTCGAATACAAGCTAGACACCATATGGAACATGCAACCACATATGACACCGAGAAGTTAAAGCAAGCACCTGGGATGGTGGTTCATTGCGAGCGAGGTCATCAACTCCAGAGCTACGTTCCCCGTCTCCATCTGCTGACACTACACCCTTTAAAGCGTTGAAACGTGTCTTGCCTAGCCGTACACCAAACTGGAGCGACTTCTCTCTTTTCTTTTTGGCTTCTCTCATGGCAGCAGAGTCTGAAATACCCTTGCATAAAAACACAACAGTGACAGTAAGGGTGAAGTGTGTGCAGAACTAGTGCACTGTAAAAGTAGCAGATAGCAGGTGGCTGAAAAATAAATGATAGGAGACATATGATAGCTCTACAACATTGCATGGCAAACAAAATTAGATTCTACTCTGTATGATTTTGTAATATATGAGCACAGGAAATGCAGGTAATCCTCCAGCACACCACCACATGTGGTCATATCTAAGATAAAAGTCGACTGAAAATAAATAGGTCAGTCGATTTTTTTAATGAACCGTCCAATCTATAAGGAACGGGCAGATGGCCTTCGTCTACCTCCCGCCAGTGACTGTTGACGATCTTTCTTGAACCGCCAGCGACCACCGGCCCAGACCCCTGCCTCCGCCGCCCCGCCCTCCCATCGACCTCACACCACCGCCGTGCTTGGCAGCGCCCCCATGCCATCCCTTTAATCCCGGCCGACCTCCAGATCGGGCGCCAGTAGCTCTAGGCCGCACACGCCCCTAAGATAAACACCAAGGCGCTGCTTCCCCGGCGTAATAGGCATACTAGCGCCTGTTACGCCGGGGAATGCTTCCGTTAATCGGGAATCAACTGGCCAGAAATTGAAATTCAGGGGGGCGACGGACCTCTAGCTAAGGTGAAATAGTATATGAGGAGAAACCTTGTGCATCGTGAGTTACTAGGAACATCTAGTATCAAGAAGAAGCAGTCAACTAGTGTCTTCTATGGGATGAATACCGTGCAAGCAGAGACGTAAGATTTGCACGAATAAGGGAAGAGGAGTACCTTTTTCGGTTGCCGGTGTGGTCACCTCCACAAGTCGCGCTGATTTTCTTCTTTTTACCGGGGAAACCGATGTTTTGGAGGGTGCAGGCTTGGACGAACCCATGGCCAAATTGTTGACTGTGTTGTCGTGGCCGTATGTCGGCGGAGGGGAAGCAGATCCGAGGCGGCGAAGGACGGCATAGCAGGAATAGCTCCGGTGCGGTGGAGGGTGGCGAAGTTGGAGCGGCAACGGTGAGGCGTAGGACGGCGTGGTTGAACTGGCTCGGGTACGGACGGCTCGGCCTCGGCTTCAACTACTAGCCGTGGAGGGCATTGCGGTTGAGGTTGCGGTGGACGACGACGTTGGGGTATCGGCTCCGGCGTGATGGAGGAGGGCGGCGATTGATGGGCGGGATGGGGTGGCGGATGGAGGACGTCGGGGTTTCGCAGCTGGTGGAGAGGTAGTTTTGGTGCCCATAGAGTACGAATGGGGAATCGGACGGGTGGGGGGGAACCATGTTTCGGTCTGGGACGCGCTTGTTTTTGGCTTTTTTGAACAGAAGATGGGACGCGCTTGTTTGAAATTTGGGGAAAGTACAAACTTTGCCCCCTCTTAAATTTCGGACCTACTGTGGGTCGGGGGTAGGATGGTAATCGCAGGTGTCCCAAATAGTGGGCGGAGCGATTTCGGTCGTGCGCATGTGTGCTTCAGCGGCCATTGTGTATGAATGTTTTTCGGATGTGGTTGCCTGGCATCTAGATGAAGCTACAAACCTACCCCGATTTAGACCTTTGGACGTCGGGCCGGTAGGTTTCACGGGTCGGAGTTATTAGAAAAGTAATTTCCTTGTACTACCAAACATTGGTCTCACGTGGTTTCGGGCGAGTAGAGGCTCTTTTGGCGCTTCGTTCGAAATTTTGAAACACAAGCATTCACGTTTAGAGTACTCTTGAACTATGAGGATTGACCTAAATATACAACATTATATTTGACCTTGTATGTTTGAAAACCTCATTAAATTATCCGCTTCTTTTTGAAATTTTGACACCTGAAAATCCTATAACTACGATTATTTTGGAATGGAGGAGCTAAATTTGAATCTATTTTGTACATGACTACATATGCTATTATGTACAAAATCAGAGCAAAGATTGGTGCCCCCATAATTTAGGTATGGTTTACAAATGCCATGATATCAAATTCAAATAATTGAATGGACTTCACGTTGAATTCGATTTTTTAAACCACCTTAAGTTGAATTCAAATGTATGCTAGTTCATAGGTAGTAGCTATTTATAATGTCCATTGTGTAACTTTCGTATGTATAATGTGCTTTACACACACAACATGAACTATACTCATGTTTATATTTGATTGCTAAAGTGATGCATTGTCTGGAGTTCAAAATACTAACTATGTGGATCAATTGTGTCGAATAATAACATAGACATGCTCAAATTCAATAGAATCTAGATGTCTGATGGATCAATGACCGCTCCTTACGTGAATTGCAAATATCATGATCCCATCCTAATATTTGGATACAATTTATATCTTTAATCAATGTGTAGAGCAGTCTTTTACGTGTAGTTTCACTCTCCATCGGTGGTCTATCACACATGCTCACACACTCTCTCCCGAGGTGTCTTTCTCGCACACATGCTCTAGATATAACCCTCCCTCCCACTCATAACCATTTACAACTGTTTTCACTAACCTTTATCACAAGCACTCTTCCTCTCGCAAACATACACACGCACAATCCTCATCGACCCTTTCTATATACATGGACCTGCCTACGTGTCTCATGTACGCACATTATCTTTACGCCTGTCTCTCACACATTGTCTCACACCTCTCTTCCTAATCGACGAGTATGATTCTAGCAGAGCATTCTGTAGGATGCCTCTTCAAGTTAGGTTGGATTAATAGTAATATCAGAGGTAAAGGGGTTACCTTAGTCCGAGAACCTAGGGTTACGAATCCTAGCCGGCTTTGTCAGTGGACACAGAGTCCTTCACAATTCTGCTATCTTTGTCTTGTACGACTAGTCATCCATGGGTCTTCCTAAATGCGTCACGGGCCGACCAATGTGGCATAGGACGGAACAGAACGAAGGGCCTCACCTCGACCCACCGGACCTCACGCAGTGACACACCCTCTACCCCCATGTCTCATTATCTTCTCACACCCACACATACCAACACAAACACCACACACACAGAAAATTTCTCCTGGTGCCTCTATTCCCTCCCCCCTTGCATATACACACTCAAGGGAATGGAATCTCTTGTCGTGACGTCATATTCGTCTCTCTCTCTCTCTCTCTCTCTCTCTAGACCACTCTCATTTCTCATGCTATCTCTCCCACGCCCCCCGTCGGCCCCTCTATCCATGCCTCGCTCGAATATGTAATACACACACATAGCTCTCTAGGCTCCGCCAAATGCATCAACTACACATTCACACATGTTACATCACGTACCCCATTGATCTAAAAAGCCCTCTCTTCACGTTTATTTCGCATACAACATTTCTTTTGAATAAAGTGTGGCCAAAAAATTATTTTAGAGTTTCTACATATATACAACATTACAAAGTTATATGGAGGAGCACGAACGCTAATTTGCATTGCATGGTGCCCACAATGATATTTATTCCGCACTGTGAATTTGTATATTTTTATACTATATACAAAGTTAGTCATAATAAAGAGAAACGAAGAGCATCTCTCTCTCCATCGCATACCCCCCTGTACGCCCCTTTCACGTATGCACACAAACTGCATCCACGCAACACTCACACAAACACATGCACCCACGCATGCACGCAACACTCACACGTACACACACAGCCACACACACACGCAACACTCACATGCACGCACGCAACACTCACACGCACACACGCACACATGCATGCACACACTAGTACACCACACGACCATCACACACTCTCACGCTCAAGTGCTCAACCTACACGCACATGCGCACACATCAGGCCCTGACAGACACATACACAACCAGGTGATTCCCGTGCACGGGTTGGAGCCTTGTTGCGCCTGCGTAAATTTGTGTTTATCTGACCTTTTGCCTATGCGAACTGACAGGTGGGACCCACAACGAACGTCTTCAATTTAACTAGTCAACATGGCGCCACTCAGACTATTTGGCCGGTTAACAGAGTGCAATCCGATGCTGAGTTGTGAGCAAGTGACCGTATAATCACCGCAAAACGTATATAGTGACCGTAATCAGCTGATTCTGAAGTTCGGTGACCGTATTACGCTTTTCTCTCTATAGGCCCTCCAAAACTACATCTCTACACGTTCTCGCATGTTACATCTAACAGCTATGCAATACAGCACTACTACTACACTGTAACACAATAAATCGTATGTGTTTTTAGTTTTACTAGATATCATATTGTTACTTATAATTATCCAGTTTGCATACATTAAAATTGCCTTTGAAATGTATGGCGAGTATCATCTACCGCGCGGGAAAAATCCCGCCCTTTCCTGTTTAATCGGGTTTGTATCGATGGATCGTGCGAAACAGCAAAACTATAGTACTATACAGTACAAGTGACAGTTCACTGGGCCGTCGTGTCGTCTACTCCTCCGTCGTAAAAGTGGAGCGCTCGCTTTCATAAATCTTCTAGTCCCTTTCGCCGACATGTGGGACATCAAGCTACCAGGTCACGTGCCATACCGGAATACAGTGCAGAGCAGCCGGGGTGAAGCACCCCAGTCATGGCGCCGGTGTAGTAATGAGCAATGAGGCGTCAAATCACGAAGCTACACCTTTCCCGCGGTTAAGTTGGAGGGACAAAGCAACCATCATTTCACTCGTTGCTGAATCCGCTTCTCCCTCGTCTTCTTCAACTTAACCACGTGTTGCTTCTGCCGTTGTTCTGCCTCATGTGGGATGCGGATCGGCTTGGTAAAGCACTGACACGTGGGACCGCATGTTAGCAAACTGCCAGGACAACGTCCTCCAAAAATAAGAAGCCTAATCCTAGACTTACAAAGGGCTACATAGCTGCTACGTATACTTTCCATCTAATCTATATATGCCCCCCTGATTTTCAGGTGGGGTGGGCCTAATCCTCTCCTTTAATCCAATCAAATAGTCCCATATCACATTAGTTTGTAACTTTACGTAAACC
>NC_041384.1:669898329-669979426 GCF_002162155.2 Triticum dicoccoides
ATTTTTTAGATCAATATAATTGAGATTTGTATAGATAGCACACAGGAGCAAAACCAAGTGGTACGGTTAAGGGCATCCACAATGTGTAGCCAAATGTGAAAATAGCTTTTGGCATCATGGGAACCATTGTGGACGGTGTTGCCAAAGCCAAAAGATGGAACCGAAGCTCCCTGATTGATTGATTGGAGGAATAGAAAAATGCAACGTCTCTCCTCTTTCTCCCATGCTTGGACACATGTAGTACAGTATAGAGCACAGAGTCTACTCCCCTGTCCCTTCTATCACAAATCACAAAGCAGTGAGGCATCAAATCACAAAAGCACGGATGAAGCAACCATCATTTCACTCTTCGCTGACTCTGCTTCTCCATCATCTTCTTCGAGAAGCCATCTCACCGCATTAGTTACTCCTAGTAGTGCTAGTAAAGGACTTCCTGGATGCATATAAGGCGGTTGTCTCGGCTTGCAGGAGGCACTTGCGAACGACTTACCATGGTCTCCCTCAATGGTGTTCTCCGTTGAACGCACTTCGCCAAACAACCAAAAAAAAAATATCGTTGACGTCACCGCAATGGGGAAGGAAGTCAAATATAGTTACTACCTCCATTTTTTGTACACAAGGCCAGTATATCAAAATTACAATTTGCAAAGGGCCACTAACACTAATCGAGGCAAAATTGATGGGGTTAGCAACCAAGGACATTAATATCCCTTGCATGCATGCGGAAGTGAGAAGGTTGGTTTGCATGACGCTGCATTAATCAAGCGATAAGGAGTGAGATGGTTAGCTCTTTGGTCTTTGGAGAAAAAAATACGCATTAATTGACACATGAAACGAGGATTTGTATCGATTAAATCCCGCTAAGGAAAACCCAGCCTTTCTTTTTTAACACTAGTACTCCTAGTACGTACGTACTTATCCTGTTTGGGTCTAGGCCTTGCATTGCCAAACTTTGCCACACATTTTTGCCAAGCTTGCCTAAAGTTTTCAAAATGAGAAGGAGGTACACTTGCGCATGACTATCGCAGTCGCACCGCATCCTCACATGGTCGCTCCTACACGCCGCGGTCGCACCGCACCCTCACACAGTCGCTCCTGCACGCCGCAAACCCAACCAAGGGAACGCACCCTCACTGACACGTGTTGTCGCATGTGAACACACCAAACTCAGCCATCCTATCACTGACACATAATTTTTGTTCATATAGTATGTTTATCCAACCGCATGTTGGGGAGTATCCGTACGGCCCGTGCGGTGGTCTGTTGGGGAAGAAGAAGAGGTGAGGAAGAAGGAAAGAAGGGTTAGGAGACGTAGGATACTCATCCAACCACCTGAAATGGTAGACTGACCCAAGTGAGGCGACTTGCATAACAAATATATGTTTTTACATAGCAAAAGATCCATAAAAACAACAACATAAAAAAAAACTATCACTGCTCGCGGAAAGAGACGACCTCGTCGTCTTTGGCTGCCGGTGCGAACCAGCCGTCGCTGCCGACATGTGTCTCCGCACCGTGGTTGTCCTCGGCCTCCAGCTACTCGTTCAAGCGGAGCGTGCGGGCGCTCTGCACGGACGATAGCACAACCCGGTTCAAGTCGAGGACGTCTGGTTCCGCCTGCAGGAGGGCCTCGATGGCAGCGGCATCCGCGCGCTCCGCATCGAGTCAAGCCTCTGTCGTCCGGTTCCACCTGCAGGAGGGCGTCGATGAGAGCAGCATCCGCGCGCTCTGCGTCGAGTCGAGCCTCTGCCACCTGGTTCAAGTCCAGGATGTCCGGTCCCGCCTGCAGGAGGGCCTCGATGGCAGCGGCATCCGCGCGCTCCGCCTCAAGTTGAGCCTCCGCCGCCCGGTTCACATCCACGGCATCCGGTTCCGCCTGCAGGAGAGCCTCAATGGCAGCGGCATGCGCGCGCTCCACATCGAGTTGAGCCTCTGCCTCCCGGTCCTCCCTTAGTATCGTCATGTTGAACCGCTGGTCCGCCTGCACCATGGGGGACTCGGACGCCGGCAGGAAGTCGACGTCCATCGTCTCATACCCATCGGGGGCCTTCTACGCCGTGACCTTCGCCATGAACATTGGATCGGCTTCCTCCTCCTCGTAGCTTGGCTCCAGAGAACTCAGGGATTGGCCCGCTGCAAAGCGAGCTTGGGAACGGAGGTCTGTGGCACCGACCGCCGCCGCGATTTCTGCGCGGCGCTCCGGCGTCAGCATCTTGTAGTAATGATCTTGCGGCGCACCATGGCTTTCCGGTGAACTAGGGGACGCTTGATGCGGGCTAGGGGATCGAAAGGTGGGGGAATGGGCTGGAGTTTGGTGTGGTTTTAGGGCAGTGGCCGGCGTAGGCCGAGCAGCGAAGGTTCTGATGTGAATAGTGGTTCCGGTGACAACCGGACAATTGGTTTTGACTGTACATCGCTCTTGTCGCGTTCGCGCAGCCCGGCACACTGGACCCTCCATGTCGCTCACCGAATGGAACACGCTTTGTCTTGCGTTTTCGCTCGCTTGTGGGACTGCAGTTGAGAGCAAACTGACGTCCCTCCCCCTCCCCCTGTTAGGACCCCGATTCCAAGTCACATCGATCTAGCCGATAACACCTCATATCACTTTGCGGCCTCACGCACGGTATTCCACGGGTGTCGCCTTACCATGGCCCGGGACCGTTTGCGCCTTTTGGCTCACATATATGATAATGTCGCTAGCATCCATATGACAGAGAACCCAGGCCGACATGGCTAGTCGTGAACCCAAAGCGGCACAGACCTATGGAGACAGGCATACATGAATCACATCGAGCATGTCGGTCATCAGCGAGTGATTCCGGGCTGTAGCACTGGGCTAACAGGACTCCGGGGAACCCGGGCTGTAGCAGGCTAGGCAGGACTCCGGAAGTCACCGCTTGACATTTCCCCGAAGGGACAGACATAGGAACAAAGTGAAACACATGCCGGCCAGTCAAGTGTCCTGAACAGTAGTGCTGTGCTAGCAGGACTCCGGTGAACCGGGCAGTAGCGGACTACTATGGCTCGAGGAACACTAGACTACATTTCCCCATAAGAAAGGCTGCCAAGGATAAACAACTAGATTGTCAGATCCCACTCATACCAAGCATTTCAATCATACACACAATATGCCCGATATGAGTACATACAACAAAACTCTACAACTCAAGTACTTTATTTAAAGGCTCCAGAGAGCCATACATAACATGTTCATATAGATAGGGGTCACATGACCCGACACTCAAGTCATACAATCATACAAGCACATGCGGAAGCAACTAGTCTGAGTACAGACTCTAGAAAGAAAGAAGGCTCCTCGAAGCCTGTCTATCTACATAGGGCCCTCCATGGCCAGGATCACCACCTGGGTGGCTAGTCACTCGTCGATGTCAAGGTCTACGTAGAACCCATCGGAGGGGGCGGTGTTATCGTCTGAAAACAGTAATTAAGCAAACATGAGTACAAAGGTACTCAGCAAGTCTTACATAAGAACCTACTGTACATGGTTATTCTCAAGAAGGTGGTGGGGTTAATGCAGCAAGCCAGCTTTGACTCTTGGCTAAGCTATCCTACGGAACTTCACCAGTAAAATAGTTTTTGCACACGAGTCCACTACTCACCAACACAATACTCCACCGGGGATCCTCCCTCGTCATCCTACGAGAGGGCCATCCTCGGTACTCACACTTATCTTGAGTCTTTTAGTAGTATCCATTAACTTGTCTATGAACTGTATAGGCAACCAAGTAGTCCTTTACCGCGGACGCGGCTATTCGAATAGTTTTATACCCTGCAGGGGTGTACTTCGTCACACATGTTTCCACCACTTAGCGTCTCCACACGACATGTGCTCGGCAGACTTCAAGCGAAAACCGACGTGGGTGTAGACCACGACCTGACTAACCTCACAAGTCTCTAGTCCAGGTTTATCGCCTATTCAGGTTCCATCCGCAAGGAAATCCGGCCAGGGTGTCCTCAACGGCCCCAAACAATGTGTACAGGGTTCCTGAGACACCAAACGGGCGACTCGGTACACCGTGCCACAGTGTATCTACCGCATCATAGCCCACCCCTAGGGTCAGCGCTACGCACGGCCGCCAACACATAACCTACAAACACCAAAAACTAGTTGCAACTCCTGGACAGAGGACGAGATGGGTCAGTAAGTCGAGCGGGGTCATATTTCAGGGCCCAATGTGTGGTAGTAACTGAATCTTAAATCACGCATACAGATCTCAGTTCTTATGGACGACCACAATGAAACAACCCACCATGTACTCCTACATGGCCTCTCATCGATACCTTTACCAAAACATGTTCAACACATCCCTCACATTACCGACATAAGCATATCACTCTAGCCCATCACCCAGATGAATCAGACCTGACACAACTCTAAGCATAGCAGGCATAGCAAGGTAGGAATCACATACATGGCTCAATCAACTCCTACACATGCTAGTGGGTTTCATCTAGTTACTGTGGCAATGACAGGTCATGCAGAGGATAAGGGTTCAACTACCGTAGCACACAGTAGTTTGAATCGCGTTGTCTTAATGCAGTAAACAAGAGCAGAAGCGAGAACATGGGTTTGTATCGGAATGATCAATGGTTGCTTGCCTAATGGAGTGGTAGTGGGATACTGCCCTTCAGTTGGATACTCGTGAATATCCTCGGAGGCAGAACCTACCACGAGGAACACATCGGAACACAATTAACACATGACGATATGCAACAATATGATGCATGCTATGACATGGCAATATGAATGTGTCTTGGCCTAATGCAAGCTATAACAGAAAGGGATGAACTCATTTGAATCAAAGATTCAAATATTAGCTCATTAAACATGGCCTTATTAGTGCATAACCTTGTTCTGCTTAAACGGTAAGGTTAACTTGTTTTGTCATGCATGAAACCATTACACATGGATAGATTGAATTTTTCTGATCATTTTTCATATATAAATTATTTCATTTGGAGTTACGGTTGAATTTCTATGATTTTTAGAAGTTTTAAACATTTTCTGGAATTTCCTGAATAAAAATAAATCCAGAAAATGCATTACTGCGTCAGCATTGCGTCATGCTGACCTCAGCAGGTCAACAGACCCGGTCCAGGTCAAACCTGACCAGTGGGTCCCGCGTGTCAGTGTCATTAGTCTAACTAGCTTTTAGTTAGTCCTAATCCTACTTAATTAGCAGGCGGGTCCCATTTGTCATTGACCTAGAGGGGTCAAACTGGGCCCACCCGGGGGTTAACTCGGTCAGCAGGGTCAAACCCCTGGTCGGCAGGTCAAACCCGCCGGTGACTCGACACCGGCGAGGCCCGAGACGGTGGCACGGCTCGGAAAACGCCCACAGGGCACGGGCGAGGCCGTTCTTGGGCTCGTTGGAGAGCTCTTGCAGGCGCGCATCTAGTGGTGGTGGAGGCCGGGCCTATGGTGGCCGGAGACAACGACGGCGAGCTCCAAGGCGGCGGCCGGATTTCGGCCATGTGCGGGGTTTGGGCTGCGGCATGCAAACACGGAAACTGAGGCGCTAGCGAGGCACTACGCAATCGGCAAGCATGTTGCATAGCACGGGATGACCAAATGGTCGTCGGAGCGTCGCCGGCGACAAGCTCGAGCGGAGACGAGCTTCGGCCATGGTGGAACTATGGCCTAGAGGGTGCAAACACGTGGGGAAGAAGAGGGGAAAAGCGGCAGAGCTCACAGGGAGGTCGATGAGCAGATCAGTGGGCTCGGGGGTGACCGGAGCGAGGTGAATCGATGAACGGCGTCCGGCGGGTACCGAGGTTGAAGACGGCCCGATGGCGGCGATGCAGGGCCTCCGACGAAGCGTGGCTCGGTGGGGAGGGCGAAGGCGTCGCGACGGAGCTTCTGGACATGTCAGAGAGGCGAGGGGGTGGCTCTGGTGGCAACTACGGCGAACGGCGGCGAGGAATGCGCTCGGCCATCGCGGGAGAGAGTGAGGGAGACGAGGGGGGAGAGTGAGCGAGGATGAGAGGGGGACGTGGGGGTCGCGTGGCATCCCTGGACGTCTCCAGGGCGTCGGCAGAAGCAGGAGGTGGCCGGCGTGTGGCCGCGGGCGCCGGCCACGCGCTCCGCGTCCTTCTGGCGGGAGGAGGATGACGACTGGCAAGCCAGTCGGCTGGGCCGAGCCAGGTGGCTGGGCCAGCATAGGTAAGGCCCAGGTGGGCTTCCCTCTCTCTCTCTTTTTATTTGTTTCTGTTTTCTATTTCTTTCTGCAACTGTTGGGCTTTAATTCAAATACTAAAACGATTCCAAAAATCTTGAAAATAATTGTGGGCTCTGTTTAGAATATTTCCAATAGCAAACATTTATTTCCAGAATTATTTGAGCATTTAAATTATTTTATAACATTTAAATGCCCAAATTCAAATACTTATGATTTAATTCAATGACCTTCTGTTGACCTAGAAAATTGTGCACCAATTTTGCCGGAGGTTCTAACCCAAGACAAAGAGGGTGAACTTTTTAGAAGGGCATTTCAGGTTAATTGAAAATAATTTTAGTAAACCCTAGTTGTTTCCAGGGGGGTGTTGGGAGTTTCTGCCTTCCCCATTTCAATTTTAAGAGGAATTTAAACATGATGCACACTCAAATGCTTGAACTAGCTAGGGTGTGACAACTCACCCCCACTCAAAAGGATCTCATCCCGAGATTTAGGATCCTCCGGGAAGAAGGTGGGGTACTCAAGTCAAAGACAATCCTCCCTTTCCCAAGTGGCTTCTTTCTCGGAATGGTGTGACCATTGAACCTTGAGAAACTTGATATTCTGACGTCGAGTGGTACGCTCGGGTTGATCAATGATACGAACAGGATATTCCCGATAGGAGAGGTTATCTTGTAGATCAAGCGTTTCGTGGTCCACTCCACGGATAGGATCCGCGAAGCAACGCCTGAGTTGTGAAACATGGAAGACATCGTGAACTCTGGAAAGATGTAAAGGTAGTTCCAATTGGTAGGCAACTTCTCCTCGTTTGGCAAGAATGCGAAAGGGTCCAATGTAACGAGGGGCCAATTTGCCTTTGATACTGAAACGATGGGTTCCCTTTAACAGAGTAACCCGAAGGTAAGCCTTCTCGTCGACTTCATAAGTCATAGGCTTATGTTTACGATCATATTGACTCTTTTGATGAGATTGGGCTGTTTTCAATTTCTCACGAATAACGCGAACCTGCTCTTCTGCTTCCTGAATCATATCCGGGCCAAAGAGTTGCCTTTCCCCGGTTTCTGACCAGTTAAGAGGTGTTCGACATTTTCGTCCATAAAGAACTTCGAAAGGAGCCTTGCCTAGGCTAGCTTGATAACTATTGTTATAAGCAAACTCCGCGAAGGGAAGGCATTTCTCCCAACTCATTCCGAACGAGATGACAGAAGCTCGGAGCATATCTTCCAGAATTTGATTGACTCACTCTACTTGACCACTTGATTGAGGATGGAAGGCGGTACTAAGAGAGATGAGTTCCCATAGCATTTTGGAAACTTTCCCAAAATCGAGAGGTGAAGAGACTCCCACGGTCTGAGTTAATTTCCAATGGGACACCATGAAGAGACACTATTCGGGAGATGTATAAATCAGCTAGCTGGCTAGCGGTGATACTCTCACGAACAGGTAGGAAATGGGCTACTTTGGAAAGTCGGTCGATCACGACGAAGATGGCATTATTCCCTCTCTTGGTTCTGGGAAACCCAGTGATGAAATCCATACTGATTTTATCCCATTTCCATTCAAGAATAGCCAAAGGTTGAAGGGTGCCAGCAGGCCGTTGATGCTCTGCTTTAACATGACGACAAACGTCGCAATTAGCAATGTATTGAGAGATTTCTCTCTTCATCCTAGTCCACCAAAACCTTTGGCGTAGGTCTTGATACATTTTAGTACTACTGGGATGAATGGTGAGAGGGGATTCATGAGCTTCCTTAAGGATCAACTGGCGTAGATGTTGTTTCTTGGGAACCACCAAACGGTTCTCGAAGAAAAGAGCACCCCGCTCATCCATGGAGAAACATTTAGCAACTCCTCTAGCGATGTTTTCCTTAATTCGGGATATGCCCTTATCACGCTTCTGGGCAGCTATGATTTGATCCATAAGGGTAGGTTTCACCACCAGGGTGGATAGGAATCCTCGAGGAACAACGTGAAGATTAAGCTTACGAAATTCCTCATGGAGAAGTGGTTGACTTTGTTGTAACATCAGGTTGTTACAATAGGACTTACGGCTTAGCGCATCAGCCATGACATTGGCTTTGCCCAGGGTGTAAGTTATTCCTAAGTCGTAATCCGAGATCAACTCGACCCAACGTCTTTGCCTGAGATTCAAGTCTGGTTCGGTGAAGATATATTTCAAACTTTGGTAATCGGTGAAGATCTCGCAACGATTACCGAGGAGGTAATGTCGCCAGGTTTTAAGTGCATGGACTACAGCTGCAAGCTCTAGATCATGTGTGGGATAATTTTCCTCATGTGGGTGTAATTGCCGTGAAGCATAGGCAATTGCCTGACGATCTTGCATGAGTATGCAACCTAGTCCTTGTCGCGAGGCGTCGCAATAGATAATAAAGTCCTTGGAGAAATCTGGTGGTACCAGTACGGGAGCAGATGTCAGGCGTCTTTTCAGTTCCTGAAAACTGAACTCGCACTGTGGAGTCCACTCGAACTTTTTATCTTTCTTGAGGAGTTCAGTTAGAGGTTTAGCAACCTTGGAGAAATTCTCAACGAAGCGGCGGCAATAGCTCGCTAAGCCAAGGAAACTCCGAACTTGCTTGACCGTCTCAGGTGGAGTCCAATCAAGGATGGCTTGAACTCGCTCCGGATTGACAGCAATACCCTTACCAGAGATTACATGGCCTAGATAGGTCACTTCTGGCAACCAAAATTCACACTTGGAGAATTTGACATAAAGGCAGTGCTCTCGAAGTTTCATCAATACCAGCCTTAGATGTTCGGCATGTTCCTCTTCATTCTTGGAGTAGATGAGTATGTCATCGAGGTATACTACAACAAATTTATCCAAATACTCCATGAAGACCGAGTTCATTAACCGAGAGAAGGTGGCTGGGGCATTGGTTAAACCGAAGGACATCACGGTGTACTCGTATTGGCCATAACGAGTAACAAAGGCCATTTTGGGAATGTCCCCGTTTCTGATTTTGATTTGATGGTAGCCCAACCTCAAATCCATCTTGGAGAAGACTGAGGATCCAGCGAGCTGATCATACAGATCGTTGATCCTGGGAAGCGGGTATTTGTTCTTGATGGTGACCAAGTTGACAGGTCGGTAATCCACAACCATTCGATCCGTTCCATCCTTCTTCTTGACGAAGAGGACGGGGCAAGCCCAAGGAGAGGAACTAGGACGGATGAAACCCTTTTTCAAGGACTCATCGAGTTGGTTCTTAAGCTTGGCTAGTTCTAAGGGTGCCATCTTGTAGGGTCTTCTAGAAATTGGAACGGTTCCCGGAACAAGGTCTATCACAAACTCAACATCCCTGTCAGGTGGAACACCTGTCAGTTCTTCTGGAAAGACATCCGGAAAGTCTCAGACTACCGAAACATCCGCAAGGTCTGGAAGGGGGTTGGCATTTAGGGAGTAAAGTTGGCGCTTGGCCACTCGAGTTAAGACATTGACTGTATTGCCCGATGGGTGAGTAAGTTGAACGGTTCTAGTGGCACAATCAATCTTAGCATAATGAGCTGACATCCAGTCCATACCCAAGATGATGTTTATGTCTGTGGACTTGAGAGCTATTAAGGATGCAAGGAAAACAAGTCTATCGACAAGAATTTCGTTCCCATGGCTTACTCTAGAAGTTTGCCATTTGGAACCCGGAGTTTGAATTACCATGGAAGTGGGCATGTCACAGAATGTCGTGTTATGCAATCGAGCATAGTTCTCGGATATGAATGAATGAGATGCTCCAGTATCGAAAAGAACAGATGCCGGATGGCAGTTAACAAGGAGCGTACCAAGGATGACGTTAGGATCCTCATGAGCCTCCTCGGCTGAAACATAGTTGACATGGCCACGGGCAGTGGTGACCGGCTTGGCGTAGAATGTCTTTCCCGCTGGCTTACCACGGCCAACGGACTTTCTAGTTTGAACGGGGTTGTTGTTCTAGGGACACTCTCGACTATAGTGACCCGGCTCTCCACACTTAAAGCATGTCACCACATTGGGGCGTGGAGCAGCATTAGCAGTGGGGCCACCATAGGGCTTGGGCGGTGCAAACTGCTGGTTGGGACGAGGCGCCTCAAAGGATGGCCTCGGGATGAACCTGGGTGGCAGTGCCGTGCTTGGGATCCACACCCAGCGCTTCTGAGCTCCAGAGCCGGATGAAGAGCCAAAATCATGGGAGTGCTTGCGTGAAGCATCATAATCAGTCTGGCCTGTCTCAACACTGATGGCTTTATTGACCAACTTCTGAAAAGAGGTGCACTCGTGCAGACGAAGATCACGGCGAAGCTCAGGGATAAGTCCCTTGCGGAACCTTGCCTGCTTCTTAGCGTCAGTAGATACCTCTTCAGGGGCATAACGTGCCAGATTCCCAAATTCACGGCTATAAGCATCCACAGTCAGTCTTCCTTGGGTGAAGTTGCAGAACTCCTCCCTCTTGCGATCCATGAGACCTTCCGGAATGTGATGCTCACGGAAAGCCTCACTGAATTCAGCCCAAGTAGTGATTTGGCCGACCGGGCGCATAGCTTCAAAATTCTCCCACCAAAGGCTAGCAGGGCCTTCAAGATGATAGGCAGCATAAGTAACATTGTCGGCTTCAGCTACATTGGTAGAACGTAGCTTGTGGGTAATGCTGCGAAGCCAGTCATCTGCGTCGAGGGGTTCGACGGAATGGTTAAACTTTGGTGGGTATAGCTTGATAAAGTCATTGATTGACACCAAGTCATTTCGCGGGTGGCGTGCAGTGTTCTGCTCAATCTGCTCTAGCAGGCGGTTAGTCTCACACTTGTTTCTTTCCGCCTCCAGCATCACTTCGGCTAGAGAAGGTGGGTGAGGCAGATTTTCACCCCTAGCTGCACTGGCTTCCCCCTGCTCCGAGGCAGCAGGGTTGCTGCGGGTGTTGACCATCCTAGGAGAAAACAAGACAATGGTTTAGATACGGATGGTTCAAACTTAGCAAGGAAGTGCAGTATGTAATGGATAACACGGAATGCAGAGATGTTCATCCGTATGTCATGGTAATATAAAACTGCCATATATACACCAACGATCATACACATCATACATAGTTTAGTACAAGCCCAGGCTACAGTACAACTATGATGAAAGACGTTACATCTCATTGGAGGCATTCCAAGCTCCTATACATTATTTGTCTACACCTCCGGAATTGACTACACACCAAGTCATATTCCACGAGTCACGCAGGACAGTGGAGATACAACTATTACAATACTAGTGATACTACTACTAACTCAGACAGCTCCATAGTAGTCCTCATAGAGGTCACCTCCATAGCCTGGAAGTTCAACGTGACCATCCGGGAACAGACGGTCCTGAGGAGCCTGTGGACCATAGGGGCTAGGATGAGGTCTTGGACCAACAAACGGTGGCCTACGGGGACCACGAGGTGGGGTGATGCCTCCCACATCACGCCAATCCACCATGTATGGCAAAGCAGATCTCACAGGATACAGATCCCTTGTATCCATACATCCAGCTTGCACGCAGGTGCAAACCGAGTCAATGTGGCCCAATGATCAGCACGGGTATTGAAAAGCTCCAGCCTCAAGGCCCGATTCTCTTGGTCCTTATCTTCGAGCATCTCGGTAGTGGTACGAGTTAATGAGTCCTCCTGAGTGGAGTCAGCATAGATAGCCTGAAGATACCCTTGCGCTCCCGGAAGTGAAGCTGGCATGTAACAGAAGTCAGTGTTCCGAAGCAGGCCAATCCAGACTCGCATGATGGTCATCATGGAATAGGTAGCATCCTGCACAGCCATCTCAACAGTAACCCCGAGTCCATAGGAATAGTGAAGGGGCTCGGTAGATCTAGGATAAGAAGGAAATATCCTGACGATGCAGAGATATTGGCTTTGATTAAAGTCTCGGAATTGCTCTTCAACGGTGTATTCAGGATACCAACAGTAACCCGTCTCGATCATTACCTGGACTAACATAGCAGTATGACCGGGCACGTTGAGGCACCTGGTCAGGCGAACCACTTGGTTTTGAACACGGTTGGCCATCTGAAAGCACAACCACAAAGCAAAGACATCAGAATTTCTAGGGAAAATTGGACAGCATAACAGCTGTAAATGCTCAGAAAAAGATTTGAGACATCCACAACAGTTCGCAATACCACTCAACAACATCATATCAAGGTTCTGATCCAATTAGCAACATACTAAAAGTAGTAGAAACTGAACTAGGCTTGTAACAACAATCCTATAAGCTACTACGGATTAGTAACATGTGAACCTGATAGAAGAAGAGAGCCTAGTCCTTAACCCACGTTGAATGAGAAGAGAATGACTCAGATCAGAGGCATAGGGTAAAGGAGTAAAAGAGCCTTACGTTCCCTCCCACAATAAATTCCCCTACATAAAACTAAAGCATTTCTAGACTCGACATCGACCAGTTTGGCTCAATGAACCTACAGGCAGTCCGGCTCTGATACCAACGCTGTCAGGACCCCGATTCCAAGTCACATAGATCTCGCCGGTAACACCTCATATCACTTTGCGGCCTCATGCACGGTATTCCACAGGTGTCACCTTACCATGGCCCGGGACCGTTTGCGCCTTTTGGCTCACGTATATGATAATGTCGCTAGCATCCATATGACAGAGAACCCGGGCCGACATGGCTAGTCGTGAACCCAAAGCGGCATAGACCTATGGAGACAGGCATACATGAATCACATCGAGCATGTCGGTCATCAGCGAGTGATTCCGGGCTGTAGCACTGGGCTAACAGGACTCCGGGGAACCCGGGCTATAGCAGGCTAGGCAGGACTCCAGAAGTCATCGCTTGACATTTCCCCGAAGGGACAGACATAGGAACGAAGTGAAACACATGCCGGCCAGTCAAGTGTCCTGAACAGTAGTGCTGGGCTAGCAGGACTCCGGTGAACCGGGCTGTAGCGGACTACTATGGCTCGAGGAACACTAGACTACATTTCCCCATAAGAAAGGCTGCCAAGGATAAACAACTAGATTGTCGGATCCCACTCATACCAAGCATTTCAATCATACACACAATATGCCCGATATGAGTACATACAACATGGCATCACAACAAAACTCTACAACTCAAGTACTTTATTTAAAGGCTCTAGAGAGCCATACATAACATGTTCATATAGATAGGGGTCACATGACCCGACACTCAAGTCATACAATCATACAAGCACATGCGGAAGCAACTAGTCTGAGTATAGACTCTAGAAAGAAAGAAGGCTCCTCGAAGCCTGTCTATCTACATAGGGCCCTCCATGGCCAGGATCACCACCTGGATGGCTAGTCACTCGTCGACGTCAAGGTCTACGTAGAACCCAGCGGTGTTATCGTCTGAAAACAGTAATTAAGCAAACATGAGCACAAAGGTACTCAGCAAGTCTTACATTAGAACCTACTGTACATGCTTATTCTCAAGAAGGTGGTGGGGTTAATGCAGCAAGCCATCTTTGACTCTTGGCTAAGCTATCCTATGGAACTTCACCAGTAAAATAGTTTTCGCACACGAGTCCACTACTCACCAACACAATACTCCACCGGGGATCCTCCCTTGTCATCCTACGAGAGGGCCATCCTCGGTACTCACACTTATCTTGAGTCTTTTAGTAGTATCCATTAACTTGTCTATGAACTGTATAGGCAACCAAGTAGTCCTTTACCGCGGACGCGGCTATTCAAATAGTTTTATACCCTGCAGGGGTGTACTTCGTCACACATGTTTCCACCACTTAGCGTCTCCACACGACATGTGCTCGGCAGACTTCAAGCGAAAACCAACGTGGGTGTAGACCACGACCTGACTAACCACACAAGTCTCTAGTCCAGGTTTATCGCCTATTCAGGTTCCATCCACAAGGAAATCCAGCCGGGGTGTCCTCAACGGCCCCAAACAATGTGTACAGGGTTCCTGAGACACCAAACGGGAGACTTGGTACACCGTGCCACGGTGTATATATCTACCGCATCATAGCCCACCCCTAGGGTCAGCGCTATGCACGGCTGCCAACACATAACCTACAAACACCAGAAACTAGTTGCAACTCCTGGACAGAGGACGAGATGGGTCAGTAAGTCGAGCGGGGTCATATTTCAGGGCCCAATGTGTGGTAGTAACTGAATCTTAAATCACGCATACAGATCTCAGTTCTTATGGACGACCACAATGAAACAACCCACCATATACTCCTACATGGCCTCTCATCGATACCTTTACCAAAACATGTTCAACACATCCCTCACATTACCGACATAAGCATATCACTCTAGCCCATCACCCAGATGAACCAGACCTGACACAACTCTAAGCATAGCAGGCATAGCAAGGTAGGAATCACATACATGGCTCAATCAACTCCTACACATGCTAGTGGGTTTCATCTAGTTACTGTGGCAATGACATGTCATGCAGAGGATAAGGGTTCAACTACCGTAGCACACAGTAGTTTGAATCGCGTTGTCTTAATGCAGTAAACAAGAGCAGAAGCAAGAACATGGGTTTGTATCAGAATGATCAATGGTTGCTTGCCTGATGGAGTGGTAGTGGGATGCTGCCCTTCAGTTGGATACTCGTGAATATCCTCGGAGGCAGAACCTACCACAAGGAAAACATTAGAACACAATCAACACATGACGATATGCAACAAAATGATGCATGCTATGACATGGCAATATGAATGTGTCTTGGCCTAATACAAGCTATAACAGAAAGGGATGAACTCATTTGAATCAAAGATTCAAATATTAGCTCATTAAACATGTCCTTATTAGTGCATAACCTTATTCTTCTTAAACAGCAAGGTTAACTTGTTTTATCATGCATGAAACCATTACAGATGGATAGATTGATTTTTTCTGATCATTTTTCATATATAAATTATTTCATTTGGAGTTACGGTTGAATTTCTATGATTTTTAGAAGTTTTAAACATTTTCTGGAATTTCCTGAATAAAAATAAATCCAGAAAATGCATTACTGCGTCAGCATTGCGTCATGCTGACCTTAGCAGGTCAACAGACCCGGTCCAGGTCAAAACTGACCAGTGGGTCCCGCGTGTCAGTGTCATTAGTCTAACTAGTTTTTAGTTAGTCCTAATCCTACTTAATTAGCAGGCGGGTCCCATTTGTCATTGACCTAGAGGGGTCAAACTGGGCCCACCCGGGGGTTAACTCGGTCAGCGGGGTCAAACCCCTGGTCGGCAGGTCAAACCCGCCGGCGACTCGACGCCGGCGAGGCCCGAGACGGTGGCGCGGCTCGGAAAACACCCACAGGGCACGGGCGAGGCCGTTCTTGGGCTCGTTGGAGAGCTCTTGCAGGCGCACATCTAGTGGTGGTGGAGACCGGGCCTATGGTGGCCGGAGACAACGACGGCGAGCTCCAAGGCGGTGGCCGGAGTTCGGCAATGTGCGGGGTTTGGGCTGCGGCGTGCAAACACGGAAATTGAGGCGCTAGCGAGGCACTACGCGATGCGGCAAGCATGTTGCATAGCACGGGATGACCAAATGGTCGCCGGAGCGACGCCGGCGACAAGCTCGAGCGGAGACGAGCTTCGGCCATGGTGGAACTATGGCCTAGAGGGTGCAAACGCGTGGGAAAGAAGAGGGGAAAAGCGGCGGAGCTCACAGGGAGGTCGATGAGCAGATCAGTGGGCTCGGGGGCGACCGGAGCAAGGCGAATCGATGAACGGCGTCCGGCGAGTACCGAGGTTAAAGACGGCCCGATGGCGGTGATGCATGGCCTCCGACGAAGTGTAGCTCGGAGGGGAGGGCGAGGGTGTCGCGACGGAGCTTCTGGACATGTCAGAGAGGCGAGGGGGTGGCTCTGGTGGCAACTACGGCGAACGGCGGCGAGGAACGCGCTCGGCCATCGCGGGAGAGAGTGAGGGAGATGAGGGGGAAAGTGAGCGAGGATGAGAGGGGGATGTGGGGGTCGCGTGGCATCCCTGGACGTCTCCAGGGCGTCGGCAGAAGCAGGAGGTGGCCGGCGTGTGGCCGCGGGCGCCGGCCACATGCTCCGCGTCCTTCTGGCGGGAGGAGGACGACGACTGGCAAGCCAGTCGGCTGGGTCGAGCCAGGTGGCTGGGCCAGCACAGGTACGGCCCAGGTGGGCTTCCCTCTCTCTCTCTCTGTTTTTTATTTGTTTCTGTTTTCTATTTCTTTCTGCAACTGTTGGGCTTTAATTAAAACACTAAAACGATTCCAAAAATCCTGAAAATAATTGTGGGCTCTGTTTAGAATATTTCCAACAGCAAACATTTATTTCCAGAATTATTTGAGCATTTAAATTATTTTATAGCATTTAAATGCCCAAATTCAAATACTTATGATTTAATTCAATGACCTTCTGTTGACCTAGAAAATTGTGCACCAATTTTGCCGGAGGTTCTAACCCAAGACAAAGAGGGTGAACTTTTTAGAAGGGCATTTCAGGTTCATTGAAAATAATTTTAGTAAACCCTAGTTGTTTCCAGGGGGTGTTGGGGGTTTCTGCCTTCTCCATTTCAATTTTAAGAGGAATTTAAACATGATGCACACTCAAATGCTTGAACTAGCTAGGGTGTGATACCCCCGCCCGCGTCATTTATAATACCACCACTCCCTCTATATTATGCAGAGTAAATAAAAAGAGAGGGAGTATACTACGGATGAGGATCCCCTGACGTGGCCGAACCCATTGAGTTACTGACATGCGGGGCCTAGCAAGCATCGGGTCCGCCAGTAAGTGACCGAAAGGGAGGGTAAGGCAGGGATACCTACGTTAGAGGATCCACTTCCACTATACTACTTTGACCAAATGTTAGAGTAATAATATATGACATGCAACTTACACAAATGTTAGAGTAATAATATATGACATGGAACTTACACAAAGCATACAGGGTCTAATGCGTTTTTCGAGGCTAACTTTGACCAAATGTTAGAGTAATAATATATGACATGCAACTTACACAAAGCATACGGTCAAATTCGTATGTGAAAGGAGTTTCCAATGATATAATTTTCACATTATACATCTCATGTACTATTAATCTTGCCAATAGTCAAATTGGAAACCATCTCGAGTACAAATCTAGGAGTACGTACGAATCTAACAATATTAGTTGGGCGTTGTTGAATGTTGATACCTTTTTGATCAAAGTAGATATACTTTGACTACACATAAAACTTATATGTAAACTAGAAATGATAGGAGGGAGTATATTGTACGTTCAAAAACGAAATGAACATTGAATACCCTTTATATATGATTTGCGGATGCTATGATCACCGGTTCAAAATTTTGAATCCGCCTTAGGTATCACGTGCCCCCACTCGTTCCCTCTCGATTTCATCTCGGGGTCCGGAGATCTATTGAAAGAGGACTAGGGTGGGTACATGCGAATGATACTCGGTGGAATGTTCAAATGAGGCATGCGGGAGGATGGACTCGACTGGAGGGCGACATGATCGATGGAGAAGAGGGTTGGAGAGGAATGAGAAATAAGCAAACGCCACATGATTATACTTGAACGGCTCAAATAAACAATAAGTTGTCTCGCTTGGCCTACATAGTGAAAGGCCTAATGCGCAACATGGAGCACTGACGCTCGAATATGGCCGGTAAAATAGGGAAACGAACATGTGGGGCACACCCGTCGGGACGACGTAGCGCAGACTAGTCCAATGGAGGAGCTGGCACACAACCTCCTCGCCACCGACAACCGTTCATGTGGGTCGTTGGGGCCAACAACGGGGCGCAGCTCCAGCACCGCCTCTGGACACGGCGACCGCGGTGAGCGACACGCTCATATCGTCGCTAGACACGGCCGGTTTCAGTTTGCCGAGGGTGGCGTTAGTGCTATGGCACGACCAACGGTATGTTTGGTTTGTGCCCAAGGTTGCCCCATCAAAGCATTGGTAGCCAAAATTTTGGTTGAGGGTATTGGTTGCCCATGATTTGGCCGACATTGGCAAGAAAAATGAACTTGAGTTGGCTAGAGTTCATTGGCATGCCAAAGAAATGGCAACCATCCAAACAAAGACCAATCTTTGGGTCATGACCAAAATTTTGGTTGATGTATTGGTTGCCCATGATTTGGCCGACATTGGTAAGAAAAATGAACTAGAGTTGGCTAGAGTTCATTGGCATGCCAAAAAATGGCAACCATCCAAACAAAGACCAATCTTTTGGTCATGACCAAAATTTTGGCAAGGTGCCCTTTGGACACAATCCAAACACACCCCAACACCCGGCTCGTCGAGGATGCACGGGGCGCCGCGACGTGTCCGCGAGTGGTGTAGCGCGGCCAACTGCATCCTCTGGACCTGAGACCATGCCGGGTCGTCTTGATTTTTCAATGACATGCGGGGATCGCATGTGAGCAAAGGGCATCTCCAACGTTGCCACGACCGCAGCTGACTACCCTGGCACACCAAAACCCTCGTCCCTCGCGCCATCGCGCGGTGAGTTCCCAGCCGGCGCCAGCTGCCCGCATTCATGTCGTCCGTTCATATGTCGTCATTAAGAGGCTCGTGTCGGCGTTCTGGGAACGGGGGTCCCCAGACTTGCCTGCCTGCGGCCTGTGGTGTGGCTCAAGTGGGGGCCCAACGCAGCCCATCTTCATCAGCTCAAGCTCAAGACCCTCACGAGGGGCCAAGCCTCGTGGGGCGGACGACCGGAAGATTCCTTAGAGGTAGCCTCATCAGGCAGGCTCGCGAGGAGGCGGAGAGATCAAGGCAGGGGTACCTCGCGAGGAGCCCGTGACGCAAGCCATGACGATCGAGACCAGGCGGGCGCCGGCCTGCGCAATGTCCTTGTTTCCCCTTTGGTGCAAAGGGGGCAAGCACATGCCAAGGCATCGGGCAAAGGTTACCATTCCGGTGCAACAAGACCAAGACCAACAGAGCGGCAGGACGGAGGTCACCGTGGAGCCCAAGACGACGTCATCACCAGTGCTTTTGGCAGCCGAAGACCACCTTTGGTCAGGATAACTTGTACTAGATGTTCCCCTTCAAAATGGCCAATTGTTGGCGCCCTTCCCGCTCATTATTTGGGGAGAGGCCCAGGGCCTCTATAAATAGAGCTAGCCACCACGGAATAGAGGACGGAGAAGAAGGGACCGAAAAAGAGAGAGATAGAGAGAGAGAGAGAGGCGATTGAACTCACCCAAGCAGTTCATCGCACCAGCTCAAGAACACCTATCGCGAGGCTGTTCTTCCCTTGTACTATCCATCATCAGCCCCTGAGGCAATCCACCACACCACACGCTGGTGTAGGGTATTACACCACAACGGTGGCCCGAACCAGTATAAACCTTGTGTCCCTTGTGTTGTTCGTTGTTTCCAGCTTAGATCACGCGAGGAGATTTGACGTAGATCGGTAGGGGAGAGATCTCCGCACGCACCCCAATGTTCGAACCTCAAGGGTCTGCCAGAACCCGAAATCTGACATTTGGCGCACCAGGTAGGGGTGCGCCGGAATCTTTCTTCTGCTGTTCGCGTACGGTCTCCCGTCATGTCCATGGCTGACGCTCGTCGGGCTCGCGCCGAGCGTCGGGCTGCTCTCGCCACCCACATCGCCCAGACGGTGCCCGTCGGCGGATGCCCTCGTCGTTCCCCGTCGCCTGCTGCCCAACGCCGCCACAGGCCCGGCGGGGAACGAGCAGCAGGCCTCGTCCTAGCATCATTCGATACGGCGGGAGGGCCGCACCGCCACACCGTCACTGACTCCAGCCGCTTCGTCGTCCCACGCCCGTCGTGCCCCCACGCACGCACACACCATGCTGCTCCTGGCAAGAGAGCTCTTGCACTACCGCCCCGTCGACGACCTCTACGGGGACTGGCTCGCCCGCATCACCGAGCTCGTCAGCGCCGCAGGGGGCTCCCCCTTGCCGTCCCTCTTGCTGCCTCGCCCTCCATTCCGTGCAGGAGGCGGGGATCAGGAGGCGCCTCCACCACCTCCTCCCCAAGAAGGCGCCCTGGCTCCAAGGCGCGCAGCCCTAGGGCGAGACCCTCCGCGTCCGGCGCCCGCGCAAAAACAAAGGAGCTGCCAAGAGATCCCTCATCCCCAAGAAGGTGCTCGCGGGCTCCCAGCGCCGGCGCGCCAAGATCGCGTCCCTGCACCTCCAAGGCAAGACCCCGCGCTGCTCCAAGCGGCGGCGCGCGGTAATCCCTAGGAGCAAGCCCAGTACCAGCAAAAGGCATCGGTGGCCACAGCAGGCTGCCGCGCCCTCACCCCCGAGCTACGCGGCGTCGCATGGCCAGGCAAGTTCAAGCCTGACCTGCCCCCTCGCTACGATCGCACGACGAACCCTGCGGAGTTCCTGCAGCTCTATGAGCTATGCATTGAAGCCGCCAACGGAGACGAAAGGGTCATGGCGAACTGGTTCCCCATGGTGCTCAAGGACGGGGCCCGCACCTGGCTCCTGAACCTGGCTTCTGGCATAATCTCCTCCTGGGACGAGATGCGCACTCGCTTCATCGCCAACTTCCAGGGCACTCACGACCGGCCCCCGGCCGTGAGCGATCTGCGCCGCATCAAGCAGCAGCAAGGGGAAACCTTGCAGAAATACATCCAGCGCTTCAATAACACTCGCCTCAAGATCCCCAAGGTGACTGAAGAAGCCATCATCTTGGTCTTCTCCGATGGCGTACGCGACATCAAGATGAAGGAGGAGCTAGCAATCCATGAAGACGTGTGCACATCCCTGGAGCTGTTCAACTTGGCGACCAAGTGCGCCAGGGCCAAGGAAGGGCGCCTTTCCCTCCTCGAACTCCGACTGCCGACCCAGAAGAGAAGAAACCCAAGGCCAAGGATGTGAAGCGCAAGGGGGCTGACGTACTTGCAGCGGAACCAGACACCAAGCGAGGCAGAGATCAGCCTGAGTCATCCAAGGGCAGCCGGTACTGCGTGTACCACGACCTCCACACCCACAACACCAACGAATGTCAAGAGCTCAGGGCCATGAGAGATGGATGTCTCGACCGACGCCCCAAGCGCAACGACAGGGGCTATGGCCAAGGAGGAGGAAGAGGTGGCGGACGATGGGAAGATCGTGGCCCTCTCCAAGGGTGGCGTGACCGACCTCGCGAGGATCACTAGCAGGACTAGCCTCGCGAGGGAGGCTGGAGAGATCAGCCTCGTGAGGATCGCCCGTACGGCAACGCAGGCCTTCCTCCTCTGCCGCCACCACCAAGGAGGAACGAAGACCAATGTCGGTGTCAAAACCAGCGGATCTCGGGTAGATGGTCTCGAAATGTGTGTCTAGGCCGGATGGTAACAGGAGGCAAGGGACACAAAGTTTTACCCAGGTTCGGGCCCTCTTGATGGAGGTAAAACCCTACGTCCTGCGTGATTAATATTGATGATATGGGTGTTACAAGAGTAGATCTACCACGAGATCAGAGAGGCTAAACCCTAGAAGCTAGCCTATGGTATGATTGTATGTTGTGATTGTTGTCCTACGGACTAAAACCCTTCGGTTTATATAGACACCGGAGAGGGTTACGGTTACACAAGGTCGGTTACAAAGGAGGAGATATCCATATACATATTGCCTAGCTTGTCTTCCACGCCAAGCAGAGTCCCATCCGGACACGAGACGAAGTCTTCAATCTTGTATCTTCATAGTCTAACAGTCCGGCCAATGGAGATAGTCCGGCTGTCCAGAGACCCCCTAATCCAGGACTCCCACAGTAGCCCCTGAACCAGGCTTCAATGATGATGAGTCCGGCGTGCAGTTGTCTTCGGCATTGCAAGGCGGGTTCCTTCTCCGAATACATCACAGAAGAATTTGAATACGAGGATAGTGTCCGACCCTGCAAAATAAGTTCCACATTCCACCGTAGAGAGAATAATGTTTTCGCAGATCTAATTTGCTGGCTTGTTTTGGCAACATGACGTTATGTCATGGCCCGGTGATTATTCGAACCGTTTCTTTTAACCAGCCCCGCACATAACGTGAGGCAGTTTTTCGACACGTCTTGTCAAAGCAGAGATCGTGTCCCCTTATTACGGGATTCTCATCAATACGGGCGTGGGTAACCCAACCACGCCATCAATCGTGGCGCTTGGGGGATAAGCGAGTTTTACCAGGAAAGTGGGGATGTTTAATTTGTCCGCCCATATAAAGGGATAAGGATTCACCTTTCTATCCACACCTTCTTCCTCCTCTGCTCATCCGCTCCCGCACACTCGAGATCTAGCGCCCAAGCTCTCACTTCCTTCTCAACCTTCTCCAACCATGTCCGGAGTGGGAGGCAAGTGGATGGTCTCCTCCGTCACGGAGGGAGACGTCAAGAAACTGAGGAGAGCTGGATACCTGCCCGACGACATCGCGCACCGGCTCCCAGATGAGGGACAACTCATCCCCACCCCCGAGCCCCATGAGAGGGTGGTATTACTCACCCATTTCCTTCGTGTACTGGGATTCCCTCTCCATCCCTTTGTCCAGGGGCTCATGTTTTATTATGGCCTGGATTTCCATGATCTGGCGCCGAACTTCATCCTCAACATCTCAGCGTTTATCATCGTGTGCGAGGCCTTCCTCTGCGTCAAGCCCCACTTCGGCTTATGGCTGAAGACCTTCAATGTCAAGCCGAAGGTAGTGAGCGGCTGCCAGGTGGAGTGCGGAGGCGCCATGGTGGGAAAGATGCCCAACATCACATGGCTCGAGGGCACCTTCGTGGATACCATAAAGGGGTGGCAATCGGGGTGGTTCTATATCACCAAGCCGCGCGACCCCGCATGGGTAGCAGCCCCCGAGTTCCGATCTGGCATCCCCATGCGGCTCACCTCCTGAAAAGAGAAGGGCCTGTCCTGGGGTAATTCAAAAGAGCTGACTGGACTTCAGTCATGTATTCAAAACATGGTGGACAAGAAGCTCAAGCTCATCAACATAGTCCAGGTTATGCTCGTCCGCCGGATACTCCCGTGCCAACAACGGGAGTTCACTTTGTGGGAGTTCAACCCGGCGCAGCACCGAACTCTGAACAGGCTCTTCGACACGACTCATGAAGATGCCTGGAGGGTGCTGTTCAAGGGTGCCGCGGTCCCTCCCCCCATTACTGAGGATCGCGGATTCAGCGCGAAGCGCCAAGCCAGTGCAGTAAGCTATATAGATTGACTCTATGTGGGATCTAAACTCCCGTGCCGTTAACAGGACTGGCAGAAGATGGCCGGACAAATTGACTGTCCGGCTCCCTTGCCCGAAGGCCCTGCGGACACTCTTCTGACGAAGATGCTGACTCCGGCCCCTTATAAGGTGCCGGAGAAGACCAAGAAGGCCAAGGGACCTCGAAAGAGTTCCCGACGCCAGGCGTCGTCGGACTCACCGTTCAATGACTCTGCGGCGCACTCTTCCACTGACTGGAGGAGACAAGAAAAGGAAGCCCCCCCCCCCAACTGTGGAGGCCGGAGGGTCCAAGAAGGGAAGGACGCTCCTTCCGGATAGCTCCACCGCCGCCAACGAAAGTGAAGACAAGTGGTTGCCCAGGGCTAAGCCCTAGGGAGATCGTAAGTGTTCGGATACCCAAGTAACCCATAGGATTCCTTTCTCGCATTGCTTTCCCTAACGCCGAACTCAATTGTACAGGCCGCCCCGAGCCAATATTGAGGTATCGTCGGATGGCTCCCTGGGCTCGTCGGACATGGATAGCGATCCAGTCCCGACCGCCACCTCCCCTCATTAAGCCGACGACGCCGAGGTGCTGTCTCAAGAGGCACCGGATCGAGGGGGGACAGTCCCAGAGGCACCTCAAGGTGACCTTTCGAACTCCGGGAGCCGAGGGGACGGGGTCCCCGAGAGCTCCGAGTTCGGCCCTCAGCCGAACACCGCGCCGGACCCTCCAACGGTTCCGAGCTCGGGCAGGCGGTCCCCTTCTAAGGAGGGTGAGACACCTGTGCCGGTGACCTCTGTCATCCAGAGGCGCAGGACACTATGTTGGAAGCGCTTCGCAGCGCTTCCATCGAGGAGGAGCACCGCACTATCAAGAGTGCGGTGATCCAGAAGGTTCAGTCCTCCAAGAGCGGATTGACTGAAGCCTGTACTAGCCTTCTAACAGGCTTCAAGGTAAGTGTTTTAAAATGTAGTAGATGTATTACCGCATAGACAGTAGCCCCTAATGCTTTGTTCGGTGTTCACAAAGAAAAGCCGAACAGAGGATCAAATAATATCGCAGGAGTCTAATATAAGTATGTCAATATGCATATGCAGGCTTCGCTGCTGGCATCCGCTGCACTAACCGCGGAGGTCGCCGTACTAAAGGAGGCCCTCGAGGGGTCCCAGAAAGAGCTCAGCCTTGCTAAGAGGCAGCTCGAGGAGAACGAAGGTAAGTAATGCCCCGTCTATAGATATATGTATATAAAAAAGGACGCGATTGCAAAATGACAGGATCATTGTATGTTTTGCCAGGGAGCACGACCAAGGTGGCGACCCTGAAGCAAGCGCTGACCAAGGCCGAGGCCCAGAAGGCCCTTCAGGAGATCGACGCGATGAAGAAGATAGCGGCGGGTAAGGATTTCTATATGCAAAGCAAGCATGTAGAGGTGAATTACCGATTACTTACCTGAATCCGGAGCTCTTCAGGAGCATTCGCAGATTTGCCCCGCAGTGTGTCCGATGCCGCACTATTCTACCAGGCCGAGGACGGAAGCTCGACAGAGAACCTATTCTGGTCTCAGTATGCTGAGGCGGAACATCCGGTGCCAATGAGCGACCAACTGAAGCAGATGGCCGAGCTACATAAGGTGGCCGATCAGGCCATGAAGGGCTTCATATTCCGGTTGTGGCATGGAGACGCCCTTCCGAACAGCTTCTTCAGCCTGGTGAGGCGGCTTGTGGATGCCTGCCCACGGCTGGAGGTCGTCAAGCGATCAGTCTGCATTGAAGGTGGCCTTCGCCCGTGTAAAAACGCAGTGGGTCAAGCTAGACGCCGTGAAGCTGATCAAGGAGGGGCCACCGGAGGGCAAGGAGCACCGCCACCCCGAGATGTACTACGAGGGTGTTCTGCCGGGCGCCCGTCTTATCACGGATGAGTGTTCGCAAAATGTAATATTTGAATGAGACTTGCTCGTTTTGTCCTGTATGTATGAAAACTTGTATCGTATTCGCTATGCAACGCTTGTGTGAATTTAAAATATTACCTTCTGTTTGGCTGTTTATCCAATCTGAGAGATGGCTAGTCCTCGGCTTCTGCCCCTTGCCATGAGTGCCAGGGTGTTTGGGATAAACCTGAGCACTCTTGTTCCCATGTTTGGGTCCTTCGAGGGAGGTGCTCAGCACAACGAACAAGGCAACCGGACTAATAATGCTTTATCACTCTCACTTAGCCATAGAATTCTATAATTTTAAATTTCGGAGAAGCCCCTGGTATTCGGAAGGCCGAATTCGGGGCGCGATACACGCCCGTAAGCCGGACGGAGCCGGCCCCTCGCCCTAAGCGGCATAAGTCTTTAGGGACTCGAAAAACATCGCCAAACAGCGACCAGTCTCTTGCCTTATCATGACAGTCAGTTTTAGCTTTCTCTACTGAGGTGCTCGGCCCGACAGAACCGGGGCACAATCGCAGTAGTTCTCCTAGCGCTACCTTAGCCGATAGAGCAGAATGTAAGGTACCAAAACATAGGAGCCGGGCAAACCCAACATTTGACCAAAGACATGATTCGGAGCTGATGCATATAATGCTATAAGTTCGGGGTGCCGCAGTTGTGAAAGTGTTCGGACTTTTCACACCATATTGTGGGTACGTAAGCCCCTGGTGCATTGGCCGTACGAGAGTGTACGGTTGCTAGGTGTAACAGCATATCTCTCTCAAGGTAGTTTTGGTGATTGATGACAACATGTTTGCGGACTAATCTTGTGCTTTGAATAATTCACAGATTCTCCCCTGGCACGAGATGCCTTCTTCCCCTCGGAGTGTATTTCAAGACGGTGTATCTCTTTTGTTTCTTTCTCAGTGGACTAGTTGCGTAGAGGGCACCGTACTATCAAGAGTGGGTCCGCTGGGGTTTTGCATGGGTGGAATCATCACGTACACATCAGTTTCCTCACCCTCCGAGCATTTCCTTTCCATTGAAGAGATCTCTCCTCTCTTCCTTGTCCTGTCTGGGTCTAAGCGGTAGTACCACGCACCCAGCGGTAGTACCGCTAAGGAGCCAAGCGGCAGTACCGCTCCGCAGCGGTAGTACCGCTCTTGGCTCCACAATAGTAGTACCGCTGGGGGCCTGGCACCTCCGCCTTGTCCTCAGCATTTTTGAGAGATCCCTTCTCTCTCTCTCGTGCCCCAGCGGTAGTACCGCACTGCCTGCGGTACTACGGCCGAAGGATCACAAGCGGCAGTACCGCTCCACAGCGGTACTACCGCCCTTGACCCCACTGCCGTAGTACCGCCGGGTAGTCTGGCTCCTACCGCCTCGATTCGAGAGGTCTTTTTCTCGTGTCGGGTTTTGCGGCACTAGTCACGGTTGTAGTGGCGGTAGTACTGTTCTAGGAGCGGTAGTACCGCCCTGCCACCGCGGTAGTACCGCATTTGGGTCCGTTCCCTACTAAGTCTCCTCAGCGCGGCAGTACCGCTGGCTGGCGCGGCAGTACCGTCACCTGGCGGTAGTACCGCCCCTTCTTAGCGGTAGTACCGCCCTGTGCGGGGCTGGTTGGTGGGGGGCAACGGGATTGTTGCCCCCACTATAAAAGGGAGTCCCCTTCTTCCTTCTCACCCACCTCTTCCTCCCCCAAGCTCCATTTATTGATCAAGCTCCATTAAATACTCCAAGCTTCATTTTGCCCGATCTATCTTCCTAGCCAATCAAACTTGTTGATTTGCTCGGGAGTGGTTGAGAAGGCTCCGATCTACACTTCCACCAAGGGATTTTTGTTTCCCCCACTCATCCCTAGCGGATCTTGTTACTCTTGGGTGTTTGAGCAACCTAGACGGTTGAGGTCACCTCGGAGCCATATTCCATTGTGGTGAAGCTTCGTGGTCTTGTTGGGAGCCTCCGATTAAGTTGCGGAGATTGCCCCAACCTTGTTTGTAAAGGTTCGGTCGCCGCCTTCAAGGGCACCAACAGTGGAATCACGGCATCTCGCATTGCGTGAGGGCCTGAGGAGAATACGGTGGCCCTAGTGGCTTCTTGGGGAGCATTGTGCCTCCACACCGCTCCAACGGAGACGTACTTCCCCTCAAAAGGAAGGAACTTCGGTAACACATCCTCGTCTTCACCGGATCCACTCTTGGTTATCTCTTACCTTTACTTGTGCAAGCTCTTTAGTATTTCTACCCTTGCTTGCTTGTATGCTTGTTGTTATTGCATCATATAGGTTGCTCACCTAGTTGCACATCTAGACAACCTACTTTGATGCAAAGTTTAATTTGGTAAAGAAAAGCTAAAAATTGGTAGTTGCCTATTCACCCCCCCTCTAGTCAACCATATCGATCCTTTCAATTGGTATCAGAGCCTTGTCTCTTTATTAAGGACTTTACCGTCCAAAGAGTATGGTTGATACTGTAGACAGTGTGGAGGAACACTCCAGGGTGAATCCGATCTCGTCTACGGGAGATGGGGGAACTTCGGTCTCTCGTGAGGAGTTCAATGTAGCCTTGGAGACATTGAAAACCTCCATGACGACCGAAGTTGAAAGCATGTTTACTAAATTTCTTGAGGGGCTTAAACTATCCACCGCACCGCTGAAAGTGGGTGATCCCGCCAACAAGGTGTCGGATGCTATCCCCGACAAGGGGGAAGCTAGTAGTGAAAAGGCTCCTTCTTCTAGTGGCAAGAATGGCACCGGCATCTTTGCCCATGTGGAACCACCACTTGTTTATGGTGGACCGGTTCCTTCCACTCATTTGAATCATGCCGGTCCTCCCCCTAAGATTGTGAAAAATGAGGATTTTGATTCTTGGGTTTACCACATTAAACGTCATTTAAATCATGTGAACACTAACCTTTGGAGAATCATTGAAGAAGGTTTCTATCCACATGATCCAAGCAACTTCACCCCTCGAGAAGCCGCGGACAATCAATTCAATGAGAATGCTCTCTTCATCATTCAAGATGCAATTCCACCCGAAGACCTACCTCATCTTCGTCCCTTCGCCTTGGCCAATGATGCATGGCATTGTGTGGTGTCTCTCTACCGGGGAAGCGCAAGCATTCAAAGCTCCAACTATGAAGTGCTACAAGATGAGGCCGATGAGTTTGCAATGAAGGAAGATGAAGAACCTCGTGAGCTTTATCGGAGAGTAACCAAACTCGCGGTATCACTACAAGATCACGGGAGCAAGGACACGGATGGCAATTGGATCAAGCGCAAATTCCTCAAGGCAATGATGCCCTACCACAAGGCCATGTCCTCCGTCATTCGTCAAAGACTGGACTTCCACACTTTGACCTCAAGCGAAGTGTTGGATGAGTTTGTGGCCATGAACATTTTGGACAAGACCGCCGACAATGCGGTGCTTCGTTCTCAACGGGCAAAGAAGCCTAACCTTGCTTTGATGGCCAAGCTCACCGTGGAAGAAGAAGAGGAGGAAGAAGAGGAGAGCAACCCCGAAGATACGAAGTATGCATATCATGAACACATGGCACTTGCTTCAAGGCAATTTTGGAGCAAGAAAAACTCGAGGCCCAACTTTAGCAAAAACAACTCGAGTGGCACAAGGGGCAAGCAACGTGTAAGGACTTGCTACAATTGCGGCAACGTGAGTCATTTCATTGCGGAATGCCCGTATGAGAAGAGGGAAGACAATGGTGGCAAACTCATCCGAAAGGACAAGGCCAAGTCGTTCCCCAACAAGAACAACTTCACCAAGAAGACTCCACCCAAGGCTTTGGTTGTGCAAGAAGAGTAGAATGAGGATGATGACGATGATGAAGATGATGAGTTGGTTGCCATGGCCTCCGTTGCCATTGCAACAAAGTCATGGGTGTCTCTCTTTGACTCACCCAACGAGAGCATCACCGCCAAGTGCCTCATGGCTAAAGCCACCAACAAGGTAACCTCCAACATCAAAACTGCCATCATTAATCATCCTACCCCAATGGATAGCATTAATGAACTTGAGGGAGCTAATGTGGAGGCTAACGAGTTTGAGGCCTTTATGGGAAAACTCAAGGGAAAATCCAAGAAGCACTTTGTTGCTCTCTTGGAACAACTTGGTGAGGCCAATGACATGATCGAGGCTCACGAAGACACCATCTCTAAGATGGAAGGGCATAGTCGTGACTATGCCGATGAGATTTCGGATCTTTCCAATGCTCTTGAGGAAGAGCGTGGTCTTCGTTTGGCTCTTGAGGAGTCATACAACGTTGATAATGCTAAGTTAGAGAAAGATTATGATCATGTCCTTGTTGTTTCTCGTGTGCTAAATTCCGAGAAGGCCAAACTCGGGGTTGATCTTGCTAGACTCAAAGAGGAGTTTGATATACTTGACAAGGCCCACAAGGCCTTGAAGAGTATTCACGCTAATCTCAAGGAGTCTCATGATCAACTCCAAGTGAAGCTAACTAAGGATAAAGCAACTTTTCCTCATATGGTTTTAATTGATAATGCAAATGCTACTAACCCGTGTTGTGAGCATATACATCTTGTTGAGGAAAATGCTAAGTTGAAGAAGCAACTTGAGAGAGGTCTTGCGACTTGCATACAAGGAAAGAAGAACCTCAACGATCTCTTGATCAACCAAAAGGGAGGTGTGACCAAGGAAGGGGTTGGGTACGTGCCCGACTCCAAGAACAAGAAGAAGAATGACAAGACCAAACGACCTCCTCCCCTCATGCAAACCTTTGTGAGGGAGGGAGAGAGTGTCCCCGAGGAGAAGAAGAAGAACAATGTCAAGAAGGGCAATGTCACCCCTCCCAACAAAGCCGGCAATTTTAATCCTTCTTATGTGTTATGCCGTGCTAGTGATGGGCATGTTTATGCCAAATTTGTTGGTTCTCTTCATGAGTACATTGAATGGTCTATTTGGGTTCCTAAGACCCTTGTTACTAACATCAAAGGACCCATTACAAAATGGGTACCTCAAACCAAGCATTGATCTCTTGTAGGTGTTTGCTTCCGGTGGTGGATCATGGTTGCTCGATAGCGGAGCTACAAATCATATGACCGGAAGCAAGGACTTGGTGGTGGACGTGCACAAAGTTCCATCTATGCCCACAAATGTCGAGTGGGGTGACGCCTCATCCTCTAAGGTATTGGGACTTGGCAAGGTGGTCATCTCTCATGATCTCACGATCGAGAAGGTCATGCTTGTTGAGTCCCTTGCATACAATTTACTTTCCGTTCGTCAACTTGCAATCATGGGCTTTGCCACTTTCTTTGATATCGATACCGTGACCCTCTTATGGAGCAAGACTCTTAAAGTAGCTTTTGTTGGGCATGTCGAGAACGGTCTATATGTGATTAACTTTTCGGAGTGACCCACTAAGACCGTGACATGCCTAATGGCTAAAGTTGATGTGGGATGGCTTTGGCATCGCCGTTTAGCCCATGTCAATATGAGATCTTTGCAAAGTCTCCTCAAGGGGGACCATGTCTGTGGACTAACGAATGTTAGTTTTGTTAAAGATCGTGCTTGCAGTGCCTGTATCGAAGGAAAGCTACATGAGAAGGCTCACCCTCCCACGACTATCATTTATTCAAAGAGGCCCTTGGAGCTCCTTCACATGGATCTTTTTGGGCCCCCATCCTTCGATAGTCTTGTTGGTAGAAAGTATTGCTTGGTGATTTTGGATGACTACTCAAGGTACATGTGGGTGTATTTCTTCAAGAGGAAGAGCGAGACCCAGCAAACCGTCATTGACTTTGCAAATGAAGCACAACGTCAAGACAATGCAAAGATCTTGACAATAAGAAGTGACAACGGCACCGAGTTCAAGAACTACACCTTCGATGAATTTCTTAGTGATGAGGGAATCAAGCATCAATATTCCGCACCATACACCCCTCAACAAAACGGTGTTGCGGAGAGGAAGAACCGGACGTTGATGGATGCGGCAAGGACCATGATGGCGGAGTTCAAGTCTCCGTACAACTTTTGGATCGAAGCCATCAACACCGCGTGTCATGAATCCAATCGGCTCTACCTCCGCAAGGGCTTGAATAAGATGTTGGGGAACATAGTAATTTAGAAAAATTTCCTACGCACACGCAAGATCATGGTGATGCATAGCAACGAGAGGGGAGAGTGTGATCTACATACCCTTGTAGACCGACGGCGGAAGCGTTAGCACAACGCGGTTGATGTAGTCGTACGTCTTCACGGCCCGACCGATCAAGCACCGAAACTACGGCACCTCCGAGTTTTAGCACACATTCAGCTCGATGATGATCCCCAGACTCCGATCCAGCAAAGTGTCGGGGAAGAGTTCCGTCAGCACGACGGCGTGGTGACGATCTTGATGTACTACCGTCGCAGGGCTTCGCCTAAGCACCGCTACAATATTATCGAGGATTATGGTGGAAGGGGGCACCGCACACGGCTAAGAATATGATCACGTGGATCAACTTGTGTGTCTAGGGGTGCCCCCTGCCCCCGTATATAAAGGATCAAGGGGAGGAGGCCGGCCGGCCCCTATGGCGCGCCAAGGAGGAGTCCTCCTCCTAGTAGGAGTAGGACTCCTACTAGGAGGGGGAAAGAAGTGGGGAGGGAGAAGGAAAGGGGGGGCGCCGCCCCCCCTCTCCTAGTCCAATTCGTACCAGGGGGAAGGAGGCGCGCGGCCCACCTTTGGCTGCCCCTCTCTCTCTCCACTAAGGCCCATATGGCCCATTACTTCTCCCGGGGGGGTTCCGGTAACCCTCCGGCTCTCCGGTTTTCTCTAAAATCGCCTGGAACACTTCCGGTGTCTGAATATAGCCGTCCAATATATCAATCTTTATGTCTCGACCATTTTGAGACTCCTCGTCATGTCCGTGATCACATCTGGGACTCCGAACTAACTTCGGTACATCAAAACTCATAAACTCATAATATAACTGTCACCGAAACCTTAAGCGTGCGGACCCTACGGGTTCGAGAACAATGTAGACATGACCGAGACACGTCTCTGGTCAATAACCAATAGCGGAACCTGGATGCTCATATTGGCTCCTACATATTCTACGAAGATCTTTATCAGTCAGACCGCATAACAACATACGTTGTTCCCTTTGTCATCGGTATGTTACTTGCCCGAGACTCGATCGTCGGTGTCTCAATACCTAGTTTAATCTCGTTACCGGCAAGTCTCTTTACTCGTTTCGTAATACATCATCTTGCAACTAACTCATTAGTTGTAATGCTTGCAAGGCTTATGTGATGTGCATTACCGAGAGGGCCCAGAGATACCTCTCCGACAATCGGAGTGACAAATCCTAATCTCGAAATACGCCAACCCAACATTCACCTTTGGAGACACCTGTAGAGCTCCTTTATAATCACCCAGTTACGTTGTGATGTTTGGTAGCACATAAAGTGTTCCTCCGGTAAACGAGAGTTGCATAATCTCATAGTCATAGGAACATGCATAAGTCATGAAGAAAGCAATAGCAACATACTAAACGATCGGGTGCTAAGCTAATGGAATGGGTCATGTCAACCACATCATTCTTATAATGATTTGATCCCATTAATCAAATAACAAATCTTTTGTTCATGGTTAGGAAACATAACCATCTTTGATTAACGAGCTAGTCAAGTAGAGGCATACTAGTGACACTCTGTTTGTCTATGTATTCACACATGTATTATGTTTCTGGTTAATACAATTCTAGCATGAATAATAAACATTTATCATGATATAAGGAAATAAATAATAACTTTATTATTGCCTCTAGGGCATATTTCCTTCAGTCTCCCACTTGCACTAGAGTCAATAATCTAGTTCAGATCGCCATGTGATCCAACACTAATAGTTCACATCACCATGTGATTAACACCCATAGTTTACATTGTCATGTGACCTATACCCGAAGGGTTTACTAAAGTCAGTAATCTAGTTCACATTGTTTATGTGATTAACACCCAAATAGTACTAAGGTGTGATCATGTTTTTCTTGTGAGATAATTTTAGTCAACGGATCTGTCACATACAGATCTGTAAGTATTTTGCGAATTTCTATATCAACAATGCTCTGCACTGAGCTACTCTAGCTATTTGCTCCCACTTTCAATATGTATCCAGATTAACACTTAGAGCCATCTGGATCAGTGTCAAAACTTGCATCGACGTAACTTTTTACGACGAACCTTTTTGTCACCTCCATAATTGAGAAATATTTCCTTATTCCACTAAGGATAATTTTGACCGCTGTCCAGTGATCTACTCTTAGAGCACTATTGTACTCCCTTGCTTAACACAATGTAGGGTATACAATAGATCTGGTACACAGCATGGCATACTTTATAGAATCTATGGCTGAGGCATAGGGAATGACTTTCATTCTCTTTCTATCTTCTGCCGTGGTCAGGCTTTGAGTCTTACTCAATTTCACACCTTGTAACACAGCCAAGAACTCTTTCTTTGACCGTTCCAATTTTTGAACTACTTCAAAATATTGTCAAGGTATGTACTCATTGAAAAAAAAACTTATCAAGTGTCTTGATCTATCTCTATAGATCTTGATGCTTAATATGTAAGCAGCTTCACCGAGGTCTTTCTTTCAAAACACTCCTTTATGCTTTGCAGAATAATTCTACATTATTTCCGATCAACAATATGTCATTCACATATACTTATCAGAAATGTTGTAGTGCTCCCACTCACTTTCTTGTAAATACAGGCTTCACCACAAGTTTGTATAAAACTATATGCTTTGATCATCTCATCAAAGCGCACATTCCAACTCCGAGATGCTTGCACCAGTCCATAGATGGATCGCTGGAGTTTGCACATTTTGTTAGCACCTTTAGGATTGACAAAACCTTCTGGTTGTATCATATGCAACTCTTCTTTAATAAATCCATTAAGGAATGCAGTTTTGTTTATCCATTTGCCAGATTTCATAAAATGCGGCAATTGCTAACATGATTCGGACAGACTTAAGCATAGATACGAGTGAGAAACTCTCATCGTAGTCAACACCTTGAATTTGTCAAAAACCTTTTTGCGACAATTCTAGCTTTGTAGATAGTAACACTACTATCAGCGTCCGTCTTCCTCTTGAAGATCCATTTAATCTCAATGGCTCGCCGATCATTGGGCAAGTCAATCAAAGTACATACTTTGTTCTCATACATGGATCTCATCTCAGATTTCATGGCCTCAAGCCATTTCGCGGAATCTGGGCTCATCATCGCTTCCTCATAGTTCGTAGGCTCGTCATGGTCAAGTAACATGACCTCCAGAACTGGATTACCGTACCACTCTGGTGCGGATCTCACTCTGGTTTTACCTACGAGGTTCGGTAGTAACTTGATCTGAAGTTACATGATCATCATCATTAGCTTCCTCACTAATCGGTCTAGTAGTCATAGGAACAGATTTCTGTGATGAACTACTTTCCAATAAGGGAGCAGGTACAGTTACCTCATCAAGTTCTACTTTCCTCCCACTCACTTCTTTCGAGAGAAATTCCTTCTCTAGAAAGGATCCATTCAAAGCAACGAATATCTTGCCTTCGGATCTGTGATAGAAGGTGTACCCAACATTTTCTTTTGGGTATCCTATGAAGACGCACTTCTCCGATTTGGATTTGAGCTTATCAGGTTGAAACTTTTTCACATAAGCATTGCAACCTCAAACTTTAAGAAACGACAACTTAGGTTTCTTGCCAAACCATAGTTCATACGGTGTCGTTTCAACGGATTTAGATGGTGCCCTATTTAATGTGAATGCAGTTGTCTCTAATGCATAACCCCAAAACGATAGTGGTAGATCAGTAAGAGACATCATAGATCGCACCATATCTAATAAAGTACGGTTATGATGTTCGGACACACCATTACATTGTGGTGTTCCAGGTGGCGTGAGTAGTGAAACTATTTCACATTGTTTTTAACTGAAGGCCAAACTCGTAACTCAAATACTCTTCTCTACGATCAGATCGTAGAAACTTTCTTTTCTTGTTACGATGATTTTTCACTTCACTCTGAAATTCTTTGAACTTTTCAAATGTTTCAGACTTATGTTTCATCAAGTAAATATACTCATATCTACTCAAATCATCTATGAAGATCAGAAAATAATGATACCTGTCGCGAGCCTCAATATTCATCGGACCACATACATCACTATGTATGATTTCCAACAAATCTGTTGCTCGCTCCATTGTTCCAAAGAACTGAGTCTTAGTCATCTTGCCCATGAGGCATGGTTCGCAAGCATCAACTGATTCATAATCAAGTGATTCCAAAAGCCCATCAGCATGGAGTTTCTTCATGCGCTTTACACCAATATGACCTAAACGGCAATGCCACAAATAAGTTGCACTATCATTATTAACTTTGCATCTTTTGGTTTTAATATTATGATTATGTGTATCACTACGATCGAGATCCAACGAACTATTTTCATTGGGTGTATAACCATATAAGGTTTTATTCATCTAAACAGAACAACAATTTATTCTCTTACTTAAATGAATAACTGTATTACAATAAACATGATCAAATCATATTCATGCTCAACGCAAACACCAAATAACACTTATTTAGGTTCAACACTAATCCCGAAATTATAGGGAGTGTGCGATGATGATCATATCAATCTTGGAACCACTTCCAACACACATCGTCACTTCACCCTTAACTAGTCTCTGTTTATTCTGCAACTCCCGTTTCGACTTACTAATCTTAGCAACTGAACTAGTATCAAATACCGAGGGGTTGCCATAAACACTAGTAAAGTACACATCAATAACATGTATATCAAATATACTTATGTTCACTTTGCCATCCTTCTGATCCGCCAATCACTTGGGGTAGTTCCGCTTCCAGTGACCAGTCCCTTTGCAGTAGAAGCACTTAGTCTCAGGCTTAGGACGAGACTTGGGCTTCTTCACTTGAGCAGCAACTTGCTTGTTGTTCTTCTTGAAGTTCCCCTTCTTCCCTCTGCCCTTTTCTTGAAACTAGTGGTCTTGTTAACCATCAATACTTGATGTTTTTCTTGATTTCTACCTTCGTCGATTTCAGCATCACGAAGAGCTTGGGAATTACTTTCATCATCCCTTGCATATTATGGTTCATCACAAAGTTCTACTAACTTGGTGATGGTGACTAGAGAATTTTGTCAATCACTATTTTATCTGGAAGATTAACTCCCACTTGATTCAAGCGATTGTAGTACCCAGACAATCTGAGCACATGCTCACTGCTTGAGCGATTCTCCTCCATCTTTTAGCTACAGAACTTGTTGGAGATTTCATATCTCTCAACTCGGGTATTTGCTTGAAATATTAACTTCAACTTCTTGGAACATCTCATATGGTCCATGATGTTCAAAATGTCTTTGAAGTCCCGATTCTAAGCCATTAAGCATGGTGCACTAAACTATCAAGTAGTCATCATATTGAGCTAGCCAAACGTTCATAACGTCTACATCTGCTCCTGCAATAGGTCTGTCACCTAGCGGTGCATCAAGGACATAATTCTTCTGTGCAGCAATGAGGATAAACCTCAGATCATGGATCCAATCTGCATCATTGCTACTAACATCTTTCAACACAATTTTCTCTAGGAACATATCAAAATAAACACAGGGAAGCAACAACGCGAGCTATTGATCTACAACAAAATATGCAAAATACTACCAGGACTAAGTTCAATTAATCATATTACTTAATAAATCCCACTTAGATAGACATCCCTCTAATCCTCTAAGTGATCATGTGATCCAAATCAACTAAACCATGTCCGCTCATCACGTGAGATGGAGCAGTTTCATTGGTGAACATCACTATGTTGATAATATCTACTATATGATTCACGCTCGACCTTTCGGTCTCCGTGTTCCGAGGCCATATCTGTATATGCTTGGCTCGTCAAGTATAACCTGAGTATTCTGCGTGTGCAACTGTTTTGCACCCGTTGTATTTGAACGTAGAGCCTATCACACCCGATCATCACGTGGTGTCTCAGCACGAAGAACTTTCACAACGGTGCATACTCAGGGAGAACACTACTTGATAATTAGTGAGAGATCATCTTAAAATGCTACCGTCAAACAAAGCAAGATAAGATGCATAAAAGATAAACATCACATGCAACCAATATAAGTGATATGATATGGCCATCATCATTTTGTGCTTGTGATCTCCATCTTCGAAGCACCGTCGTGATCACCATCGTCACCGGCGCGACACCTTGATCACCATCGTAGCATCGTTGTCGTCTCGCCAATCTTATGCTTCCACGACTATCGCTACCGCTTAGTGATAAAGTAAAGCATTACAGCGCAATTGTATTGCATACAATAAAGCGACAACCATATGGCTCCTGCCAGTTGCCGATAACTTCGTTACAAAACATGATCATCTCATACAATAAAATTTAGCATCATGTATTGACCATATCACATCACAACATGCCCTGCAAAAACAAGTTAGACGTCCTCTACTTTGTTGTTGCAAGTTTTACGTGGCTGCTACGGGCTTAAGCAAGAACCAATCTTACCTACGCATCAAAACCACAACGATAGTTTGTCAAGTTGGTGCTATTTTAACCTTCGCAAGGACCGGGTGTAGCCACACTTGGTTCAACTAAAATTGGAGAAACTATCACCCGCTAGCCACCTTTGTGCAAAGCACGTCGGGAGAACCGGTCTCGCGTAAGCGTACGCGTAATGTCGGTCCGGGCCGCTTCGTCCAACAATACCGCCGAACCAAAGTATGACATGCTGGTAATCAGTATGACTTATATCGCCCACAACTCACTTGTGTTCTACTCGTGCATATAACATTAACACATAAAACCTAGGCTCGGATGCCACTGTTGGGGAATGTAGTAATTTAAAAAAATTCCTACCCACACGCAAGATCATGGTGATGCATAGCAACGAGAGGGGAGAGTGTGATCTACATACCCTTGTAGACCGACAGCGGAAGCGTTAGCACAACGCGGTTGATGTAGTCGTACGTCTTCACGGCCCGACCGATCAAGCACCGAAACTACGGCACCTCCGAGTTTTAGCACACGTTCAGCTCGAGGACGATCCCCGGACTCCAATCCAGCAAAGTGTCGGGGAAGAGTTCCGTCAGCACGATGGTGTGGTGACGATCTTGATGTACTACCGTCGCAGGGCTTCGCCTAAGGACCGCTACAATATTATCGAGGATTATGGTGGAAGGGGGCACCGCACACGGCTAAGAATATGATCACGTGGATCAACTTGTGTGTCTAGGGGTGCCCCCTGCCCCCGTATATAAAGGATCAAGGGGAGGAGGCCGGCCGGCCCCTATGGCGCTCCAAGGAGGAGTCCTCCTCCTAGTAGGAGTAGGACTCCTACTAGGAGGGGAAAAGAAGTGGGGAGGGAGAAGGAAAGGGGGGGCGCCGCCCCCCCTCTCCTAGTCCAATTCGGACCAGGGGGGAGGAGGCGCACGGCCCACCTTTGGCTGCCCCTCTCTCTCTCCACTAAGGCCCATATGGCCCATTACTTCTCCCGGGGGGTTCCGGTAACCCTCCGGCTCTCCGGTTTTCTCTGAAATCACCCGGAACACTTCTGGTGTCCGAATATAGCCGTCCAATATATCAATATTTATGTCTCGACCATTTTGAGACTCCTCCTCATGTCCGTGATCACATTTGGGACTCCGAACTAACTTCGGTACATCAAAACTCATAAATTCATAATATAACTGTCATCGAAACCTTAAGCGTGCGGACCCTACGGGTTCGAGAACAATGTAGACATGACCGAGACACGTCTCTGGTCAATAACCAATAGCGGAACCTGGATGCTCATATTGGCTCCTACATATTATACAAAGATCTTTATCAGTCAGACCGCATAACAACATACGTTGTTCCCTTTGTCATCGGTATGTTACTTGCCCGAGACTCGATCGTCGGTATCTCAATACCTAGTTCAATCTCATTACCGGCAAGTCTCTTTACTCGTTTCGTAATACATCATCTTGCAACTAACTCATTAGTTGTAATGCTTGCAAGGCTTATGTGATGTGCATTACCGAGAGGGCCCAGAGATACCTCTCCGACAATCGGAGTGACAAATCCTAATCTCGAAATACGCCAACCCAACATTCACCTTTGGAGACACCTGTAGAGCTCCTTTATAATCACCCAGTTACGTTGTGACGTTTGGTAGCACACAAAGTGTTCCTCTGGTAAACGGGAGTTGCATAATCTCATAGTCATAGGAACATGCATAAGTCATGAAGAAAGCAATAGCAACATACTAAACGATCGGGTGCTAAGCTAATGGAATGGGTCATGTCAACCACATCATTCTTCTAATGATGTGATCCCGTTAATCAAATAACAAATCTTTTGTTCATGGTTAGGAAACATAACCATCTTCGATTAACGAGCTAGTCAAGTAGAGGCATACTAGTGACACTCTGTTTGTCTATGTATTCACACATGTATTATGTTTCTGGTTAATACAATTCTAGCATGAATAATAAACATTTATCATGATATAAGGAAATAAATAATAACTTTATTATTGCCTCTAGGTCATATTTCCTTCACAAGACTCCATATGAGATACTCACCGGTAACAAGCCCAACTCAAGCACTTCCGGGTATTCGGGTGTAAGTGTTTCATTCTCAAGAAAGGTGTTTGGTTGTCTAAATTTGAGGCTAGAGCTTATGAGGGCATATTTGTTGGTTATGCTACAAACTCTCATGCTTACCATGTCCTCAATAAATCCACGGGACTTATTAAGGAGACGTGTAACATGGAGTTTGATGAGAATAACGGCTCCCAAGTGGAGCAAAGTGGCACTTGTGATGTAGGTGATGAAATTCCTCCTCAAGCCATAAGAAGAATGGGTGTTGGTTTCATCCTACCCATTGAGGAACCCCTTGTGACCGAAGGAGAAGGACAATGCTCCACTCAAGTGGAGCCATCACCAACCCAAGGCCCACACGCTTCCGAAGAACAAAGTGAAGGCCCTCAACCTCATGAACAAGACCAAGGGCAAGATCATACTCAAGACGGTGTTGACACACCAAGTGATGCCCAAGGTCAAGTTCTCTCCCCCGAGCAAGTTCAAGACCAAGAACAAGTTCATGACGACGCTCAAGATGATCAAGTAACTGCTCCTCAACTCACCACCGAGGAGGAATTAGAGCGTCGTGCCGCCAAGGTTGCTTCCAAGCTCTCCACCAAGGATCATCTCATGACGAATGTGCTTGGAAGCTTAATAAAGGGGGTAAGCACTCATAGACAATTAGCAAATTATTGTGAGCATCATGCGTTTGTCTCTTGTGTGGAACCCCACAAGGTCTATGAGGCGCTAGAAGATCCGGATTGGCTCAATGCCATGCACGAAGAACTCAACAACTTCGAGCGCAACAAAGTGTGGCGATTGGTGCCAAGGCCAACGGGGAACCACAATGTCATTGGAACCAAGTGGATATTCAAGAACAAGCAAGATTCCCATGGGATTATCATTGGCAACAAGGCTCGTTTGGTAGCACAAGGCTACTCCCAAGTCGAGGGTATCGACTACGGTGAAACCTTTGCTCCCGTTGCTCGTCTTGAATCCATTCGCATGTTGATTGCATATGCTTCTCATCATAACTTTAAGTTACATCAAATGGATGTGAAGAGTGCTTTTCTTAATGGTCCCATTAATGAATTGGTTTACGTCAAGCAACCCCCCGGGTTCGAGGATCCCTACTTTCCTGATCATGTTTATCAACTCGATAAGGCACTCTATGGCCTTAAACAAGCCCCATGTGCGTGGTATGACCACCTTACCGAGTTGTTACAAGACCGTGGTTTTGAAGTTGGGCTAATCGACCCCACTCTTTTTACTAAGAAGGTCAAAGGGGAGTTGTTTGTGTGCCAATTATATGTTGATGATATTATCTTTGGTTCTCCTAACAAAGCTTTCAATGAGGAATTCTTTCTAGGGTTCGAAGTGAAGCAAAGAAGAGAAGGAACCTTCATCAATCAATCCAAATACACTCAATACATGCTCAAGAGATTCAAGCTAAGTGGCGTCAAGCCGACTTCCACTCCAATGCCCACCAAGTGCCAACTTGACTTAGATCCCAATGGTAAAGTGGTGGATCAAAAGGTATATCGTTCCATGATTGGATCCTTGCTTTACCTTTGTGCATCTAGACCGGACATCATGTTGGGTGTGGGTATTTGTGCACGGTTTCAAGCCGCACCTAAGGAAAGTCACTATGTTGCGGTCAAACGAATCTTTTGATATTTGGCTCATACCCCAAACTTTGGCTTATGGTACCCAAGAGGATCAAACTTCAAGCTTGTAGGTTACTCGGATTCCGATTGGGCGGGAGACAAAGTGGATAGGAAGTCCACCTCCGGAGGGTGCCAATTCCTTGGTTGCTCTTTGGTAAGTTGGTCTTCCAAAAAGCAAAGTTGTGTGTCTCTCTCGTCCACTGAGGCGGAGTATGTTGCCGCCGGTAGTTGTTGTGCAGAACTTCTATGGATGAGGCAAACTTTAAAGGATTACGGTGTCACTTGTGACAAAGTGCCTCTTTGGTGTGACAATGAAAGTGCCATCAAGATTTCTCTCAACCCGGTGCAACACTTCAAGACGAAGCATATTGAGATTCGGTATCACTTCATCCGGGATCACATTAGGCGAGGAGAGATCGAGCTCAACTATGTCAACACTCATGACAACCTTGCAGATATTTTCACGAAGCCCTTGGATGAAGCAAGATTTCACGAGTTAAGGTATGAGCTAAATATTATTGATTCGAGCAATGTGGCTTGAACCCTTGCACACCCTACCACGCTCAATTTGTTGTCTAGTTTAGGTGTAGGCATGGACATAGGGGGAGTGTTGTTCTCTCAATGAACTCTCCCTCCCCCCATTATGCATAAATTGATCAAGTCTTTCACTTTAGCCATTGTTGATGGCACTTGTGCTTAAAAGACGAGTTTTGGTCATGGGCCCAAGGTTAAAATCTTCACGGTGCCATACCTTTTGACTCAAACATAGGTGGCCTCGGCCACCGCCCTCTTGTGAAGAGGTGTGTCTTGGTCGTTTGCCGGTGTGTTTGCCATTTTTGTCGTTTCGTCGAGCTAAAGCCGTGTCTGTTTAGTTGCCGTGTCATGTTGGGCGGTACTACCACTGGTGGTGCGCGGTACTACTGCTTGTAAGCGGTACTACCGCCCCCAGCATGGTACTACCGCCGGGGGACGAGAACAGGGGTTAAGTCGGGGGCAGGGGAGGTTTCTTATCCCCCATACCCATTCACTTCGCCCCTCTTTTCTCTTCCTCTCTCTCCAGCCTCCACTCGTCGCGGGAGGGCTCCGGCGGATCTCCGTCTCTGGGGCGCCCCTCTCCATTTCCTTTGGTGGAGTCGATCCCCACCACGTCCTCTTGCCATGGATGCCGGTTTTGCCCCCGTTCCTTCTTTCGTTTTGTCTCTTTTTCAGTTCTTGTTTCTTAGGGGCAATGGTGGGTGCTTCTCTAGATTTTTGGCTAAATCTAGGCTTGAGTTGGTTGGAGAAGGCAACTAGACTATCTAGATTAAAGTTTGGTAGGATTATTTTTGAATTTGGTAGGCCGGTAGTGCCGGATCTGACCACGGTAGTAGGAAACCGCTGTTTCACTGCCTCGTGCTAGGAAACTGCTGTTTATCCGCCTCAAGCAGTACTACCGCTCCCTTTGGAGCGGTACTACTGCTTGACCTAGAGCGGTACTATCGCTCCCTCTGGGCCGGTACTACCACTTGGGAAGGTACTACCGCGGACAGGTCACGGTAGTACCGCTGCATGCCAATTTCCATCATTTTCCTACCTCACCTTGATCTTTTTGTTGTGTTTGTTGGCTTATGTTCGTTCTTTCTGGTTGTTTTGCGTGTTCTTCTGTTTGGCTCCAGGTGATGACCATTCTGAGCAGCAAGGTCGCCGTATCAACCCCGGGCGTGCTACATCAAAATGCTACCGCACCTCAGAGCCACCCGGTGGTTCCTCGAGCACCCAACCGCCTTCAGCAAGTGCATCTGCAAGTGTTCCTCCACCTCCTCAGCAAACGAAGCGAGCCGCCCACAAACCCAAAGGGAAGACTATGACTGAGATGACCAACAAGGAGTTTTGGGAGAAGCGTCACCGCAACCCCTATGCGGTGGCCCAAGAACCCACTTTGGTCAACCGCCCGTTCTGGAACCGTTTTCAGTTTGCCATCTACTTTGATGTGATCAAGGCCAAGAAGAATCTTTTTGTTGATGTTCGCTCCATTGATACTGATGCTATGGAGAAGGACCCTGAGTACTTTGGCGAAGCTCTTCAGATGTGCACTCAGCTGAACATTCTCAGGATCATGCAATTCAACAAGGACTTTGATGCGGATTTGGTAGCTCAATTCTATGCCACCGTCCATCTTGGGACGGATGTCGACAGGACTCTGGCATGGATGACCAATGGCAAGTTGCTTTCTGACAAGTGGAAGGCTTTCATGGAGTTACTTGATGTGGTGGATACCGGGCTTGAGACTCCTGTCGGTTTCCGTCCTCACCGCAATGCTACATCCACCCACATGCAAGCTCTTTGGCCCTACTGCACTGTGAAGGTTCACCCAGTAACTGAGAAGAAGACCTATGAGCTGTCTCCGTATCTGGACATTCTTCATCGCATATTCCGTGAGACTCTCTTCCCTCGGATTGGGAATCTGGATATGGTCCACTCTTACCTCATGGACATGCTCCTTTTCTGTCAGCATGAGAAGGAAGCAAGCACTGGAGAGAGCCTGGATATCTCTCATGTCATGTGGTGTGAACTTCTACCTGCCGTGTCTGAGCGCAAGTGTCCTATCTATGGTCCATTCATCATGAGGCTCATTGAGAGGGCCTGGGCACAGACTTATCCCAGAGTGCTGCTAGAGACTGGAGACTTGGTTTCTCATGAGATCAAGCGTCTGAGGAAGAAGGACAACTGGACAGCGCCTCACACAGGGGGTCCATCTGCTACTGCTGCCCCAGGGGGTCCGTCTGCTGCTGCTGCTGCCATGGGGACCGAGGGTGAGGCTGCTACTGATGCTCATGAGGAGGACTTTGGTCCCACTAGTGCTGAACCGTCGTGGGCACAGAAGCTTAAGCGCAAGATGAAGAAGCTTTTCTGCATGGAGTCTCATGGTCAGTACATGACTCATGTGGCGGAGAAGCATGCCAGGACGCGCCACAAGGAGCTCATGCGTCAGATGGGAGCAACAGTTGCCAGTGGGTCTGAGGGTCATATCACTGAAGAGAAGGACTGGATTCATCAGAATTGCCACTGGACCGACTCTGATGTCGAGCAGTTTTTGACCCACGATGAAGATGCAGAGATGTGATGTTCGAGCTCTTCCACGTCCCATCACCTGGAGTCGTAGTGTCACTCTATGCCCTTTTTGGTGTCTCGCTGCAAAAGGGGGAGAGAGTGTAGGGATTTGCTTCTTGTGTCGTGTTTTGAGCCGTCTTGTGGTTTCTTGTGTGTTCTCTTGGTGTCCTTCTTTGGTTTGGTTTGGTGTGAGACCTAAGCACTAGACATATGGTGTGAGACATATGCTCCCTATCGCTACCTTATTACTTATGTCTTGTCTGAGTACTGTAGTTTATTGTGAGATGCTTGCTTGTCCTATTTATTCAATTCTCTCATATATCTTGTGCTTAGTATTGTTGGACTATAAAATATAGGGCGAGTGTTGATCCGAATGTGTGGGTCGTGCCATCTCTTGGTGCACACATTCTAGGGGAGCCCGTCTATATTTTGTAGTTCTTAGCTTTCTTCGTTTTATTTATTTTCCTTGCGCAAATCCCTAGTTGTCATCAATCCACCAAAAAAGGGGAGATTGTTACGGCATATCTCTCTCAAGGTAGTTTTGGTGATTGATGACAACATGTTTGCAGACTAATCTCGTGCTTTGAATAATTCACAGATTCTCCCCTGGCACGAGATGCCTTCTTCCCCTCGGAGTGTATTTCAAGATGGTGTAGCTCTTTCATTTCTTTCTCGATGGACTAGTTGCGTAGAGGGCACCGTACTATCAAGAGGGGGTCCGCTGGGGTTTTGCATGGGTGGAATCATCACGTACACATCAGCTTCCTCACCCTCCGAGCATTTCCTTTCCATTAAAGAGATCTCTCCTCTCTTCCTTGTCCTGTCTGGGTCTAAGCGGTAGTACCGCACACCCAGCAGTAGTACTGCTGAGGAGCCAAGCGGCAGTACCGCTCCGCAGCGGTAGTACCGCTCTTGGCTCCACAACAGTAGTACCGCTGGGGGCCTGGCACCTCCGCCTTGTCCTCAACATTTTTGAGAGATCCCTTCTCTCTCTCTCTCGTGCCCCAGCGGTAGTACCGCACTGCCTATGGTACTACGGCCGAAGAATCATAAGCGGCAGGACCGCTCCACAGCGGTACTAGCGCCCTTGACCCCATTGTCGTAGTACCGCTGGGTAGTCTGGCTCCTACCGCCTCGATTCGAGAGGTCTTTTTCTCGTGTCGGGTTTTGCGGCACTAGTCACGGTTGTAGTGGCGGTAGTACCATTCTAGGAGCAGTAGTACCACCCTGCCATCGCGGTAGTACCGCATTTGGGTCTGTTCCCTACTAAGTCTCCTCAGCGCGGCAGTACCGCTGGCTGGCGCGGCAGTACCGTCGCCTGGCGGTAGTACCGCCCCTTCTCAGCGGTAGTACCGCCCTGTGCGGGGCTGGTTGGTGGGGGGCAACGGGATTGTTGCCCCCACTATAAAAGGGAGTCCCCTTCTTCCTTCTCACCCACCTCTTCCTCCCCCAAGCTCCATTTATTGCTCAAGCTCCATTAAATACTCCAAGCTTCATTTTGCCCGATCTATCTCCCTAGCCAATCAAACTTGTTGATTTGCTCGGGAGTGGTTGAGAAGGCTCCGATCTACACTTCCACCAAGGGATTTTCGTTTCCCCCACTCATCCCTAGCGGATCTTGTTACTCTTGGGTGTTTGAGCACCCTAGATGGTTGAGGTCACCTCGGAGCTATATTCCATTGTGGTGAAGCTTCGTGGTCTTGTTGGGAGCCTCCGATTAAGTTGTGGAGATTGCCCCAACCTTGTTTGTAAATATTCGGTCGCCGCCTTCAAGGGCACCAATAGTGGAATCACGGCATCTCGCATTGTGTGAGGGCGTGAGGAGAATACGGTGGCCCTAGTGGCTTCTTGGGGAGCATTGTGCCTCCACACCGCTCCAACGGAGACGTACTTCCCCTCAAAAGGAAGGAACTTCGGTAACACATCCTCGTCTTCACCGGATCCACTCTTGGTTATCTCTTACCTTTACTTGTGCAAGCTCTTTAGTGTTTCTACCCTTGCTTGCTTGTATGCTTGTTGTTATTGCATCATATAGGTTGCTCACCTAGTTGCACATCTAGACAACCTACTTTGATGCAAAGTTTAATTTGGTAAAGAAAAGCTAAAAATTGGTAGTTGCCTATTCACCCCCCCCCCTCTAGTCAACCATATCGATCCTTTCACTAGGCGTCATTAATGAACACATAGATATGTATATATATAACAAAAATGCGATAATAGTCGTAATGTCATGTATTGTATATTAAAAAACTACATTAAAGCAGAGTGATACAGATAGTGTAATAAGCAAAAGGGTAGGACTATGTCCCTTCCAAGGGCGAGCTGAGGAATTATATGAAATCTATAATCCACCTGGGAATTCCGTAGTTGTCGGCCTCCTTGGTTGCTGTATCATGTGTTCAGCAATAGAGCTGCCGGACAGTGTTTCCAGAGATTGAAGTCCTGAAAGAAAAGAAAAACAACCAAACGGGAAGCCCCTGGTGCGGTTTAGGCCGCGTTTTGGGGCGTGCCGCAGTTGTGCCCCCCCTCCCCACCTGTGCCCATGGTATTTTTAATGCGTAATTATGTACGCGTGGCACGAACAACGCCGTTGGGCTGGGATTGGGGTGGCCGCCGTATTGCTACCGAGCTCAGATCGCGCCAGGCGGTCTGTTTGCCAATCACCCCGAGCGCACTTGAAGGTGTCCGGGCTTTGAAACGCCGAACTGGTAGATTGCCTTGAGAGGCTGCTTTGTGCTTCTGCTGCAAGGGCCGCGGTGTGCTCCTCTGTTCGGAGAGAGCGCTCTGTGTTTCCACTGACTGTAATAACTCCGCGAGGTCCTGGCATCTTGAGCTTGAGGTATGCATAATGTGGTACCGCATTGAATCTAGCAAATGCGGTTCGTCCGAGCAGCGCATGATAACCACTGCGGAACGGGACTATATCGAATATTAGCTCCTCGCTTCGGAAGTTATCCGGGGATCCGAAGACCACTTCCAGTGTAATTGAGCCTGTGCAGTGGGCTTCTACGCCTGGAATGACGCCTTTAAAGGTCGTTTTTGTGGGTTTGATCCTTGAGGGGTCTATATCCATTTTGCGCACTGTGTCCTGATAAAGCAGGTTCAGGCTGCTGCCGCCATCCATAAGGACTTGAGTGAGGTGAAATCCGTCGATGATTGGGTCTAGGACCAGTGCGGCGAATCCGCCATGACGGATACTAGTGGGGTGGTCCCTGCGATCGAAGGTGATCGGACAGGAGGACCAAGGGTTGAACTTTGGGGCGACTGGCTCCAACGCATATATGTCCCTGAGCGCACGCTTCCGCTCCCTCTTGGGGATGTGGGTTGCGTATATCATGTTCACCGTCCGCACTTGCGGGGGAAACCTCTTCTGTCCTCCAGTGTGTGGCTGCCGGGGTTCTTCCTCGTCATCTCTATGTGGCCCCTTGTTCTTGTTTTTGGCAATTAACTTGTCGGCCTGCTTGAACACCCAACAATCCCTGTTGGTGTGATTGGCTGGCTTGTCTGGGGTGTCATGTATTTGACACGAGCGATCAAGTATACGGTCCAAGCTGGACGGACCCGGCGTACTTTGTTTGAATGGCTTTTTCCGCTGACCGGGTTTAGAGCCTTTGAATCCGGCATTGACTGTCGTATCCTCAGTACTTTCGCCGTTAATGCGGCGCTTATGCTTGTTGAGATGTGACCTGCTATTGCCGTCCTTGGTATCTGAGGTACCATGGTTCTTTGATATGTTATTACTGCGAGCCAACCAGCTGTCTTCTCCCGCACAAAAGCGGGTCATGAGCGTCGTGAGGGCTGCCATAGATTTCGGCTTTTCCTGACCAAGGTGTCGGGCTAGCCACTCGTCTCGGATGTTGTGCTTGAAAGCCGCGAAGGCCTCCGCATCCGGACAGTCGGCGATTTGATTTTTCTTTGTAAGGAACCGAGTCCAGAATTGCCTGGCCGACTCTTCTGGCTGCTGAATTATGTGGCTCAAGTCATCGGCGTCTGGTGGTCGCACATAAGTGCCCTGAAACTTGTCGAGGAATGCGGCTTCCAGATCTTCCCAACAGCTAATGGAGTCCGCTGTCAAGCTATTAAGCTAATGCCGCACTGGTCCTTTGAGTTTAAGTGGGAGGTACTTGATGGCATGTAAGTCATCACCGCGGGCCATGTGGATGTGGAGGAGGAAGTCCTCAATCCATATCGTGGGGTCTGTAGTGTCGTCGTATGATTCAATGTTTACATGTTTGAAACCTTCTGGGAATTGATGTTCCATTACTTCGTCTGTGAAGCATAAGGGGTGTGCGGCGCCTCTGTATTGGGCTATATCGCGATGCAGCTTGAATGGGTCCTGCCCACTATGTTCAGCCCGGCCGGATTTGCTTTTACTGTATCCGGCATGACGTTTATCGTCTCGTAGAGTGGTGCACCCTCGTGATCCATAGATCGATCTTGAATGATTTGCTTTGTCCTCTAATATATCTCGCGGGTCTGGCGTATCTCCCCATGCCTTTTTATTTGAACGGTGTTGGGGTGGAGGATGAGCTCTTGGCTGGAATGCCTCTCTATCGCGGCCACGAGGCGGCCGATCAGCCGTTTCATACGCTTCTTCCTCCAGTCGGGGAAGTAACCTGCGCCTTGGATAACTCTTGGAGGGACGCTCGAGTTTATATTGCTCGGCCGCGAGGACTTCAGTCCATCTGTCAACTAGCAGATCTTGATCAGCTTGAAGCTGTTGCTGCTTTTTCTTCAGGCTATTTTCCGTGGCCATAAGCCTGCGCTTGAAGCGCTCTTGTTCGGCGGGATCCTCTGGTACGGCGAATTCATCGTCGTCGAGGCTTGCCTCGTCTTCGGAGGGGGGCATGTAATTGTCATCCTCCTCCTCTCCGCCGGCCGCTCTCTCAGGAGAGTTGGCTCCTTCACCCTCCTACTCTAAATCTTGCTGGAGGGGGTTGTTGTTGTCTTCGGCGCTATCCAGAGTGTTATTATCTCCTGTGCCGGTATCACCACTTTTTCTTTGGCGGGACTTAGAGCGGCGCCGCTGATGTCGGCGCTTGGGTTGCTTCTTGGAGGGGTCATCCTCCGCTATCTCGTCATCGTTGCCTTCATTGGGTGTATCCACCATGTATATGTCATACGACGAGGTGGCTTTCCAATGCCCTATAGGTGCTGGTTCATGTTCGTCTCCTACATCGTCGTCCATACCGTCGATGTCTTCGGAGTTGAAGTCGAGCATGTCGGTTAAATCATCGATAGTGGCTACAAAGTGGGTGGTGGGTGGGCGTCGAATTTCTTCGTCGTCCGCATCCCAATCCTGTTGGCCATAATCCGGCTAGGGCTCTCCTGACAAAGAGAGAGACCTTAGTGAATTTAGAATGTCGCCGAAGGGCGAGTGCTGAAAGATATCCGCGGCGGTGAATTCCATGATCGGCGCCCAATCGGATTCGATTGGCAGGGGCGCGGATGGTTCGGGGTCCGGAAGAGAGCCCGACACCTTGGAGTCACGGGCTGCGCAGAGGATTATGCTGGTGTTCGGCTTGATCGCCGTCGAAACTGCAGCCCCTGAGGCGGTGTCTAGCCACCCGTCCTCGATTGGCGCAGTTGGCTCCGGGCTAAGGGTCGGAGCTGATGCGGGTGCTGCCTTTGGGGTACCGTCCGGTGGCAGAGCTAGGTCATACCCTCGCGACAGTGCGGCGCGCCCGGCTGTGGCTCGAATCCGTCGAAGACCAAGTCCCCACGGATATTGGCCGTGCAATTCAAACTTCCAAATCTGACCTGATGGCCAGGGGCGTAGCTTTCAATCTGCTCCAGATGGCCAAGCAAGTTGGCCCGTAGTGCAAAGCCGCCGAATACGAAGATCTGTCCGGGGAGAAAAGTCTCACCCTGGACCGCATCGCTATCGATGATAGTAGGAGCCATCGAGCCTAACTGCGACGACACAAAGGAACTCTCAATGAAAGCACCAATGTCGGTGTCAAAACTGGCGGATCTCGGGTAGGGGGTCCCGAACTGTGCGTCTAGGCCGGATGGTAACAGGAGGCAAGGGACACGAAGTTTTACCCAGGTTCGGGCCCTCTTGCTGGAGGTAAAACCCTACGTCCTGCTTGATTAATATTGATGATATGGGTGTTACAAGAGTAGATCTACCACGAGATCAGAGAGGCTAAACCCTAGAAGCTAGCCTATGATATGATTGTACGTTGTGATTGTTGTCCTACGGACTAAAACCCTTCGGTTTATATAGACACCGGAGAGGGTTAGGGTTACACAAGGTCGGTTACAAAGGAGGAGATATCCACATACATATTGCCTAGCTTGTCTTCCACGCCAAGTAGAGTCCCATCCGGAAACGAGACGAAGTCTTCAATCTTGTATCTTCATAGTCTAACAGTTCGGCCAATGGAGATAGCCCGGCTGTCTGGAGACCCCCTAATCCAGGACTCCCACAACCAACATCAAGACGAGGGGGCTGGGGGCTTCCAGGAGCTGCGTGCAATCACTTGCATCTTGGGTGGCGCGCATGCCCCAGCCTCACATCGCATCTTCAAGCAGTTTGCTCGCGAGGTGAATGCAGTCCTCCCCAAGCTTGAGGCCACGCGCCCTCTCAGGTGGTCTGCGTGCGCTATCACGTTGAGCTCAGCACATCAGCTCAAGTGCGCGGCAACGGCCGGAGTCCTCCCAATGCTTTGCTCCCCAATCATCAGCAATGTGCAGGTCACCAGGACCCTCATTGATGGCGGAGCAGGACTCAACATCCTGTCCGTCAAGACGTTCGACAATCTCCAAGTGTCGCATGATCAACTTCAGCCAACCAAGCCCTTCTCAGGAGTCACTGATGGTTTCACTGTTCCGATTGGGCAGGTTCGCCTTCCAGTCACCTTCGGGCAGCGCAACAACTACCGCACCGAGCTCATCGACTTCAACGTCGCCCACATCCGTCTGCCATACAACGCCATCCTCGGGTACCCAGCCCTGGCCAAGTTCATGGCAGTGACTCACCATGGATACAATGTCCTCAATATGCCAGGAAGCGGTGGAGTCATCACCGTACCCTGTGAAGAAAGGGACGCAGTGTGTTCACTGGAGCGCGCATTCCAAGCCGCAGCAATCGAAGACCCGGACCATAGGAACGGAAGACTTCTCAAGGGGACCCCCAAGAAGAAGAAGGTTTCGCCTGGCCCAAGCCATAAGGAGGCAGACGCCTCCGGAGGTGTTGGGTTAGGATCTGCGCCCAATCAGGGAGCGCCACCCTCTATCGCATAGGAAGGCGCGCCCGGCACCCTCCTCAGGCAGGGCTCGGGGGCTCTTTATTGGAGAGCCACCGACCTTGCCGAGATCGCGAGGGAGGCGCTCGGGCACCACTTGGAGGGGTGCTTCCAGGCATGTTTCCCTCAGGAAGGTACAAGGCAAGGAAGACCAAACCCTCAGGACTTCATCGCAAGGAACACCCGGGAGCTATAGGAATCGAGAGTCATGCGCGGCAGCCGCCGCCTGCCCACCGTAGCCCCACATCTAGGCAAGGATGGTGGGCTGCGCGTCTGCATCGATGTGCCAGGGCTCAACCGAGCCGTGTCTTAGGAGCGCCTCTGGCCTTCGCGCGTGGGGTGTTGCGAGGGTCCACCACACAGCTCCGTTCACATGCCTTTCGGCCTGCGGAACACGGTCGCCGCTCAACAGCACCTATTGAGGAGCATTCTGAAGGCTCAGGAGGCCAGGCATCATGCAGTCCTGGTGGAGATGGAGATGGCCCTCGGAAACCCACCAGTGCCCCCGGAGCCTCCCGAGGCTCCTGGGCCTGGGGGCTCGTGAGGGTCGGCGTCCTCATCGCACATCGCCCGCTTCTTCAACATCACTCCATCTTCAACGGCACCAGGTGACACCTTTCTAAGTTCCATTTTTAGCTGGGAGCGCCCACACTGCCGCATCATTCCCAGGCTGCATGGGTCCATCCCTGCGGCATGTATCCGTTTTGCTTATGCTCTTTACTTACCTTGCTGGGGGCGCCCCTCGGGCTGCATCATCCCCGAGCTGCTCGGGCCTGGCCCGGCGGCGTTTGCTTTTCCCGCGTCTACTTAAGATGAATTTCCTCCTGCGTGCTTAACATACCCGACCTGATCGCCTGCTCGATTGACGCCTACCTATGGAGCCGCTCGCTCTGGCACGGCACTTGCGCACGGGTCCGTCCCTTCAACGCCGATAAATCTGAGTGGTCAAGCTCTGGCCGCGGTAGCCCCGCAAGGCGCCACCTCACCAGGCCCTCAGTGCCCCAATCACTTCCCCGGAGCGACCAAAGGTTGGCTGGCAACCATAATAACAGGTCTTGTTTCTCTTCATGATTGGTGTGCAGGACCTACTCCAGGAGCAACGTTAGGGACGCTGCGAGCCGCCTCACCCTCTCTCCGGCACGGACCGCTTGCACGTTAAAAGGGGGGTACCTGAGCATCGCGACTCATGGGCTCCTACTGGCTCTCCAGCCCTCACCCCCTGGCCTTGACCCACGGCATCGCGACCTGTCATACCAGCGGCGGCTGAGCTCGCTCGAGGGCCGGGACCTGAGGACATAGAGCATTAAGGAAAGTGCGGGGGAGTGGGAAGGAGCTCGCGAGGACCTAACCCAGCAGCGCCTCAGCTTCCACCACTCGGGCCGGGCGCTTCATCGAGGAACTACACCAAATTCAAGAGATAAGTCACGCCCTTACAGGAGTTGAACCAACGCAGTGAAAAAACCCTCGCCCAGTGCGGCTCTATCACGGCGACATTGCCTTACTTTCTCGCCCAGCGAGGGCTGCTTGAGCGCTAAAGGCGACCTCCCGAGCATCGCGACTCGGGGGCTCTTACCGGACCTCGGGCCGCTCACCTCCTGGCCTTGACCACGGCATCGCGACCAGGCATACCAGCGACGGCTGAAGCCTGCCTAGGGACTGGGACCTGTCAGCATAGAGCGCCAAGTCCTCGCGAGGATAGAAAGGGGGAGCCGAGCCGAGAAAGGACAAGCACCTCGCACTGATTCATATTAAGGATATAATATTCATAAAAGACATGGCAGGCGCCTTACATACCCCCACAGGGTGTTGCTTCGATTCCTCGCAGGGAACAAAGGTACTAATCCTAAGGAACGCTGATCACCCGCACCTCCACAAGGGACGCCATCATCAACAGTGGGCCGCCCAACGCCGGCACCGACCCCATCCAGATCAGTGGCGTCGGCGGCTGGACGCGGCTGCCCCGCTCCGAGCACGGCGCGAGCTCGGGGGCTCGTAGCTGTCGTCACTCGTCTCCGGAGTTGCGAGGAGCTCGGAGGAGCCGCTGGGTTCCCCCGCTCCTCCGCTGCTGCCTGAGGAGCTGCTGGAGGGCCGATGAGCGGGCCAGGCCCTCGCAAGTTCGTTGCCCCTGCCGCTCTCCTTGGGGCAGCACTCTAGCCGGCGTCCTTCAGCATCGAAGACCTTGAAGAACATCAGGGAGGCACCGTCGTATTCAAGATGAATCACGAGGTCTCCTACCATCCGGCAGACCCGGGCGATTTCGCCCCAGCCCCAGGTCATGAAGACCTTGCCCGGAGTGACGACCACGACCTCCGCTCCGGTCGCAAGGGTACTGCAGCCAGCGTGCTGCAGCCAGAGCTCCAGAGCCCCACTCGGCGGCATCTCGAAGGCGAAGGAAGGAGGAAGGCGAATCCAATAGCTTGGAGGCATGGCGGTGTGGAGCACGAGCTCGCGAGAGGAGCGCTCGGCGTGGACTCCAGGAGGAACGACGCGCACCACTGTGACTCGCCGGCGTCGCGGCACCGTTGATGTCCCTCGATGCCTTCTCCCCTAGGACCCACGACGCGGGCGTACAAGGGTAGCGGAAACCCAGGCGGCGGCAGCTCGTACCAGGGCTTCGGTGCCTCCTGCTGAGCACCTTCATCTCGGTGACAGAGACCAGCCGCTTCTTCGGCGGAAGTGGGTCAGGACCCTCTCGGGGGGCCTTTCCCTTCTCTTTTGCAGAAAACCGGCGGATTGGTGCCATTGGCGTAAGGAGGAGCAAGAACAAGGAAGAAGAAGGAAAGGAGCAGCATGAAGGGATGGACTGAAGGGGCTCGCGCAGCCCCGTACTTATAGCCGGAGGAGGCCAACCGCCGAGCACCACGATCGCAGGTAATCATGACCGGTTTCTCTGCATGCAGGGACTTGTCAAGTCATGCGGTTGTCGAAGCGTCGTGGGAAGCGCAGACGCCCATGTCCAATCAATCGACACGCGGTGCCCAAGGCAGCAGGCTGTTGGGGGCCCGTGGCGCTTCGCGCTTGCCCCTTCGCTTCCCAGCTAGGCCAAGCCCGGGCGCGCCTTGGGCCCGGGGGCTACTGTCGGCGTTCTGGGAACGGGGGTCCCCAGACTTGCCTGCCTGTGGCCTGCGGCGTGGCTCAAGTGGGGGCCCAACGCAGCCCATCTTCATCAGCTCAAGCTCAAGACCCTCGTGAGGGGCCAAGCCTCATGGGGCGGACGACCGGAAGCTTCCCTAGAGGCAGGCTCGCGAGGAGGCGGAGAGATCAAGGCAGTGGTACCTCGCGAGGAGCCCGTGATGCAAGCCATGACGATCGAGACCAGGCGGGCGTCAGGCGGGCGCCGGCCTGCGCAGTGTCCTTGTTTCCCCTTTGGTGCAAAGGGGGCAAGCACAGGCCAAGACATCGGGCAAAGGTTACCATTCCGGTGCAACAAGACCAAGACCAACAGAGCAGCAGGACGGAGGTCACCGTGGAGCCCAAGGCGACGTCATCACCAGTGCTTTTGGCAGCCGAAGACCACCTTTGGTCAGGATAACTTGTACTAGATGTTCCTCTTTAAAATGGCCAATTGTTGGCGCCCTTCCCGCTCATTATTTGGGGAGAGGCCCAGGGCCTCTATAAATAGAGCTAGCCACCACAGAATAGAGGACGGAGAAGAAAGGACCGAAAAAGAGAGATAGAGAGAGAGAGAGAGAAGTGATTGAACTCACCCAAGCAGTTCATCGCACCAGCTCAAGAACACCTCTCGTGAGGCTGTTCTTCCCTTGTACTGTCCATCATCAGCCCCTGAGGCAATCCACCACACCACACACTGGAGTAGGGTATTACACCACAACGGTGGACCGAACCAGTATAAACCTTGTGTCCCTTGTGTTGTTCGTTGTTTCCAGCTTAGATCACGCGAGGAGATTGGACGTAGATCGGTAGGGGAGAGATCTCCGCGTGCACCCCAGTGTTCGAACCTCAAGGGTCTGCCGGAACCCGAAATCCGACAACTCGGTGCCCGCGAAACCAACTCCGGCGACTTAATGACGCACCCGGACGCTTGGCCTCGCCAGAATGCGCTACTTAAAGCGGCAACGCCCAGCTAACCTCCACACCATAGTGCATCGTCCACCTACCTGGAACCACATCCACCATGACCTCAAGCGCGAACACTCTGCGGGAGAGCTTGTCTTCGGGGATGGAGCTCGAGGTCGCGGCCCTCGCTCAAGTCGCCGCACAAGTGGTGGCCACGCTGGCGGACGACGACGGGAGCACCGTCAGCCACGCGTCCTACTTTCCGCCGTCCAAGGTCCGGCACCGTCGAGGTCGGGGACTCCTCTGAGGATGAGTAGGGCATGGGAGGCGGCAGGGCATGGTGTGCCAACTGGCCGGTCCGTCTCCCTTGTTCTACTTTTCCTCGCCGGAGACCGCACCTTCACTTCACGGGTCTTGAACCCTGCCCTCGTACATGGAGATCACAGATGGAGGACGTCGGTCGCTGCTGTAGAATAGGTTTAGGGTCGGGTTTCTTTTATTTTTTTGTCCTATAAAAGTTCGAAATGTAATGAAAATCTGTCGTGTTTGCATTAATCTCGGTCGGTGTATATGAACTTTCACAATAATATACATATTGTAGGAGTACTAGCAAGATGCCCGTGCGTTGCACGGAAGATCAAGATCTTGTGGGAGAAAGCCTTATCTGCAAATGTGGAGAGGAGTGCGGGTAAATTGTCATAGTTTCCTTCCTATCCGTTAGATATAGATCGGACGGCCTATATTGCAGGATCGGACACATCTTTCTACATCTACAGGAACCTATGAAAGGGTTAACGTAAATTGCCTCTCTCTCTCCTCCCCTGATTTTCATGGTGGTGGGCCCCTCCCTCCCCCCAATCTACAATCAACAGTTCACATGTTTCACATTATGTTAATTACGTAACTCGGATTACGTAGGTGTAGCATTACTCGTCCTAAAAAACCCAACTAAGCCAACCTCCCAGCATATCGCGCGAGAAAAGACCCGGCCGCACCGTTTTAGTCGGGATTACCGGATTACTAGTAGTAGTATCGATGGATCGCGTGAAGCAACAGATTTTTTTTGAGGGGGCAAAGCACCTAGTTTAAAAGGAAAAAAATGTGGTACACTCACAGCACTCCTGTCGCGGTCGCATTGCACCCCACACACGTTCGGTCCTGCACACGGCTCACGCAAACGGAATGTGCTTTGGCTTGCCTCTTCACTGACACATGGGACTGCACTTGGAGAAACTGACCATGCGCCAACCTCCCCCCGCCCACCGCGCGAAAATCCTCCCCCCACACACACCCAAAAATTCCCCCCAAATCCGATTCAACCGCCCTTCGGCCAACTAGCCAATAATATTCCCCAAACTGCCTCCCCACTGTCCCCCTCCACTCCATTCGCTCTGCCAAAGCCGCCCTCCCCGCCGCGCCGGTACGTTGGCGCCGCGGTTCGGCGATCCTCTCGCTCCCACAGTACGCTCTCATAGACAGCCGTCCTCTAGCCGCGCCGCCACCTCTGGCTACATTCTTGTGGAGGCGCACGGCGGTCAGCGCCGCCACCGCTGGCGATGTTCGTGTGGAGACGCACGGTGCTCAGCTTCTCCCACAGTACACGCATTCTAGACTGAGGCCCCGTTCATGTCGGTGTAGCGTTGAATATTTGCTGATAGACGCTGTTAATCTCACTGTTTGCCGAAGTAGTTTACTGTCAATATGCTCTGCTTAAGAAGCTTCCTTGCCCTATTCTGCACTCAATCTGATTAGCTGAGATGGCGTGCCAAGGCCGATTAGTTGCTAAAATATCCTGCCATATATTTATTGTGACGTAGATTGCCATGGTCTAGTAGCCAATCTGTTAGCTGAAATAGCTCTACACCATTTTATACTCGATCTTTGTTGCTGTGATGGCCTTCGATAGTTCGATGGCTGTGTGCTCGGCCTCATTGACTGCTGAAATAGCCTGCCATAATTTGGCACTCAAATCTGTTTGCTGAATTAGCTTTACATATATTTCGTTACTTAGATCTGCTCGTCCAAATATCTTGCCATAGCTTTAGACATCGACCTAGGTATTTTTTTCTGGACTTCATAAAAAAGCATATATGTTTTTCCCGTAATATCTAGTAGAAGAACTAATTTTTATGTCTAACAGATGGACAGGACTTGGATAACTTCTGCTCAAAGATTCTCCGCTGCATATGTCGCGGGGGTTGAAAACTTCATGAACTTTATCAGAGCTGAGTACGGTGGTCCCAAATCAGATGTGCTATGCCCGTGTAGCAGTTATATGAATTTAGTTACAAGACCCCAGTCAACTGTGCAAAATCATCTACACTTGTATGGGATGTCGGTCACATATACTAGGTGGGTTCATCATGGTGAAGCTGTGAACGCCAATGTTATTGACTACATGATCTGCCTGATGCTCGGGTGGAAGAGGAGGAGGAGGTGGTGGTGGCGTAGCCAGTGAGTTTGACCAACATTGAAACAATGCTACGAAATGCTCGTGCATTCCGTGAACTTTCACCTGCAGAAGAAAAACGGTGGGCCCGCATGTTGGAACAATGCAAAGTTGTTGTCACCCCAGGAAATAAGCTGTCAGTATTCTCAGCTATGGTCACCTTTCTTCAGGTGAAGACATCTGAGCGGATGACCAACAAATCATTCGATGCGATGTTGGTTGCTTTGCGCGAATCTTTCCCAGATGCGTCTGAGCTGCCACACACCTACAGTAAAATGAAGAATTTCCTTCGTGCAGTTCGAATTGGATATGATATGATCCATGTTTGTAAGAATAATTGTGTTTTGTTCCGGAAGGATTATGCCAACTTAAGTGAATGCCCGAAATGCAAATCATCAAGATGGAAAGCTGGCGATGATGTGAAGAGGATTCCTCATAATGTTCCGAGACATTTTCCAATTACACCAAGATTGCAGAGGTTGTTTCATGATGCTGAAACAAGAGAGTGTCACATCCCTAGTTCTGGTATGACCTAGGCTAGCCTTCTTGTGAGCATCATGTTTAAATTTCATTTAAATTTGGAATGGGGATTTTTGAAACCCTCGGAATCATTTCTGGAAATGACCCAGATAAAAATTGCTCCAAAAAGGTCCAAGAAAATTTTCATGTTGCTCTCTGAAAATATTGGTCAAAGGTAAAATTCAAACAAATATTTTCAGGAGCTCATAAATATTTATTTTTGCTATTTGGAATTAATTCAATAATTATTTGCCTTGGATATATATATGTGATATATGTCCAAAAATTCTGATTTTTGCTGAGGAGCTCTGGAATAATACCATTAGCTCCTACAAAAATTGGCACAAGGAAATAAATTGGTTTAGTATTTTGCTAAATCAGAAACAAATGTCAGAAAATAGAAAAGAAAACAAAAATGGAAAAACGCTTACCTGTGCTTACCTGTAGCATGGCAGCCCAGTGGCCCAATAGGCCGGCCCAGCCGACTGGCCAGTGCTAGTCGTCCCCTTCCTCACGCCAGGAGGACAAGGGCACGCGCCCGGCCACCTCCTGCCTGTCTGCCTCACGCCCTCGTCGCCTTGGACGGCCTGGATGACACCACGCGCCGCCCCGCACCTCTCTCACTCTCTCTCGTTCCTCCCCCTCCCATGGATCTCTCTCTCCCACCGTGCCCGAGCGCCACCGTCGCCACCGCTCGCCGTTGCCGCGCCCACCGTCACGGCCTCGCCCTCGCTTCATGCCCAGATGCTCCGCGCCGTCGTCCTCGTCCTCTCCGTCAAGCCACGCATCGCCGGACGCCCCGTGGAGCCGTCACCGTCGTCTTCTTCACCTCCGGTCGCCCAAGATCGCCGGCGCCGCTCCGTTGACTCCAGAGCCTCCCTCGAGCCGCTGAGCACGCCCGCCGAACCGCCGTGAGCTCTACTCTGTTTCCCCTCCTCCCCATGCTCGTTTGCCCCGCCTAGCTAGCTCAGTTGTCACGCCCGAGACCTCATCGCCGCTGGCCATGGCGCCACCGTCGCCAGAGCCCGAGCTAGCCGCTCCCGAGCACTCAGCCTGCTCCTGGTGCCACGAGGGTGCCGCAAAGCCCCTCGGGTGGCCTCCTCGTGCTCCGGCCGCCGCCCCGAGCTTCGCTCCGGCGAGCTCCGCCGCCCCCGCAGCCTCCCGTCTGCTCCCCTAGATGCGCGCGAGCACCAGCTCCTCGGAGATGGTCTCCGCGGCCCATTTGGTCACCGGAGGACCAAATCTGAGGCCCTCCGCCGCGTTTGGACTCGTCGGCGTCGAGTCGCCGGCGGGTTTGACCCCGCTGACCAGGGGTTTGACCTTCCCCCTTGTGTCACTGACGCGTGGGTCATCCCCCTGACACTTCTAGTTAGTATTAGTTTAACACTAATTAACCTAGGTTAGTTAACTAGTTAGTCGCTGACTAGTGGGCCCCGACCCCACAAACAGTTTAGTTAGAATTAACTTAAGGCTAATTAACTTGGTTAATTAGTTGTGCCACTGACCAGTGGGACCCACTGGTCAGGTCTGACCTGGACAACCCCGCTGACCTGCTGACGCAGGCATGACGCAGTGCTGACACAGTTATTCATTTTCTGGTTTTAAATAATCAGGAAAATCCAGAAAATGATATAAACTTCAAAAAATCATAGAAATTCAACCGTAGCTTAGATTGAAATAATTTATATCTGAAAAATTATCAGAGAAATGCAATCTATCCATCTGTACCATTTTCATGCATGATAAACCAACTTATACTTGTTGTATAGGTGAAAACATATTAATGGCATTCATAAAGAATTAACTTGGAGTTGCATTTGAATTCTTGATTCAAATGGACTTCATCCAAATAGAATGCTAGTTGCATTAGCTCAAACAGCATCACATCTACATGCCATGTTCATGCATCATATTGTTGCATATGCTTGTGTTTTGATTGTCGACACCGTTCCTTCTCGATAGGTCCTGCTCCGGAGACCGTTCCAGATTACCTGTCTGAGGAGCAGTGCCCCCTGTTGTTCTACCAGGCAAGCAAACCCCCTTGTTCATTCCGACTCTCTCACTCCTGCTCTCATTTATTGCATTAGGACAACAATGATTCAACTGCTACTTTATGCTGCGATAGTTGAACCCATTCCTCTGCATGACATGTCATTGCCACAGTAAATAGTTAAAACCCACTAGCATGTGTAGGAGTTGATTGAGCCATGTTGTGTTCCTACCATGCATTGCCTGCTATTGCTTAGAGTATGTCAGGTCTGATTCATTGCGAATGAATTGGAGTACAGTGCTATGTTCTGATGTTGAGAGTTAAGTGTGTGAACACGATTTGGTAAAGGTAGCGGTGAGAGGCCATGTAGGAGTACATGGTGGGTTGTCTCATTGGAACCGTCCTTAAGCACTGAGTTCCGTGCATGCTGTCCAATGACTAGCTACTACCACACATTGGAATGCTTAGGTGCCCCTCTCGACTTATTAACCAACTTGATCTTTGTCCAGGAGTTGCAAATAGTTTCTGGTGTTTGTAGGTAGTGTTAGTAGTCTACCAAGTGGCACCCGGCCAGGTGGGCTTGGGACAGACTAGGCACGGTGGCACGGTGTACCAAGTGGCACCCGGATGGTGGGCTTGGGAACCCTGCTCACATCGTTTGGGGCCGTGAGCGACACCCCGGCCGGATCTCCTTGCGGATGGAACCCGAATAGGCGATAAACCTAGATGAGAGACTTGTGTGGTTAGTCAGGTCGTGGCCAACACCCTCGCCAGGCTTCTGCTTGAAGGTTGCCGAGATACATGATGTGTACATGGCGGTAAGTGGCTAGAGCGTGTGTGAAGAAGTACACCCCTGCAGGGTTATCATGATCTATTCGAATAGTCGTGTCCTCGGTTATGGACTTCTTGGATGCTTACGTGGTACATAGACATCTTAAAGTGGATACTCTAAAATGCTCAAGACAAGTGTGAGTGCTATGGATGGCCTTCTCGTAGAGAGACAAGGATGAATCCATAGTAGTGTATTGATGTGGTGATTAGTGGACTCGTGTGCGCTGCCTCACCTCAAAGAAGTTTCTCGTAGTCATAGAACAGGATAGCCACTGAGTCAAAGCTGGCTTGCTGCAACTAAACCCCATATTGCCTTCTTGATACTAATGCATGTATGATAGGATTTGCTGTAAGTCTTGTTGAGTACCTTTGTACTCATGTTTGCTTTATTTATGTTTTGCAGGTGAGACATGTGTCTCACTAGTAGTACCGCTTGGACTTCGACGAGTAGCTTGTTACCTCAGCTACGATCTTGTACCCTTGGGAGGGACTTGTAGATAGTCAGGCTTCTCAGCCTTTTCCTTTTGTAGTTGTCTGTACTCAGACATGTAATGCTTCTGTTGCTTGTATGCTCTGAATGATGGGTCATGTGACCCCTGTTTGTATTTAATGCTATGTGGCTCTTCTGGGCCTTTATCTATATGAGTTTGCGTTATGTTGTGATGCCATGTTGTACAGCACATACTTGCATGTTATGCATACGTGTAACGTGTATTGCTATGTGTGGGATTCGACAACTTAGTCGTCTATCCTTGGTAGCCTCTCTTATGGGGAAATGTAGTCTAGTGCTTCCACCGAGCCATGGTAGTCCGCTACAGCCCGGTTTACCGGAGTCCTGCTAGCCTAGCACTACTGCTCCGGAACACTTAGACTGGCTGACATGTGATTCACTTCGTTCCTATGTCTGTCCCTTCGGGGAAATGTCACGCGGTGACATCCGGAGTCCTTCCTAGCCTGCTACAGCCCGGGTTCCCGGAGTCCGGTTAGCTCAGTTGTTACAGCCCGGATTCACACGCTCCTGACCGACATGCTCGTTGTTGTTTCATGTATGCTTGTCCCCGTAAGTTAGTGCCACTTTGGGTTCACGACTAGTCATGTCGGCCTGGGTTCTCTGTCATATGGATGCTAGCGACACTATCATATACGTGAGCCAAAAGGCGCAAACGGTCCCGGGCCATGGTAAGGCGACACCCGTGGGAATACCATGTGTGAGGCCGCAAAGTGATATAAGGTGTTACATGCTAGATCGGTGTGACTTAGAATCGGGGTCCTGACAGCTTTGGTATCAGAGCCTGACTGCCTGTAGGATTTCCAAGCCAACCTGGTCGAAGTTGAGTCTAGAATTTTTTTAGTTATGTAGGGGAATTGATTGTGGAAGGGGACGTAAGGCTCTTTTTACTCCTTATACCTCATGCCTTCTGATCTCAGTCATCCTATCTTTCCTACGGGGTTAAGGAACTAGGCTCCTCTTCTGTCTATCAGGATCACATGTTGCTATTCTGTAGTCTCATAGGTTTGGTTGATCAGAGTCATATTCCAGTTTTCAAGTACTTCTGGTGTAGTCTGTTTAGTAATATCTCAGAACCTTGAGTGATGATGTTGAGTGTGGTGCTACCCCGTCTTTTGCAGAATGTCTCAATTTGAGCATTTTACTGCCGTTATGCTGCCAGAATTGTCCTAGGAGCTCAAGAGATAGTATTTTTCCTTGTACTATATTCTACATCCTTATGGTGATGTTGAATCCATCCTTGTTTCCTTGGTTGGTTCTTCAGGATGTCGTCAGTTAACCAAAGTTCTGTTGCTCATAGCCGGAACCACGGAGATGGTAGGGATGAGGATCCTCCCGACCAGTCTTCGTTGGCAGAGTTCATGTTAGAGATGGAGAAGAACAAGCTAGAGTCTAACCGTTTGTTAGCACGTATTGAGGAGAACACCGCCCATCAGTACAAAGAGTATGCGTCCATTCATGACTTCATTGGCTTGAAACCACCTATCTTCCATCATTCCATTGAGCCACTCGATGCTGATGACTGGCTCCGTAGTATCACTATCAAGCTGCGTTCTGCGAACGTAGCTGAAGGTGACAAGGTCACCTATGTTGCTTATCACCTGGAAGGTCCTGCTAGTCTTTGGTGGCAGAACTATGAGGCTATGCTTCCAGCTGGCCAGATACCCACCTGGAGAGATTTCACTGAGGCTTTTCGCGAGCATCACATTCCTCAGGCTCTCATTGACCGCAAGAGAGAAGAGTTATGTAGTTTCACCCAGGGTAAGATGGCTGTTGATGCTTACAGTAGAGAGTTTGAGAACCTCGCCCGCTATGCTGCAGAAGAAGTGTCCACGGACGCCAAGAAGCATGCTAGGTTCCGGAAGGGTCTCAACCCCAAGTTGCGTCGTGATCTCCACTTGCATCATTGCAATACATTCCAGGCTCTTGTGAACAAGGCCATTAATGCAGAGATAGCTCATATCACTTACGAGGAGTCTCGTAAGCACACCCGTGATTTGGGTTCTTCCTCCGGTTCTAGTTCCCAGAAGCATCGGATTTGGGTTCTAAACTCCGCTCTTCCACCCGGTTATACACCGAGGCCTTCTTGTGTGGCACCTCACCTAGTTCAACAGTATGCTACACCCATGCCTATTGGTAGACCACTTGTCAATGCGGGTCCATGTCCTACTTCAGGGACTTGCTTCACATGTGGAGTGCACGTGACTGCTCTCAAGCCAACTATGCTCCACCCCAGCCCGAGGAGTCTGTTCTTCGTGGTAAGCCATCACACAAGACGATCAGTGTCAAGTCAGCTTCCACTGAACATGGACATGTGCATCACGTCTCAGCTAAAGACGCTCATGATGATCCGGATGTCGTTCTTGGTACACTCCTTGTCAACTGCCATCCATCATCGGTTTTGTTCAACACTAGAGCATCTCACTCCTTCATTTCTGAAAGCTATGCTAACTTGCACAACATTTCATTTTGTGATTTGCCCTCTCCACTAGTCATTCAAACTCCTGGATCCAAATGGAAAACTTCTAGTGTAAGCCATGGTAATGAAATCCTTGTTGACAGACTTGTATTCCTTGCATCACTTATAGCCCTCAAGTCTACAGATATTAACATCATCTTGGGTATGGACTGGATGAAAGCTCATTATGCCAAGATTGATTGTTACACTAGGTCTGTTCAGCTTACACACTCATCTGGAAAGATAGTCACTGTCTCCACCAGAGTTGCAAAGCGTCAACACTATTCTCTTAATGCCAGCCCTCTTCCAGACCTTGAGGATATCCCGGTAGTCCGTGACTTTCCGGATGTCTTTCCAGAAGAACTGCCAGGTGTTCCACCTGACAGAGATGTAGAGTTTGTCATAGATCTTATCCCAGGAACCGCCCCAATCTCTAGGAGACCTTACAAGATGGCACCTTTAGAGCTAGCTGAGCTTAAGAGACAGTTTGATGAGTCCTTGCAAAAGGGTTTCATCCGTCCTAGTTCTTCTCCTTGGGCTTGCCCCGTTCTCTTCGTCAAGAAGAAGGATGGTACGGACTGTATGGTTGTAGATTATCGTCCCGTTAATTTGGTCACGATAAAGAACAAGTATCCGCTCCCCAGGATCAACGATCTGTATGATCAGCTCGCTGGATCCTCAGTCTTTTCGAAGATGGATTTGAGGTTAGGCTACCATCAAATCAAGATCAGCAATGCGGACATTCCTAAGACGGCTTTTGTCACTCGTTATGGCCAGTACAAGTACATCATCATGTCCTTTGGTCTAACCAATGCTCCAGCTACATTCTCCCGCTTGATGAACTCGATCTTCATGGAGTACTTAGATAAGTTCGTCGTGGTTTACCTCGATGATATCCTTATTTACTCGAAGAACGAGGAAGAACATGCCAAACATCTTAGACTTGTGTTAGAGAAACTCAGAGAGCATCGCCTTTATGCCAAGTTCTCCAAGTGCGAATTTTGGTTGCCAGAAGTGACCTGCCTAGGCCATGTGATCTCTGGTAAGGGCATTGCTGTCAATCCCGATAGAGTTCAAGCCGTTCTTGATTGGACTCCACCTGAGACAGTTAAACAAGTTAGGAGTTTCCTTGGTCTAGCTAGTTATTGTCACCGCTTCGTTGAGAACTTCTCCAAAGTGGCCAAACCTCTCACGGAACTTCTCAAGAAAGATAAAAAGTTTGAGTGGTCCCCATAGTGTGAGTACAGTTTCCAGGAACTGAAAAGACGCCTGACTTCTGCTCCCATACTTGTGCCACCGGATTTCACTAAATACTTTGTTATCTACTGCGACGCCTCACGACAGGGACTAGGTTGCATTCTTATGCAGGATCGTCATGTGATTGCCTATGCATCTCGATAGTTGCATCCACATGAGGAGAATTGTCCTACACATGATCTAGAGCTTGCAGCCGTAGTCTATGCACTTAAGACATGGCGGCATTACCTTCTCGGTAAACGTTGCGAGATTTACACCGACCACCAGAGTCTCAAGTATATCTTCACCCAACCAGATTTGAACCTTAGGCAAAGACGTTGGTTGGAGTTGATCTCAGATTACGACTTAGGGATTACCTACACCCCAGGCAAGGGCAATGTCATGGCTGATGCGCTAAGTCGTAAGTCCTATTGCAACAATCTTATGTTGCAGCAGGGCCAACCACTTCTCCATGAGGAATTCTGTAAGCTTAATCTTCACATTTCTCCTCACAGATTCCTTTCTACCTTGGTGGTGAAACCTACCCTTGAGGATCAGATCATTACTGACCAGAAGTTTGATAGGGGTGTTATCCGCATCAAGAGAAACATTAAGAAGGGAGTTGGTGGATGTTTCTCTATAGATGATCGAGGTGTTGTTTTCTTTGAGAATCGCTTGGTGGTTCCCAAGAATCAACATATTCGACAATTAATCCTTAAGGAGGCGCATGAATCTCCTCTCACGATTCATCCCGGTAGTACTAAGATGTATCAAGACCTATGCCAGAGGTTCTGGTGGACTAGGATGAAGAGAGAAATTGCTCAATTTATTTCTAACTATGACGTTTGTCGTCGCGTTAAGGCAGAGCATCAAAGGCCTGCTGGCACCCTTCAGCCTTTAGCTATTCCTGAGTGGAAATGGGATAAAGTTGGTATGGACTTCATCACCGGCTTTCCCAGGACCAAGAGAGAGAATAATGCTATCTTCGTAGTCATTGATCGTCTTTCCAAAGTGGCTCACTTCCTACCTGTTCGAGAGAGAATCACTCCTAGTCAGCTCGCTGACTTATATATTTCTCGAATAGTTTCACTTCATGGTGTTCTACTAGAGATCAATTCAGACCGTGGTAGTCTTTTCACTTCTCATTTTTGGGAGAGTTTCCAAACTGCCATGGGCACCCATCTTTCCTTCAGTACCGCTTTCCACCCTCAATCAAGTGGTTAGGTGGAAAGGGTCAACCAAATTCTCGAAGACATGCTTAGAGCTTGTGTTATCTCATTCGGTATGGATTGGGAGAAGTGTCTTCCCTTCGCCGAGTTTGCTTATAACAACAGTTACCAATCCAGCCTCAAGAAAGCTCCTTTTGAGGTTCTGTATGGACGAAGATGTCGAACACCTTTGAACTGGTCAGAAACCGGTGAAAGACAATTCTTTGGACCGGATATGATCCAGGAGGCAGAAGAACAAGTTCGTGTCATTCGTGAGAATTTGAAAACAGCCCAATCTCATCAAAAGAGCCAGTATGACCGCCGTCATTAGGAAGTGGCTTATGAAATTGGCGACAAGGCTTACCTTTGGGTTACTCCTTTGAAGGGTACCCATCATTTCGGTATCAAGGGCAAGTTGGCTCCTCGTTACATTGGCCCTTTTTGCATTCTCGCTAAACGAGGAGAGGTTGCCTACTAGTTGGAACTACCCCCACATCTTTCCCGAGTACATGATGTCTTCCACGTCTCTCAACTCAGGCGTTGCTTCTCGGATCCCATCCGCGGAGTGGACCACGAAACGCTTGATCTCCAAGATAACCTCACTTATCGAGAGTACCCCGTCCGCATTCTAGATCAAGCAGAGCGTGTCACTCGACATCATAACATCAAGTTTCTCAAGGTTCAATGTCTCATAATTCCGAGAGAGAAGCTACTTGGGAGCGTGAAGATCGTCTTCGATTGGAGTATCCCACTTTCTTTCCATCGACCCCTGAATCTCGGGACGAGATTCTTTCAAGTGGGGGCGAGTTGTCACATCCCTAGTTCTGGTATGACCTAGGCTAGCCTTCTTGTGAGCATCATGTTTAAATTTCATTTAAATTTGAAATAGGGATTTGTGAAACCCTCAGAATCATTTCTGGAAATGACCCAGATAAAAATTGCTCCAAAAAGGTCCAAGAAAATGTTCATGTTGCTCTCTGAAAATATTGGTCAGAGGTAAAATTCAAACAAATATTTTCAGGAGCTCATAAATATTTATTTTGGCCATTTGGAATTAATGCAATAATTATTTGCCTTGGATATATATATATGTGATATATTTTATATATGTCCAAAAATTCTTATTTTTGCTGAGGAGCTCTGGAATAATACCATTAGCTCCTACAAAAATTGGCACAAGGAAATAAATTGGTTTAGTATTTTACTAAATCACAAACAAATGTCAGAAAATAGAAAAGAAAACAAAAATGGAAAAACGCTTACCTGTGCTTACCTGCAGCCTGGCAGCCCAGTGGCCCAACAGGCCGGCCCAGTCGACTGGCCAGTGCCAGTCGTCCCCTTCCTCGCGCCAAGAGGACAGGGGCACGCGCTCGGCACGCGCGGCCACGCGCCCGGCCACCTCATGCCTGTCTTCCTCATGCCCTTGTCGCCTTGGACGGCCTGGACGACGCCACGCGCCGCCCCACACCTCTCTCACTCTCTCGTTCCTCCCCCTCCCCTGGATCTCTCTCTCCCACCGTTCCCCAGCGCCGCCGTCGCCACCGCTCGCCGTTGCCGCACCCACCGTCACGGCCTCGCCCTCGCTTCATGCCCAGACGCTCCGCGCCGTCGTCCTCGTCCTCTCCGTCAAGCCACACGTTGCCGGACGCCCCGTGGAGCCGTCACCGCCGTCTTCTTCACCTCCGGTCGCCTGAGATCGCCGGTGCCGCTCCGTCGACTCCAGAGCCTCCCTCGAGTCGCTGAGCACGCCTGCCGAACCGTCGTGAGCTCTCCTCCGTTTCCCCTCCTCCCCGAGCTCGTTTGCCCCACCTAACTAGCTCAACTGCCACGCCCGAGACCTAATCACCGCCGGCCATGGCGCCACCGTGGCCAGAGCCCGAGCCAGCCGCTCCCGAGCACTCAGCCTGCTCCTGGTGCCATGAGGGTGCCGCAGAGCCCCTCGGGTGGCCTCCCCGTGCCTCGCAGCCCGCTCCTGCCCGTAGTCGTGCTCCGGCCGCCGCCCCGAGCTTCGCTCCGGCGAGCTCCGCCGCCCCCGCAGCCTCCCGTCTGCTTCCCTAGATGCGCGCGAGCACCAGCTCCTCGGAGATGGTCTCCGTGGCCCATTTGGTCACCAGAGGACCAAATCCGAGGCCCTCCGCCGCGTCTGGCCTTGCCGGTGTTGATTCGCCAGCGGGTTTGACCCCGCTGACCAGGGGTTTGACCTTCCCCCTTGTGTCACTGACGCGTGGGCCATCCCCCCTGACACTTTTAGTTAGTATTAGTTTAACACTAATTAACCTAGGTTAGTTAGCTAGTTAGTCGCTGACTTGTGGGCCCCGACCCCACAAACAGTTTAGTTAGAATTAACTTAAGGCTAATTAACTTGGTTAATTAGTTGTGCCACTGACCAGTGGGACCCACTGGTCAGGTTTGACCTGGACGACCCCGCTGACCTACTGACACAGGCATGACGCAGTGCTGATGCAGTTATTCATTTTCTGGTTTTAAATAATCAGGAAAATCCAAAAAATGATATAAATTTCAAAAATTCATAGAAATTCAACCGTAGCTCAGATTGAAATAATTTATATATGAAAAATTATCAGAAAAATGCAATCTATCCATATGTACCATTTTCATGCATGATAAACCAACTTATACTTGCTGTATAGGTGAAAACATATTAATGGCATTCATCAAGAATTAACTTGGAGTTGCATTTGAATTCTTGATTCAAATGGACTTCATCCAAATAGAATGCTAGTTGCATTAGCTCAAACAGCATCACATCTACATGCCATGTTCATGCATCATATTGTTGCATATGCTTGTGTTTTGATTGTCGACACCGTTCCTTCTTGATAGGTCCTGCTCTGGAGACCGTTCCAGATTACCTGTCTGAGGAGCAGTGCCCCCCTGTTGTTCTACCAGGCAAGCAAACCCCCTTGTTCATTCTGATACAATCCTACTCTTTCGCTCCTGCTCTCATTTATTGCATTAGGACAACAATGATTCAACTGCTACTTTATGATGTGGTAGTTGAACCCATTCCTCTGCATGACCTGTCATTGCCACAGTAAATAGTTAAAACCCACTAGCATGTGTAGGAGTTGACTGAGCCATGTTGTGTTCCTACCATGCATTACCTGCTATTGCTTAGAGTATGTCAGGTCTGATTCATTGCGAATGAATTGGAGTACAGTGCTATGTTCTGGTGTTGAGAGTTAAGTGTGTGAACACGATTTGGTAAAGGTAGCGATGAGAGGCCATGTAGGAGTACATGGTGGGTTGTCTCATTGGAACCGTCCTTAAGCACTGAGTTCCATGTATGTTGTCCAATGACTAGCTACTACCACACATTGGAATGTTTAAGTGCCCCTCTCGACTTATTAACCAACTTGATCTCTGTCCAGGAGTTGCAAATAGTTTCTGGTGTTTGTAGGTAGTGTTAGTAGTCTACCAAGTGGCACCCGGCCAGGTGGGCTTGGGACAGACTAGGCACGGTGGCATGGTGTACCAAGTGGCACCCGGATGGTGGGCTTGGGAACCCTGCTCACATCATTTGGGGCCGTGAGCGACACCCCGGCCGGATCTCCTTGCAGATGGAACCCGAATAGGCGATAAACATGGATGAGAGACTTGTGTGGTTAGTCAGGTCGTGGCCGACACCCTCGCCAGGCTTCCGCTTGAAGGTTGCCGAGATACATGATGTGTACATGGCGGTAAGTGGCGAGAGCATGTGTGAAGAAGTACACCCCTGCAGGGTTATCATGATCTATTCGAATAGCCGTGTCCTCGGTTATGGACTTCTTGGATGCTTACGTGGTACATAGACAACTTAAAGTGGATACTCTAAAATGCTCAAGACAAGTGTGAGTGATATGGATGGCCTTCTCGTAGAGAGACGGGGATGAATCCATAGTGGTGTATTGATGTGGTGATTAGTGGACTCGTGTGCGCTGCCTCACCTCAAAGAAGTTTCTCGTAGTCATAGAACAGGATAGCCAATGAGTCAAAGCTGGCTTGCTTCAACTAAACCCCACATTGCCTTCTTGATACTAAAGCATGTATGATAGGATCTAATGTAAGTCTTGTTGGGTACCTTTGTACTCACGTTTGCTTTATTTATGTTTTGCAGGTGAGACATCTGTCTCACTAGTATGATAGGATCTAATGTAAGTCTTGATAGGATCTAATGTAAGTCTTGCTTGGACTTCGACGAGTAGCTTGTTACCTCAGCTACGATCTTGTACCCTTGGGAGGGACTTGTAGATAGTCAGGCTTCTCAGCCTTTTTCTTTTGTAGTTGTCTGTACTCAGACATGTAATGCTTCCGTTGCTTTGTATGCTCTGAATGATGGGTCATGTGACCCCTGTTTGTATTTAATGCTATGTGGCTCTTGTGGGCCTTTATCTATATGAGTTTGCGTTATGTTGTGATGCCATGTTGTACAGCACATACTTGCATGTTATGCGTACGTGTAACGTGTATTGCTATGTGTGGGATCCGACAACCTAGTTGTCTATCCTTGGTAGCCTCTCTTATGGGGAAATGTAGTCTAGTGCTTCCACCGAGCCATGGTAGTCCGCTACAGCCCGGTTTACCGGAGTCCTGCTAGCCCAGCACTACTGCTCCGGAACACTTAGACTGGCCGTCATGTGATTCACTTCGTTCCTGTGTCTATCCCTTTGGGGAAATGTCACGCGGTGACATTCGGAGTCCTACCTAGCCTACTACAACCCGGGTTCCCGGAGTCCTGTTAGCCCAGTTGCTACAGCCCGGATTCACACGCTGCTGACCGACATGCTCGATGTTGTTTCATGTATGCCTGTCCCCGTAAGTTAGTGCCACTTTGGGTTCACGACTAGTCATGTCGGCCCGGGTTCTCTGTCATATGGATGCTAGCAACACTATCATATACATGAGCCAAAAGGCGCAAACGGTCCTGGGCCATGGTAAAGCGACACCCGTGGGAATACCGTACGTGAGGCGGCAAAGTGATATGAGGTGTTACATGCTAGATTAGTGTGACTTAGAATCGGGGTCCAGACAGAGAGGATGTACTGTGGCATTCTAGGAACCAGGAGTACAGAGATCAGAATGTAATGAGCCATCCATCTCATGGTAGTGAATGGAAAAGCTTTAATGATAAACACAAAGAGTTTGCTGTTGACCCGAGAAACATTACACTTGGCTTAGCTTCAGATGGATTTAACCCATTTGGCCACTAGAGCGCCACATATAGCATGTGGCCAGTGCTTGTTATCCGTTACAACATGCCTCCAAATATCTGCACCAAAGAATCAAACTACATGATGGCCTTGCTCATCCCAGGTCCAAAAAGTCCTGGAAAGGATTTTGATTTGTTCATGGAGCCTCTTGTGGAGGAACTTCAACAGCTATGGAAGGGTGTTCTCACTCGAGACCTATATAGCAGCCCACCAGCTGATTTCTTTCTATGTGCTGTTATAATTTGGTGCATCCATGATTAATCGGCTTTGGGCACTATGTCTGGACGAACGACACATGGTTACAATCCATGTGTTCGCTGTGTCAGGAATCCGCTGTCATACGCAATACTTAGCAAGATCTGTTACATTGGACACCGCCGTTTCCTTGCCAAGGACAAGCCGCATCCTAGAAAATACCGAAGACATGTGTTCAATGCAAAGCATGAAAACCGTGATGCGCCAAAGAGGCTCACTGCCGATGAGTTGCAAGTGGAATTAGAGAAGGTCGGGCATATTACACCAGGAAATCATCCTGGTAATGGTAGCGGGAAAAGGAAGCGTGGCAGGGTAGAAGAGAGATTATTGTTTACCCGCAGGTCCACTTTGTGGGACTTGGAGTATTGGAAAGATTTGGATCTGCGGCATAATCTTGATGTGATGCACATCGAGAAAAATATATGTGACATCATTATCGGCACACTTCTTAATATTGAAGGCAAGACAAAAGATACCTTAAAAATCTAGGATTGATTTGACACACCTGGGTATCAGAAAGGATTTGCAGGTGCAAGATGAAGGTAAACCACGGGATATGGCACCAGCTGTGTACGTCTTGGACAAGGTAAAAAGAAAAGAATTCTGCGAGGTCCTGTCACGTGTCAGATTCCCACATGGATTTTCTTCCAACCCTGAAAGGAGAGTCAGTGCAGATGGAAACAAGGTACAAGGGTTGAAAACTCATGACTGCCACGTCCTACTTCAAAGGTGTTTTACCTGTTATCCTTAGAGGATTGGGCCGCCCTGACTTATACAGAGCAGTTGCAGAGTTGGGACAATTCTTCAGGGAACTCTGCAGTAGGAATATCAGGATAGATGCTTTGGAGCGTCTTAGAGACAAGATACCAACTATCCTATGCGACCTTGAGAAGATATATCCTCCGGCCTTCTTTGATGTGATGGTGCATTTGGCTGTTCATCTACCTGATGAGGCACTACTTAGAGGTCCAGTACAATATGGCTGGATGTACCCTATTGAAAGGTGGCTAGGCACTTTCAAGGGCTATGTTAGGAACAGAGCTAGACCCAAGGGTTCCATTGTAGAGGCCTACATTGCTACAGAAGCATTGACATTCTGCTCAAAATACATTGAAACAACTGATCAGCTTAGCAAAGAGGTGGGTGAAGACAATCCCGGGCTCAATGTTTTCTATTATTCTGTTCGAGTTACAGGGAAGAGTCGACAAGAGGACAAACCTAAAGATTTGGACAAAATGGTTTGGTATGTGTTGAATAACTGTCCTGAGATACTACCTTATATCAAGTAAGTGCAGTACTGCAGCTTATACATCGTAATCTACTAAACTTGCAGCACATTCTTATATATTTAGATGTTTGACGCGATCACTATGTTGTGCAGCATCTACAAAGAGGAGTTACTGCCACAAAATCCAAGAAACATTGACAAACTGGTTATGGCAGGATTTGCGAAATGGTTCAAGAACCATGTAAGCTTTTGAAGTGCACTGTCAGTTTTTTTAATATATTGAGTACATAAGATGATCAGCTTGTCTATTTTCTAACCATAGGTTAAGAAGATGCGGGAGGATGGGCAGGCAGTTGATGATGCCCTTTACTCACTAGCAATGGGTCCTAATACTCGGGTAAGACATTATGAATCTTGCATTGTTGGAGATGTGCGCTACAACACCCTTGCACGAGACGAAGGCAGGAAGACACAAAACAGTGCCATCGTGAGCACGGATACGTATGACAAAGAGACAACTGAAATGTATGCTAACATAACAGACATTATTCACTTGAAGTATATCTCCAGTTTCAAGGATCATCGGTGTGTGGTTCTGTTGTGCTGTCGTTGGTATAACCTGTTTTCCAGGATCGCAAAACCCAGAGCTGATGATTATTTCAAATCCATCAATGTCAAGGCGGCGTACCAGACCAACGGGCCTTTTATTTTGGTAAATCAAGCAACACATATATTTTTCTTGGAAGACACATTTGCACGTAGCGATGACTGGAGAGTATTGCAAAGGTTTGAGCAGAGGAATTTGTTTAATGAAGTTGCACACCAAGGTGATGCTTACACTGCTCCTGATGTACAAGATAACACAGATGTTCCTAATATCTTTGAGAACCATCACGTCAATGACGCCGGCGAAAAGATTGCCTGTTGTGCTGTGGACATACAAGAGTTGATCAAGAAGAAGCCAACGTTCAAGGACGTTGAGGACGAAGAAGAAGATGATATCGTGGGGAATTATGATTCAGACTGATACACATGGCGAAGATGTTGACGCTGCTGCTGCGGATGCTGATTACATTGCTTTTGTCGTATTTGCCTGTCAGAAGACATTTTTTATCTACTATGTGAAATTGTGTTTGCTATGACAACTGAAACCTGATAAACATGTTGTTTAGTATTTTGCTGTGAGAACATCACTTGTTATGTATGCTGATTTGTGTTTGGTGATTGTATGACAACTAAAACATGATGACATTGTTATTTAGTTGTACTCATATTTGCCTGTGAAACTTGAATTTGATGACATAGTTTGTTGTTGGACTGCAATTTGCTCGACGTCTTCGAATGAGAACAAAGCTGACCCGACAGGGCCTCTGCTATTTATTTATTTATATGAGGAAAAGGGGATACCCCCTGATTTCCGTTAATAGAAATCATTAGATGTTCACAACACTACGCCCAGCCTGCTACACAGGTTTCATTCATTACTAGTTTCAGCAAAGTGCTCATGTCGTAGCCACTGAATACATCACGAGTGCTACATACACTGCAAATAAAGAGACAATCATCCTACAGAGCACATCGATTTTGCCCATTATCTTCACAAGCTCTTTCATCTCCTCATTGCTGTCAAGGCCGTTCAGCAGCTGTTGCTTGGCCATGATCAGAGGAACTGCATCTTTAACCTTCTGCTCTGCATCTTCCTCTTCTGTCGTTCCTTCAGTTACTTGTCCAACACCCCAACCTGCTGGTATTGGGATTCCTCGCTAACCAAATAATCAGCGTAGTTGCATTCCCCCACATCAGCAACTTCTCAGAAATATAAATCACACGAATCTTCCCTTTTCTGCACGAATCAAATTGGTAGATCATCAACCAAACTATTAAAAAAATCAGCAACTGAAAGCAGCAGAACAACACTTAAACATATTATTACCCCATGATTCGGGCATTTGTAGAAGACTCAGCCAGGGTTGCGGATTGTGGTTGAGACGCGATGGATGACTCTGTGTGATTTGCAGCAGTGGCACCACACCAAGGGCAGCGGGTTGCGATGAGCAATCAGCTGCGGTGCGCGTGCCGGCGAGGGTGTGATGAGACCCACAGGCGATGGTACGGGTTGTGACTTGGCGCATATCTGGTTGTTGCCTACTGAAGAGCAGGTGGACGAGCAGCGAGCGGACATGGTTGCTGCGGCCAGAGCTTCTGATGCTAGGCAAAGTAAGTAGAGAAGAGGAGAAGCGAACGTTGGATGTGTCAGTTTCATTACTTGCAGAGTAGCATAGCACCATATATAGTCATAGTCTAGGTTTGGATTCGAACCAGCTATAGGAGCACGTCTTTCTTTTTTCTAAAACTCGGCAACGTCTCATTACTGGTACACAAGCTTGTTCTGTACGCCTTCCCAAGTCATTGATTTTCTTTCCCTTTTTTTGCGAGGAAGGAAGGAGGAAAAAATTGAGAGTTCCTGGGACTCGAACCCAAGACCTCTCGGTGGAAAACCAAGGGTGCTAGTCACTTATGTGGCGAACGTTCTCCGTGAGGAGGACGGCAGACGAACACATTTTACTCGCAGTTTTCTTCATATATATAAAAAAGTATGCTACTTGGTGTCCGCTTAGTCAACAAACGATTGTGCCAACCTTGACCGTTGGATTGACATTCAACGTCTGTCACCTTTCTTCAGTCTCTTCTTCCCGAGTCGCCAAAGCCAAACCAGCGCCGGCGGGACCGCCTGCTCCCGCCTCCCACGGCTGGTTGTGATCTGCCCCGGCTCCCGTTCATTCCCATCCGAGGCCTCACCATCATCCTCCACCTTGGTTCGCTCGCCGCGGCGCCGCCCTCCGGTGTTGTCAACATGGTCAACAACCGAGAGGAATAAGGAGATGACTGTACATGGTGAGGATGACAGTAGGGACCCAGTAGCGCGCGCAGTAATTTTGTTTTTTCGGGATGGAGAAGGGTATCAACTAGGTTGTGCGGGACCCGTGGCCCGTCTAGCCCAGGCTTTTATTTCATATGTTTAGCACATGACCAGCCTAGTTTGTTTTTTTCCTTTCTGAAAATTGCTAGCCAGCTATTTTGTTTTTTGCAGAATAACCAACATAGGCCTACTTGCTTTTCTACGCCCTGCTGGGCCGGAAATCTTTCAAGACGATGAGGGATGCATTTTGCCCAGAAAATGGGCTATAAGTAATAAGAAATGGGCTATAAGTAATAATAAATGGGCTGTAAAATGAAAAAAATACAGCAAACAGACAATTAATTCCAAAATATTGTTTTCTTTCGGATTTTGATATTTTAAATTTCATTGTTTTTGTGCGGGTAAAATTTCATTGAATTTAAATTAAGGTATATTTAGATTTAAAATTAATTTGAATCTGGCTAGAAATTTCGGGCTGTATGATGTTTGGGACAGATTTGGAGGCTGACTTGTGGGTCTACTAGGTTGACGTGTACTTTGGCTTTGTCAACTTAGTCCACAAACAATTCTAGAAGCAGTGACCGTTGGATGTTAATCCAACGGCCATGCTGCTTCTTCAATATCTGATCTTCTTGCTCCAGCCGCCCAAACCAGCTCCGGTGGGACTGCCTGCTCCCGCCTCCTATGGTTGGCTGTGCTGCCGCACAGGCCGCACCACCCCACCCTACTTCATTGCTGGCCAGGCCATTCCTCTACTCACCCACACCTCCTGTTATTTTCCGACGACGGCAGCCGGACCAGTAAACCCTCGTACTCCCCACCGCGTGGGCAATCATTGCCGAGTCTTCCCCGGCTCCATGTCGTTTTCTTCCTAGGCCTCACCGTCGTCCACCGCCATGGTGCTCTCGGCGCGGCCTGGTCAACTTGGTCAATGAACGACATCCATCGGCCATGGACTATACGCGCAAAATAATGATTCCTCCACCTGATAGCTGGGACCCACCGGAAGAGCCTCTATATTTCGTGAAAACAACATTCCCCCCGCTGACATGTCGGACCCACCAGCTATATCTTCGCACGCAAGGAAGTGCCTCCTTATTACGCATAAAAAAATGAATACCCCACTGCTAGTTGGGACCCACCATAGTGGGAGGATGATTTGTGGGCCAACAAAGTTGACGGGGACGGAGGGCTTTGTCAACTTAGTCAATATGAACGATTCTAGCTCTAGTGACCGTACGATGTCCATCCAACGGCTGTAGTGCTTCTTCAACCTCTGGTCTTCTTGCTCCAGCCGCCCAAAGCAGCGCCGGTCGTGTCGCATGCTCCTGCCTCCCGTGGCCAGCTGTGCTGCCGCGGAGGCCTCACCGCCCCCTACTATTCCCACCGCTGGCCAGGCCCTGCGGCGACGGCAGCCTCACACCGCAGCCGAACCAGTGAACCCTTGTACTCCTCTCCGCGTGGGCTTCCACTGCCGCGTCTTCCCCGGCTCCGCGTCTTCCCCTTCCTAGGCCTCACCGTCGTCCACCACCGTGGTGCTCTCCGCGCGGCGTGGTTAACGTGGTCAAGGAACGACTTCCATCGGAAGAGTACTGTACATGGAGAGGCCGACAGCTGGGTCCACGGCCACAGCCCAGTTTTTTGTGATTTGCCAAGTAAGTCGCTTTGTCAGGCCTGCTGGGCTGCAAATCTTTCAAGACGAGGAGAGCTTTCATTCGGCTGGCCGAGAAAATGGCTCATCAGTAATGAGAAGTGGGATGTACATTTTTAAAACACATCAAACTGGCAATTAGTTTCAAATATCTTTTTTTTTATTTCAAGATTTTAAATTACATTAATTTTTATGCATGAAGAATTTGTTGGATTTTATATTGATATACATTTATTTTTAAAATTAGTTTGAATGTGAGTCGAAATTTCGGGATTAAAAACAGTTCGAACCGCACCGAAATATGCAAATTTCGTATAATTTTTTAACCGTGGCCACAATTTGGGCTGTAATGCTAACAAAAAGAATATGGGCTCCAAAAAAACCTTAAGAATTAGCAAATGGGCTGAAAATTATTAGAAATAATGGCAGATGGGTTGTATGCTATTTTCCACAGATTTGAGGCTTTCCTAAAAAAAAGGTTGACGCACAAGCAGTGACTGTTGGATGTCCATCCAACGGCCGTCGTGCTTCTTTAATCTCTGCTCTTCCTGCTCCAGCCGCTCAAACAAGCGCTAGAGGGACTGCCTGCTCCCTCCTCCCTGCGGCCGGCTGTGCTGCCGCGCAGGCCTCACCGCCCCACCGTACTCCCATCGGTGGCCTAGCCATCCCTCTACTCGCCCACACCTGCTGTTATTCTCCGGCGACGGCAGACGAACCAGTAAACCCTCGTGCAGTCGTACTCCCCTCCGCGTGGGAAACAACTGCCGAGTCTTCCCTGCCTCCGTGTTGTTCCCTTCCTAGGCCTCGCCGTCATCCACCGCCCTGCTGCTCTCGGCGCGGCCTGGTCAACATGGTCAACGACTGACATGCATCTGAAGTGGACTGTACGTGGAGAGGCCGACAGATGGGTCCACGGCCGCACGCAAGGAAATGCCTCCTTATTATGCGCAAAATAATGATTCCTCCACCTGACATCAGGGACCCACCGAAAGGGCCTCTGTATTTCGCGAAAAAACGTTACCGCCACTGACAGCTCGGACCCACCAGCTATATCTTCGCACGCAAGGAAGTGCCTCCTTATTACGCACAAAAAAATGAATACTCTCCCTGTTAGCTGGGACCCAGTATAGTGGCAGGCTGACTTGTGGGCCTACTAAGTTGACGGGGACGGAGGGCTTTGTCAACTTAGTCAATATGCACGATTCTAGCTCCAGTGACCATACGATGTCCATCCAATGGCCATAGTGCTTCTTCAACCTCTGGTCTTCTTGCTCCAGTCGCCCAAACCAGCGCCGGTCGTGCCTCGTGCTCCTGCCTCCCGTGTCCGGCTATGATGCAGCGGAGGCCTCACCGCCCCTACTACTCCCACCGCTGGTCAGGCCATCCCTCTACTCACCCACACCCCCTGTTACTCTACAGCGACGACAGCCTCATACCGCAGCGAACCAGTGCCCTCGTACTCCTCTACGCGTGGGCATCCACTGCCGCGTCTTCCCCGGCTTCGCGTCGTCCCCTTCCTAGGCCTCGCCGTCGTCCACCGCACTGGTGCTCTCGGCGCGGTGTGGTCAACGTGGTCAAGGAACGGCTTCCATCGGACATGAACTGTACGTGGAGACACTGACAGCTGTGTCCACGGCCGTAGCAAGGAAGTGCCTCCTTATTACGTGCAAAATAATTATTCCTCCACCTGACAGTGGGGACCCACCAGACGGGCCACCGTATTTCGCCCCCCCTGACTGCTGGGACCCACCAGCTACATCTTCGCACGCAAGGAAGTGCCTGACAGTCGGGACCCACCTGGTCGAAGCGTATGTAGCGTTGTCATTCTGGTCGCGAACGTGTACGTACATATATACTAGTCGATGTAGAGGCGCGCATGTGTCCTAGTAGAGGCGCGCACGTAGCATGTACACATGCGTACAGCGGCCAGGGTGCAAGAAAGAAAATACGGCCATGTATGTGTACATACGGGCGGCATCTCAAACGCCTACTCGCGCATACATACGGCCAGGGCTCATGTACATGGCTGGGTCGGAATGGAGAAACAGCGTCATCATCATGTTCATGGGGAGGCAACGGAATGCTTCGTGTTCATCGGGAGGGCTTGGACGGAACAGGCGATGGAAACGAGACCTGGCGTACCGCACAACGGAGGAAACGGCCTTGTGTTCGACCGGCCATGTTCGAAACGGGATCCTGTTCATTGGGAGGGGTCTGGCGTACCACAAAACAGAGGAAACGAACCTCCCACGGTCGAAATGGGGGTCCTGTTGATCGAGAGGGGTGTGGTGTACCGCAAAACAGACTAAACGGACTTGTGTTGGAGCGATACGGTCAAAACAGGGGTCCTGTTCATCGAGAGGGGTGTGGGGTACCGCAAAATGGGACTCCACGGGACACTGTTCATCTCCACCGTCGACCCCCTCCAGCCTCCATGAGCTACTGTTCATCCACCGTCGACCTCCTCCATCCTCCACCTGCGACTGTTCATCCACGAGCTCCTGTTCATCCAGCCTCCACCGCGCGCTACTCCACCGGCTATTGTTCAACCAGCCCTCTCCACGGGCTCCTGTTCAACCATCCCTCCACGGGCTACTATTCATCCTTCCCTCCACCGTCTACTGTTCATCCTGCCCTCCACGGGGTGGTCCTGTTCATCCAGCCCTCCACGGGGTCCTGTTCATCCAGCCCCAACCGGCTCGATCGATCGGGGTCATGTTCATCCAGAGGCAACACCACGGGGTCCTGTTCATCCACCCCCACCGGG
>NC_041384.1:669979777-669995960 GCF_002162155.2 Triticum dicoccoides
CGCAACGCTCACTGTTCATCCAGAGGCAGCATCGATCGGCTTCAGTTAGCAGCAGTAGTGAAGGAATCGCTCGATCGGGTTCAGTTAACAGCCACCGATCGATCGCTCGGGTTCAGTAACGCGTAGCCTGCAGTGCAACCGCTCGGGTTCAGTTAGAGCCCAATGCATCGCTCGGGTTCAGTTAGAGCCAAAGCCTCGCACACACACACGTACGTGTACGAGAGAAACGCGCATCGCTCGGTCCCCGACCTCCCATTGTAATCGGGAACTCCCCGAAATTTTCCTCGCCCTCGCTTCTACCACGGTTTTTTTCGTCATGCACGGCCCAAAGAATGTCATGCAGCTACGTCTCCAGCCCGCCCAGGACGAAAAGCCCATTTTCTGTCATGATTTTTTGTCATAGAAGTAGGAGCCCACCACATCTATGATGATACCGGGTTTTGTCACAATTATCGTCATAGAAGTGTCATATGTATGACAGAAAAAAAATTCGTTCGGCCCAAAATGTCACGGATGTGTCTTTTTTTTTGTAGTAATACCGGGATAGCACTGAATTAAGAGTGACATGTATGAAAAATTATGAATAGTGGCTTTGCCACAAATACAACGTCAACTACATGATCATGCAAAGCAATATGACAATGATGAACGTGTCATGATAAACGGAACGGTGGAAAGTTGCATGGCAATATATCTCGGAATGGCTATGGAAATACCATAATAGGTAGGTATGGTGGCTATTTTGAGGAGGATATAAGGAGGTTTATGTGTGAAAGAGCGTATCATATCACGGGATTTGGATGCATCGGTGAAGTTTGCACCAACTCTCAATGTGAGAAAGGGCAATGCACAGTACCGAAGAGGCTAGCAATGATGGAAGGATAAGAGTGTGTATAATCCATGGACTCAACATTAGTCATAAAGAACTCACATACTTATTGCAAAAATCTACAGGTCATCAAAAACCAAGCACTACGCGCATGCTCCTAGGGGGATAGATTGGTAGGAAAAGACCATCGCTCGTCCCCGACTGCCACTCATAAGGAAGACAATCAAAGAACACCTCATGTTTCAAACTTGTTACATAAAGTTTACCATACGTGCATGCTACGGGACTTGCAAACTTTAACACAAGTATTTCTCAAATTCACAACTACTCAACTAGCACAACTTTAATATCACTACCTCCATATCTCAAAACAATCATCAAGCATCAAACTTCTCTTAGCATTCAGCCCACTCATAAGAAAGTTTTTACTAATCTTGAATACCTAACATATTACGATCAATTTCCCAATTTAAGCAAATTACCATGCTGTTTAAGACTCTCAAAATAATATAAGTGAAGCATGAGAGAATAATAGTTTCTATAAAACAAAACCACCATCATGCTCTAAAAGATATAAGAGAAGTACTAGAGCAAAAACTATATAGCTCAAAAGATATAAGTGAAGCACATAGAGTATTCTAATAAATTCTGAATCATGTGTCTCTCTCTCTCAAAAGTTGTGTACAGCAAAGATGATTGTGGTAACTAACAAACAAAGACTGAAATAATACAAGACGCTCCAAGCAAAACACATATCATGTGGTGAATAAAAATATAGCTCCAAGTAAAGTTACCGATGTAAGTAGACGAAAGAGGGGATGCCTTCCGAGGCATCCCCAAGCTTTGGCTTTTTGGTATCCTTAGATTATCTTGGGGTGCCATGGGCATCCCAAGCTTAGGCTCTTTCCACTCCTTCCATAATCCATCAAATCTTTTACCCAAAACTTGAAAACTTCACAACACAAAACTTAACAGAAAATCTCGTGAGCTCCGTTAGCGAAAGAAAAAAAACACCACTTCAAGGTACTGTAATGAACTCATTCTTTATTTGTATTTGTGTTAAACCTACTGTATTCCAACTTCTCTATGGGTTATAAACTATTTTACTAGCCATAGATTCATCAAAATAAGCAAACAACACATGAAAAACAGAATCTGTCAAAAACAGAACAATCTGTAGTAATATGTAACTAACGCAAACTTATGGAACTCCTAAAATTCAGCCAAAATAGGAAGACCTAGATAATTTGTTTATTGATCATCAGAAATATGAATCAATATTTTATCACTTTCTGGTGATTTTTAACAATATTTTCGTGAACAGAAAGTTTCTGGAATTTTCAGCAAGATCAAATAACTATCATCCAAGAAGATCCTATAGGTTAAACTTGGCACAAACACTAATTAAAACATAAAAACACATCTAACCATAGGCTAGATCAAATATTTTTTCCTAAACAGAAGCAAAAGGCAAGAAAAACTAAAAATAAAATTGGGTTGCCTCCCAACAAGCGCTATCGTTTAATGCCCCTAGCTAGGCATAAAAGCAAGGATAGATCTAGGTATTGCCATCTTTGGTAGGCAATCCATAAGTGGCTCTCATAATAGATTCAAAAGTTAATTTTATTTTCTTTCTAGGGAAGTGTTCCATGCCTTTCCTTAATGGAAATTGGAATCTAATATTCCCTTCCTTCATATCAATGATTGCACCAATCGTTCTAAGGAAAGGTCTACCAAGAATAATAGGTCATGAAGGATTGTAATCTATATCATGAACAATAAAATCTACGGGCACATAATTCCTATTTGCAACAATAAAAACATCATTAATTCTCCCCATAGGTTTCTTAATGGTGGAATCCGCAAGGTGCAAGTTTAAAGAGCAATCATCAAATTCATGGAATCCTAGCAAATCACACAAAGTTTTTGGAATCGTGGAAACACTAGCACCCAAATCACACAAAGCATAGCATTCATGATCTTTAATTTTAATTTTAATAGTAGGTTCCCACTCATCATAAAGTTTTCTAGGGATGGAAACTTCCAACTCAAGCTTTTCTTCATAAGATTGCATCAAAGCATCAATGATATGTTTGGTGAAGGCTTTATTTTGACTATAAGCATGAGGAGAATTTAGCACGGATTGCAACAAGGAAATACAATTTATCAAAGAGAAATTATCATAATTGAATTACTTGAAATCCAAAATAGTGGGTTCATTGATATCTAAAGTTTTAACTTCTTCAATCTCACTTTTATCAATTTTAGCATCAAGATATAAAAACTCCGAATTTTTGGAACGCCTTCTAGGTAAAGGTGGATCATATTCAGTCCCATCATTATCAAGATTCATATTTCAAAACAAAGATTTAATAGGAGACACATCAATAACTTTTAGATCTTCATCTTTATTCTCATAGAAACTAGAAGAACACGCTTTCACAAAGCAATCTTTCTTAGCACGCATCCTAGCGGTTCTTTCTTTGCACTCATCAATGAAAATTCTCATGGCTTTGAGAGACTCATTGATATCATGCTTAGGTGTAATAGATCTAAGTTTTAAGGAATCAACATCAAGAGAAATTCTATTAATGTTCCTAGCCAATTCATCAACTTTAAGCAATTTTTCTTCAAGCAAAGCATTGAAATTCTTTTGCGAATTCATAAAATCCTTAACACTAGTCTCAAATTCAGAAGGCATCTTATTAAAATTTCCATAAGAATTTTTGCAGGAATTACCATAATTATTAGAGGAATTACTAGGGTACGGCCTAGGATTAAAGTTTCATCTATACGCGTTGTTGCCAAAATTATTCCTACCAACAAAATTCACATCCATAGATTCATTATTATTCTCAATCAAGGTAGAAAGGCATATCATTGGGATCAGAAGAAACACTTTTATTAGCAAATAATTTCATAAGTTCATCCATCTTTCCACTCAAAACATTAATCTCTTCTATCGCATGCACCTTTTCATTAGTAGATCTTTCAGTGTGCCATTGAGAATAATTAACCATAATATTATCTAGGAGTTTGGTAGCTTCTCCTAAAGTGATTTCCATAAAAGTGCCTCCCGCGGCCGAATCTAAAAAAGATTTCTAGAAGCAAAATTCAATCCGACATAATTTTTTTGTATAATCTTCCACAAATTCAAACCATGTGTAGGGCAATTACATATCATTAATTTCATCCTCTCCCAAGCTTGTGCAACATGTTCATGATCAAGTTGCTTAAAATTCATAATATCGTTTCTAAGAGAGATGATCTTAGCGGGAGGAAAATACTTAGAGATAAAAGCATCTTTGCACTTATTCCAAGAATCAATACTATTTTTAGGCAAAGACGAAAACCAAGCTTTAGCACGATTTCTAAGCGAAAAAGAAAATAGCTTCAATTTAACAATATCATTATCCACATCTTTCTTCTTTTGCATATCACACAAATCAACGAAGCTATTTAGATGGGTAGCGGCATCTTCACTAGGAAGGCCGGCGAATTGATCTTTCATGACAAGATTCAACAAAGTAGTATTAATTTCACAAGATTCAGTATCAGTAAGAGGAGCAATTGGAGTGCTAAGAAAATCATTGTTGTTGGTATTGGTAAAGTCACACAATTTGGTATTATCTTAAGTCATAGTGACAAGCAAGCAAAAAAGAGGCAAACGGAAAAGAGAAGGTGAATAAAACGGCAAGGGTGAAGTGGGCGAGAGGAAAACGAGAGGCAAATGGCAAATAATGTAATGCGGGGGATAAGGATTTGTGATGGGTACTTGGTGTGTTGACAGACTCCCCGGCAACGGCGCCAAAAATCCTTCTTGCTACCTCTTGAGCATTGCATTGGTTTTCCCTTGAAGAGGAAAGGGTGATGTAGTAAAGTAGCTGTCACGACCGCCTTTCCAATAAAATATTTATTGAAAAGCCGATCTTTGTATTAACCAGTACAGAAGAATTCTTCTTACTGGCAGACAAAACCTTGATACAGAAATCCAGCAGTACTAATATTATACATGGTTGAGCTGAGGATGCTCAACAAATTATTACAAGCACGCCTATATTATAAATAGAGGCGGATATGACACAAGGGTATGGTGGCATAACTACTGACTCGTAATAGAGGTGGTGGTGGATATGTCACAGTGAGGTGGGTGACATGACTCTGAAATCTTACAGCTCATCAAGCGTCGGAGTGAGGCTTGATGATTTTTATTTGGGTGGCGGAAGCGTGTATAATACAATTGAACAACTCCAGGGTCGCACATGATTGACTGGGACTCCTCTAGGTGTCGGACTCGCTATCGAACTCTTCATCCATAAGATCGCCTTCATCAACATCTGGCCAAATCAACAAGCCAGGTGAGTACTTTGAATGTACTCGCAAGACAGTTCGGACATAAGATATAACAAATGTAAACATGATGCACATGAGCAGGTCAGTATGCACAATCAAATAATAGATTTGCACTGCACGATAAGTATGAGGAAATCAGGCGGTAGTCCTCCCAAAATCCCAATAAAAATAACTGAAAACCGATCGGGTGTCTGAAGCGATGCCTCGAAAGGTGGAAACAAATTCAACATGCCGCAGTCAGGCGTCGAGGCGACACCACATAAAGGGCTTATATTGAAAAGTAAATAACAGGACATGCCACAGTCGGGCGTCTAGGCGACACCTCGAAAAGGGCTTATAATGAAAATAAATAACAATGATGCCACAGTCGGACGTCAGAGCGACATCACATAAAGGGCTTATATCAAAAGTAAATAACAATAATGCCATAGTTGGATGTCTGCGTGACATCACATAAAGGGCTTCTGTCAAAAGTAAATAACAATAATGCCACAGGCGGACGTCTCCGCGACATCACATAAAGGGCTTATATCAAAAGTAAATAACAATAATGCCACAGTCGGACGTCTGCGCGACATCACATAAAGGGCTTATAGTTTATCATTCGAATTTAAGTAGCTCATGAATTCAAATCATCACAAGGAAATACTCAGCGTAAAATAATAAATTGGTTAGTCCATTCACATGAATAACCTTCAACCGAGTTTACCACTATCGGTTGTATGTTTATACTCCGGAGACTGTCACCGGGGTTGACACTGAGATTTGACACGGAGACTGACGCTGGCACTGAGATGATGCCCAAGTCCTTGATCGTGGACATGGATACTCGAATGATTTTGACTCTGCTGAGTTTGTACTCTTTAACCACAGCCAACGGATTTCAGTAGTCATAAGGACTAGTTCCGTTTACGGTGTTTTAGAAGAAACACGTCTAACCAGTACACACCCATTCCACATTCCGTTGCCAGGGATCACCCTCGGCGACGTTCAAGAAAAACCTTAAGACGGGGAGGCTACAACCTCGAATAGCATGGGATCAAATTTATATCGCGCGCTCTAAGGGGTGCCCCCTCTCGGTCCCAACCGGAAACACCCATGCCCCCTGACCGGATGACTGGCTTTAATCCAGGGCCATGGAACCCTCATCGCGGTCCCTCTGTTTGGTGTGTACTAGGAAAGAGGTTTGCAACTTACTAAATCGCACTCTTTGCAGAAAACATGTGGCAGCACGAAGGGGAAACGAAAGGGATCGAGACTTGACCCACGTTAAAACTGGAGTTCACGGTTGGCATAAAACTGGCATGCTTCCACAATACCAGCCTGCAACCTATCATGTCACCACATGATCGTGTTGTCTTATCATCATAAGAACACATCAACATCGAAGCTCACCGGTAGCTTGCCTTGCATGTACATAACATTCACAAATGCTTATATAAACATGCCATGAGAAAACTACTTGAGCAAACATGCAAAACACTCATCATATCAAAGGTTCAAACATGCTTGCCTTGTTCGGAGAAGTCGGAGTCTAGCTCGGCGAAGTACGCGTCTCCTTTACTCCTCCCGGTATCTACGTATTTAAAGAAAAACCGGATACTACATAAATACCGTGCGTGCACAAAAAGTATCCCAAATATTTTTCAAATAAATATGACAAAAAACTAGACAGAAATATAAAGATGACAGAAAAGGTTTCAAGTTAAAATCATCTTTTGTTTAAAAGTTATAAGAATTTTAGTCCAGGGACCTTTCTGTAATGAAACAGAAAGTTTTCAGGGTTTATTTTATAAAAACAGCAAACGTTTCAGTCTAGAATACGTCAGTCCAGGGGGAAGACGTGTTTTGCCCGAAGGCATTTTCAGAAAACGTTTCAAAAAGAAGAAAAAGCTGACGGGGAGGTCCCACCCGTCGGGTTTGAAAACTGAAACAGAGTGCTGGCGCCCGAGGGCCGCGGTGGTCGACGGCGGCGATCCACGGCGAGGCAGGGGGATCGGGGGTTACCAACGTGTTCACCGTGTTCTTTCGCACCTGTGGGTGGTGGAGTTGAGCGTCGGTGAGCACCACGTCGACGGCGGCCCTAACTCCGGGGGACGGTGGTTCGGGCGTTGGTGGATCTCGCCGGGGAGAGCTGCAAAGATCAAATTGAGGCTCGGGTTAGGGTACTAGGTGCACTAGGGGTTTGCTGATGCGGTTTGGGAGGCGGGGGTGGCCTCACCTGAGTGAATCAAGCCGGAGCCCGAGGCGGGACGGGGCGGCCGGAGTCGGGGAAGGTGACCTCCTCGGGGTCCTTCTAGTGGCTAGGCGGGGCTCTGGTGAGGTGGAGGTGTGGCGCTGGGTCGAGAACGAGCTCGGGGGCTCCTTTTATAGTCGATCCGAGGCGGTGGCCGTGAACGGGATAATGCCGGCGATGATTACGGTGAGGCAGAGGACGGTCAGGTGGATTAGGGAGCTAGGCATCACCGCGAGGGTTCACTGGTTTCGTTCAAGTGCTAAGCTTGGCCTGCCTTGGGTGTTACTCCATGTTTCCGACGGAACGGCTCACAGGACTCGTCGGCGGCAGAGAGCACGCTCTGTGCTGCTCAGGACACAGCAACGGTGCCGCAGCGTGCACAGGCAAGCGGACAGCCACGCGAAGGCCACGGGTGGCTTGGGCAGTGCTGGACGGCGCCAAAAGGTGGTGCCAATCCCTGCTGGCCGCCATGGGTGGCTCTGCCACCGCAGAAGCTGCCGGCGTCGGCGAGACGTGTCACCACCGACGATGGTGCCCGTCCAAACGAGTGTGCGGCGCTCTGGATAAGGAGGGGGAACATGGAGCAAGGATCCAAGGAGGCTACTGGCGAGATCATCGACGGGTTCTGACGAAACGACAATGTCGCCTGAATCCAGACACTGAATCTCTAAACTTTTCTGAATCCAGACAAAAACAGTGCATGCCAGGTGTTCGATGAAACGATTTTGGCATGTGGGAAATTTTTTCTGGAGTTGATCTTTGGTGAGGTGGCCTCTTGGTGTATCTGGAAGCTACAAGAATTATCTCAGAATTTTTGGAAAAAGAAAAATATGAATTTCACCAAAAATGGCATTTCTGGTCCAAACTTGCAGTGGACAAAATTTGAAATATTTGAACTGAGGTCAAGTGGATCTTGATGGATCTAGGTTGAGGGTACTAAGGACTAGTTAGAGGAGTTGGTTTGGGATCAAAACTCAAAAGAAATTTGGTACTTCCTTTGCAAATCACCTAGGTCCATAAATAAAGGCAGAAATAGTTTTTGAGGAAAAATAAATTGAATAAAAGCCAAATATGGCTTGAGACTTGCTGGAGATGGGAGTCCTGACTTGATCCAAGGCAGGGAGGGGTTTTGGAAGGCTATGTCAAAAAGTGACATGGCAAAAGAGGAAATTTTTAATGGGGAAAAGAATAAACCCATAACTCCTAGGGTTTCTTTTTAATAGAAGGAATTTCAAAAATGAATTTGAGTAGAGGCAAGACAAAAATGAAAAGCTCTCAAGGCCAAAAATCAAGGTTGAGAAGAGTACAAAAATATTTGTCATAAAAGTTTTTGAGGGGAAGAGGGTTTAAGAAAAATTTTAAATAGCTTCCTCCAAATCACATAAAGATTTTGATAAAAACCAAACTAAAATTTTTGGAGTGTCATAGTCGCGTAAGTATTTCCCTCAGTTTTTGAGAACCAAGGTATCAATCCAGTAGGAGGCCACGCACGAGTCTCTCATACCTACACAAAGAAATAAATCCTCGCAACCAACGCAATAAAGGGGTTGTCAATCCCTTCACGGTCACTTACGAGAGTGAGATCTGATAGATATGATAAGATAATATTTTTAGTATTTTTATGGTAAAGATGCAAAGTAAAATAAAGGGAATGAAAATAGCTAAGTGTTGGAAGATTAATATGATGGAAAATAGACCCGGGGGCCATAGGTTTCACTAGTGGCTTCTCTCAAGAGCTTAAGTATTACGGTGGGTGAACAAATTACTGTTGAGCAATTGACAGAATTGAGCATAGTTATGAGAATATCTAGGTATGATCATGTATATAGGCATCACGTCCGAGACAAGTAGACCGACTCCTGCCTGCATCTACTACTATTACTCCACACATCGACCGCTATCCAGCATGCATCCAGAGTATTAAGTTCATAAGAACAGAGTAACGCTTTTAAGCAAGATGACATGATGTAGAGGGATAAATTCATGCAATACGATATAAACCCCATCTTGTTATCCTCGATGGAAACAATACAATACGTGCATCGTTGCCCCTACTGTCACTGGGAAAGGACACCGCAAGATTGAACCCAAAGCTAAGCACTTCTCCCAATGCAAGAAAGATCAATCTAGTAGGCCAAACCAAACTGATAATTCGAAGAGACTTGCACAGATAACCAATCATACATAAAAGAATTCAGAGAAGATTCAAATATTGTTCATAGATAAACTTGATCATAAACCCACAATTCATCGGTCTCAAAAAACACACCGCAAAAGAAGATTACATCGAATAGATCTCCACAAGAGAGGGGGAGACATTGTATTGAGATCCAAAAAGAGAGAAGAAGCCATCTAGCTAATAACTATGGACCCGAAGGTCTGAGGTAAACTACTCACACATCATCGGAGAGGCTATGGTGTTGATGTAGAAGCCCTCCGTGATTGATGCCCTCTCCGGCGGAGCTCCGGAAAAGGCCCCAAGATGGTATCTCACGGGTACAGAAGGTTGCGGCGGTGGAATTAGGTTTTTGGCTCCGTATCTGGTAGTTTGGGGGTACGTAGGTATATATAGGAGGAAGAAGTACATCGGTGGAGCAACATGGGGCCCACGAGGGTGGAGGGCGCGCCCAGGGGGGTAGGCACGCCCCCTACCTCGTGCCCTCCTGGTTGATGTCTTGACGTAGGGTCCAAGTCCTCTGGATCACGTTTGTTCCGAAAATCACGTTCCCGAAGGTTTTATTCCGTTTGGACTCCGTTTGATATTCTTTTTCTGCGAAACTCTAAAATAGGCAAAAAAACAACAATTCTGTGCTGGGCCTCCAGTTAATAGGTTAGTCCCAAAATAATATAAAAGTGTATAATAAAGCCCATTAATGTCCAAAACAGAATATAATATAGCATGGAACAATCAAAAATTATAGATACGTTGGAGACGTATCACACTTATACCTTGAAATTTAGTGAGAGATCGTCTTATAATGCTACTGTCGATCTAAGCAACATAAGATGCATAAAAGATAAACATCACATGAAATCAATATAAGTGATATGATATGGCCATCATCATCTTGTGCTTGTGATCTCCATCTCTGAAGCACCGTCATGATCACCATCGTCACCGGCATGACACCTTGATCTCCATCGTAGCATCGTTGTCGTCTCGCCAACTATTGCTTCCACGACTATCGCTACCGCTTAGTGATAAAGTAAAGCAATTACAGGGCGATTGCATTGCATACAATAAAGCGACAACCATATGGCTCCTGCCAGTTGCTCATAACTCGGTTACAAAACATGATCATCTCATACAATAAAATATAGCATCATGTCTTGACCATATCACATCACAACATGCCCTGCAAAAACAAGTTAGACGTCCTCTACTTTGTTGTTGCAAGTTTTACGTGGCTGCTACGGGCTAAGCAAGAACCGTCCTTACCTACGCATCAAAACCACAACGATAGTTTGTCAAGTTGGTGTTGTTTTAACCTTCACAAGGACTGGGCGTAGCCACACTCGGTTCAACTAAAGTTGGAGAAACTGACACCCGCTAGTCACCTGTGTTCAAAGCACGGCGGTAAAACCAGTCTCGCGTAAGCGTACGCGTAATGTCGGTCCGGGCCGCTTCATCCAACAATACCGCCGAACCAAAGTATGACATGCTGGTAAGCAGTATGACTTGTATCGCCCACAACTCCCTTGTGTTCTACTCGTGCATATAACATCTACGCATAAAACCTGGCTCAGATGCCACTGTAGGGGAACGTAGTAATTTCAAAAAAAAATCCTATGCACACACAGGATCATGGTGATGCATAGCAATGAGAGGGGAGAGTGTGTCCACGTACCCTCGTAGACCGAAAGCATAAGCGTTAGCACAACGCGGTTGATGTAGTCGTACGTCTTGACGATCCGACCGATCCAAGTACCGAACATACGTCACCTCCGAGTTCAGCACACATTCAACTCGATGATGTCCCACGAGCTCCGATCCAGCAAAGCTTCACAAGAGAGTTTCGTCAGCACGACGGCGTGATGATGGTGATGATGTTGCTACCGACGCAAGGCTTCGCCTAAGCACTGCTAAGATATGACCGAGGTGGATTATGGTGGAGGGGGGCACCGCACACGGCTGGGAGAGATTAACTGATCAACTTGTGTCTAGAGGTGCCCCCCTGCCGCCGTATATAAAGGAGCTAGGGGGGAGGCGGCTGGCCAGGAGGAGGGCGCGCCAAGGGAGGAGTCCTACTCCCACCGGGAGTAGGACTCCCTCTTTTCCTAGTTGGTGTAGGAGGGGAGAAGGAAGGGAGAGAGGAGGAGAAGGAAAGGGGGCGCCGCCCCCTCCTTGTCCAATTCGGACTAGAGGGGGAGGGGGTGCACGGCTGCTCTTGGCCGCCCCTCCTCTTCTCCCACTAAGGCCCATGTAGCCCAATTAACTCCCCGAGGGGTTCCGGTAACCCCCCGGTACTCCGGTATATGCCCGAAACCTTCCGGAACCCTTCCGGTGCCCAAACATAGTCGTCTAATATATCGATCTTTATGTCTCGACCATTTCGAGACTCCTCGTCATGTCCGTGATCATATCCGGGACTCCGAACTACCTTCGGTGCACAAAAACTCATAATACCGATCGTCACCAAACTTTAAGCGTGCGGACCCTACGGGTTCGAGAACTATGTAGCCATGACCGAGACACATCTCCGGTTAAAAACCAATAGGGGAACCTGGATGCTCCTATTGGCTCCCACATATTCTACGAAGATCTTTATCGGTCAAACCGCATAACAACATACGGTGTTCCCTTTATCATCAGTATGTTACTTGCCCGAGATTCGATCGTCGGTATCTCAATACCTAGTTCAATCTCGTTACCGGCAAGTCTCTTTACTCGTTCCATAACACATCATCCCGCAACTAACTCATTAGTTACAATGCTTGCAAGGCTTATAGTGATGTGCATTACCGAGTGGGCCCAGAGATACCTCTCCAACAATCGGAGTGACAAATCCTAATCTCAAAATACGCCAACTCAACAAGTACCTTCGGATGCACCTGTAGAGCACCTTTATAATCACCCAGTTACGTTGTCACGTTTGGTAGCACACAAAGTGTTCATCCGGTAAACGGGAGTTGCATAATCTCATAGTCATAGGAACATGTATAAGTCATGAAGAAAGCAATAGCAACACACTAAAAGATCAAGTGCTAAGCTAACGGAATGGGTCAAGTCAATCACATCATTCTCCTAATGATGTGATCCCGTTAATCAAATGACAACCCATATCTATGGCTAGGAAACATAACCATCTTTGATCAACGAGCTAGTCAAGTAGAGGCATACTAGTGACACTCTGTTTGTCTATGTATTCACACATGCATCATATTTCCGGTTAATACAATTCTAGCATGAATAATAAACATTTATCATGATATAAGGAAATAAATAATAACTTTATTATTGCCTCTAGGGCATATTTCCTTCAAAGACATCACCAAATCTTTGCTAGAATAGCAAGACCAAAGAAAACAAGAACCACAAGTATGCATTTTAGAAGATTTCCAACTTCCGTAACTGCTCCCACTAGTTGGACCAATATCTTCTCCATGCACTCATTGTTGATCCGTGGATTCTTGATCTTGCATTCTTCATTCCTCATCTTTGGTTCGAAATAAGTAGATGTTGCTTCCCCTCTAGTTGCACATGCAGCCGCATCATCACCTTCGATTCTACTAAGGAGTGCACCAACATCTATTAAGTTTCTTTCTATCAATAAATCAATGTATTGGCCTTCCCAAAACCAAAATGAGCATCCATCTTCCTACACAAAAGAATGACCATGTTCGAAATGAGGATCCACAATTGAACGAAAGAATGAGCTATCAAAATGAGCTACCGCAAGTGCACGTACCCCATTGTTTTCGCATTTGAAGCAGACCCATCCGGGGTGCTTCGGCATGCCCAAAGTAAGCCGCAGCACTGTCCGCATGCAGTCGTCACATTGTATGAGCGGCAACGACGAGCCACAGAGCCGCTGCGCGAGCGCCGAGCCCGGTGGACGGCCGGACGAATCCATGCCCGCAAATCGTCGGCGGCGCCGGGAGGACGAACCCGTACCTGCATGCGGCGATGCACCCTTGCTGGGGCTGCGGGAGATGCTCCCTGACCACTCCATTACTCCTCACTCTACCTCCCTCCCTTTGCTACTCCATCAGGTCACAAGTGCAGGGCTCTTTGGAGGGTGCTGAAGATTGACCGGTTGGTGTCTACTAATAGTTACATGGGGAATGAGTGTCAAGAACTACTTTGGCGGATTATTCAGGAGGGAAATAGTTGACTGCCTGGTGGGCTGAAATTTGTCACAAATTGCTATTGAGTAGTTGGTATTTCCACATGAACTGAGATTCATAGAGTATATCAATCAAATCGTTTTAGCTATGCAAATTACAACATTTACCACTTGTTTCTTTGTTTCATATAGAACCGACGGGTAAAATAAGGCCCCGTTCGGTGTACATCCGCTCTGCTGCTCCGCTTTGGGAGCGGACGGAGCTGTAGTGAAGAGTCTTGGAGCGGGCAAAACGGTGCTCTGCAGATCCGCGGATTTCAAGGAGCCGACGCATTGCCAAACCGGGCCTAAGTTGCATGTGCAGTATGATCTTTCCTGGCAGAAAATACACATGTGGATCATGAAAATCTTGTGATGAGCCCAAAAATCAGTATATACTTAGGCATTGGGAAGATTATTGTTGGGAAGCAACAATAGCAGGCAAGATTGTGCTCTTTTGTAACCTGAATGTTGACTATATATATCCACCAAGTGATGTGCTTGACGTAAGAATAGTGAGGTCATAGGCAATACGCCTGTAAGGGAAAAAACAACACTTCGTCATTACTGGCAGAGCTTGACATGGCTGGCTTGGGGGGCTAAAATATATATATTAACTTTTTGGGGGGACAACAAAACACACCATTTTTGTCAGGCCCAAGTGTCAAGGAGCAGCTTATTATCTTCAGTTATTGGACGGCTCTGGTGCAAAATGGTTCGGCGCATCGTACGGCTCACAGGGCTCGCCTACTCCACCAACCGTTACCGTCTATTGTACCGTTTCATTTGCCATTACTGTTCGGTCTCATCCATTTGCCAGCTGCAGCTATAAAGCTAGCCGCTGCCTTCTGTAATCGCTATCGAATTATGCTGAGAATATCTCTATGATACAATCATACATCTTATATCAATACAAACACTAGTTCTCGCTCCTACTTTCCCCTTTTCTCTCGCACGACATCTGAGATTACTCTGTTCGATCCGCCCCAATTCCCGTGCGGGGTGTGACAATTGGTATCATGAGCGTAGGTTTTCCTCGGCGGCATGATAGATCAGAGCGGCTACGGTGATTTCCCTCCCTTCCCTCCCTCTTTTGGCGGCAGCGACGAGTGCGAGGGGGAGACGGAATTGGCGGCGCAGGCGGTGGTAGACTCATTCGACGGCAGCTCGTTGAGCGCGACTAGTTGGGGGAGCACATCGCTCTCGCAGTAAAATCCTAGGTCTAGCGGCGAGTGGTGCTGTTCCGATGGCGAATCTCGACGGCGGCGGCAGGGTTGAGTGCTCAGTTCGGGTTTGAAGGAAATATGCCCTAGAGGCAATAATAAAGTTATTATTTATTTCCTTATATCATGATAAATGTTTATTATTCATGCTAGAATTGTATTAACCGGAAACATAATACATGTGTGAATACATAGACAAACAGAGTGTCACTAGTATGCCTCTACTTGACTAGCTCGTTAATCAAATATGGTTATGTTTCCTAACCATGGACAAAGAGTTGTTATTTGATTAACGGGATCACATCATTAGGTGAATGATCTGATTGACATGACCCATTCCATTAGCTTAACACCCGATCGTTTAGTATGTTGCTATTGTTTTCTTCATGACTTATACATGTTCCTATGACTATGAGATTATGCAACTCCCGTTTACCGGAGGAACACTTTGTGTGCTACCAAACGTCATAACGTAACTGGGTGATTATAAAGGAGCTCTATAGGTGTCTGCAAAGGTACATGTTGGGTTGGCGTATTTCGAGATTAGGATTTGTCACTCCGATTGTCGGAGAGGTATCTCTGGGCCCTCTCGGTAATGCACATCACTTAAGCCTTGCAAGCATTGCAACTAATGAGTTAGTTGCGGGATGATGTATTACAGAACGAGTAAAGAGACTTGCCGGTAATGAGATTGAACTAGGTATAGGATACCAACGATCGAATCTCGGGCAAGTAACATACCGATGACAAAGGGAACAACGTATGTTGTTATGCGGTCTGACCGATAAAAGATCTTCGTAGAATATGTAGGAGCCAATATGAGCATCTAGGTTCCGCTATTGGTTATTGACCGGAGACATGTCTCGGTCATGTCTACATTGTTCTCGAACCCGTAGGGTCCGCACGCTTAAGGTTACGATGACAGTTATATTATGAGTTTATGCATTTTTTATGTACCGAAGGTTGTTCGGAGTCCCGGCTGTGATCACGGACATGACGAGGAGTCTCGAAATGGTCGAGACATAAAGATTGATATATTGGAAGCCTATGTTTGGATATCGGAAGTATTCCGGGTGAAATCGGGATTTTACCAGAGTACCGGGAGGTTACCAGACCCCCCCGGGAGCTATATGGGCCTTAGTGTAAAAGAGAAGGGGCAGCCCAAGATGGGCCGCGCGCCCCTCCCCTCCCTTGGTCCGAATAGGACAAGGAGAGG
>NC_041384.1:669996273-670025352 GCF_002162155.2 Triticum dicoccoides
CTCCCAGAGGGAGTAGGACTCCTCCTAGCGCGCCTCCCCTAGGCCGGCCGCACCCCCCCCTTGGTCCTTTATATACGGAGGCAGGGGAACCCCAGAGACACACAAGTTGATCCACGTGATCTTATTCTTAGCCGTGTGCGGCGCCCCCTGCCACCATAGTCCTCGATAATATTGTAGCGGTGCTTAGGCGAAGCCCTGCGACGGTAGTGCATCAAGATCATCACCACGCCGTCGTGCTAACGAAACTCTTCCCCAACACTTTGCTGGATCGGACTCCGGGGATCCTCATCGAGCTGAACGTGTGCTAGAACTCGGAGGTGTCGTAGTTTCGGTGCTTGATCGGTCGGGCCGTGGAGACGTACGACTACATCAACCAAACGCTTCCGTTGTCGATCTACAAGGTATGTAGATCATACTCTCCCCTCTCATTGCTATGCATCACCATGATCTTGCGTGAGCGTAGGAAAATTTTGAAATTACTACGAAACCCAACAGTGGCATCCGAGCCTAGGTTTTATATGTTGATGTTATATGCATGAGTAGAACACAAGTGAGTTGTGGGCGATATAAGTCATACTGCTTACCAGCATGTCATTCTCTGGTTCGGCGATATTGTTGGACGAAGCGGCCCGGACCGACATTACGCGTACGCTTACGCGAGACCGGTTCTCCCGACGTGCTTTGCACATAGGTGGCTTGCGGGTGACAGTTTCTCCAACTTTAGTTGAACTGAGTGTGGCTACGCCCGGTCCTTGCGAAGGTTAAAACAGCACCAACTTGACAAACTATCGTTGTGGTTTTGATGCGTAGGTAAGATTGGTTCTTGCTTAAGCCCGTAGCAGCCACGTAAAACATGCAACAACAAAGTAGATGACGTCTAACTTGTTTTTGCAGGGCATGTTGTGATGTGATATGGTCAAGACATGATGCTAAATTTTATTGTATGAGATGATCATGTTTTGTAACCAAGTTATCGGCAACTGGCAGGAGCCATATGGTTGTCGCTTTATTGTATGCAATGCAATCGCGCTGTAATGCTTTACTTTATCACTAAGCAGTAGCGATAGTCGTGGAAGCATAAGATTGGCGAGACGACAACGATGCTATGATGGAGATCAAGATGTCACGCCGGTGACGATGGTGATCACGACGGTGCTTCGGAGATGGAGATCACAAGCACAAGATGATGGCCATATCATATCACTTATATTGATTGCATGTGATGTTTATCTTTTATGCATCTTATCTTGCTTTGATTGACGGTAGCATTATAAGATGATCTCTCACTAATTATCAAGAAGTGTTCTCCCTGAGTATGCACCGTTGCTAAAGTTCTTCGTGCTAAGACAGCACGTGATGATCGGGTGTGATAGGCTCTACGTTCAAATACAACGGGTGCAAAACAGTTGCACACGCGGAATACTCAGGTTATACTTGACGAGCCAAGCATATACAGATATGGCCTCGGAACACGGAGACCGAAAGGTCGAGCGTGAATCATATAGTAGATATGATCAACATAGTGATGTTCACCAATGAAACTACTCCATCTCACGTGATGATCGGACATGGTTTAGTTGATTTGGATCACGTAATCACTTAGAGGATTAGAGGGATGTCTATCTAAGTGGGAGTTCTTAAGTAATATGATTAATTGAACTTAAATTTATCATGAACTTAGTCCTGGTAGTATTTTGCAAATCATGTTGTAGATCAATAGCTCGCGTTGTTGCTTCCCTGTGTTTATTTTGATATGTTCCTAGAGAAAATTGTGTTGAAAGATGTTAGTAGCAATGATACGGATTGGATCCGTGATCTGAGGTTTATCCTCATTGCTGCACAGAAGAATTATGTCCTTGATGCACCGCTAGGTGACGGGCCTATTGCAGGAGCAGATGCAGACGTTATGAACGTTTGGCTAGCTCAATATGATGACTACTTGATAGTTTAGTGCACCATGCCTAACAGCTTAGAATCGGGACTTCAAAGACGTTTTGAACGTCATGGACCATATGAGATGTTCCAGGAGTTGAAGTTAATATTTCAAGCAAATACCCGAGTTGAGAGATATGAAGTCTCCAACAAGTTCTATAGCTAAAAGATGGAGGAGAATCGCTCAACTAGTGAGCATGTGCCCAGATTGTCTGAGTACTACAATCGCTTGAATCAAATGGGAGTTAATCTTCCAGATAAGATAGTGATTGACATAATTCTCTAGTCACCATCACCAAGTTAGTAGAACTTCGTGATGAACTATGATATGCAAGGGATAACGGAAATGATTCCCAAGCTCTTCGTAATGCGGAAATTGATGAAGGTAGAAATCGAGAAAAACATCAAGTGTTGATGGTAGACAAGACCACTAGTTTCAAGAAAAGGGCAGAGGGAAGAAGTGGAACTTCAAAAAGAACAGCAAGCAAGTTGCTCAAGTGAAGAAGCCCAAGTCTGATCCTAAGCCTGAGACTAAGTGCTTCTACTGCAAAGGGACTGGTCACTGGAAGCAGAACTACCCCAAGTGATTGGCAGATAAGAAGGATGGCAAAGTGAACATAAGTATATTTGATATACATGTTATTGATGTGTACTTTACTAGTGTTTATAGCAACCCCTCAGTATTTGATACTAGTTCAGTTGCTAAGATTAGTAACTCGAAACGGGAGTTGCAGAATAAACAGAGACTAGTTAAGGGTGAAGTGACGATGTGTGTTGGAAGTGGTTCCAAGATTGACATGATCATCATCGCACACTCCCTATACTTTCGGGATTAGTGTTGAACCTAAATAAGTGTTATTTAGTGTTTGCGTTGAGCATAAATATGATTTGATCATGTTTATTGCAATATGGTTATTCATTTAAGTAAGAGAATAAATTGTTGTTCTGTTTACATGAATAAAACCTTATATGGTTACACACCCAATGAAAATGGTTCGTTGGATCTCGATCGTAGTAATACACATATTCATGATATTGAAGCCAAAAGAAGCAAAGTTAATAATGATAGTGCAACTTATTTGTGGCACTGCCGTTTAGGTCATATTGGTGTAAAGCGCATGAAGAAACTCCATGCTGATGGGATTTTGGAATCACTTGATTATGAATCAGTTGATGCTTACGAACCATGCCTCACGGGCAAAGATGACTAAGACTCCGTTCTCCGGAACAATGGAGCGAGCGACAGATTTGTTGGAAATCATACATACTGATGTATGTGGTCCGATGAATAGGCTCGTGGCAGGTATCATTATTTTCTAATCTTCACAGATGATTTGAGCAGATATGGGTATATCTACTTGATGAAACATAAGTCTGAAACATTTGAAAAGTTCAAAGAATTTCAGAGTGAAGTGGAAAATCATCGTGACAAGAAAATAAAAGTTTCTACGATATGATCGCAGAGGTAAAATATTTGAGTTACGAGTTTGGCCTTCAATTAAAACAATGTGAAATAGTTTCACTACTCACGCCACCTGGAACACCATAGTGTAATGGTGTGTCCGAATGTCATAACTGTACTTTATTAGATATAGTGCGATCTATGATGTCTCTTACCGATCTACCACTATCGTTTTGGGGTTATGCATTAGAGACAGCTGCATTCACGTTAAATAGGGCACTATCTAAATCCTTTGAGACGACACCGTGTGAACTATGGTTTGGCAAGAAACCTAAGCTGTCGTTTCTTAAAGTTTGGAGTTGCGATGCTTATGTGAAAAAGTTTCATCTCGATAAGCTCAAACTCAAATCGGAGAAATATGTCTTCATAGGATACCCAAAGGAGACAGTTGGGTACACCTTCTATCATAGATCCGAAGGCAAGACATTCGTTGCTAAGAATGGATCCTTTCTAGAGAAGGAGTTTCTCTCGAAAGAAGTGAGTGGGAGGAAAGTAGAGAACTTGATGAGGTAACTGTACCTGCTCCCTTATTGGAAAGTAGTTCATCACAGAAATCTGTTCCTGTGACTACTACACCAATTAGTGAGGAAGCTAATGATGATGATCATGTAACTTCAGATCAAGTTACTATCGAATCTCGTAGGTAAACCAGAGTGAGATCCGCACCAGAGTGGTACGGTAATCCTATTCTGGAGGTCATGTTACTTGACCATGACGAACTTGCGAACTATGAGGAAGCGATGATGAGCCCAGATTCCGCGAAATGGTTTGAGGCCATGAAATCTGAGATATGATCCATGTATGAGAACAAAGTATGGACTTTGATGGATTTGCCCGATGATCGGCAAGCCATAGAAAATAAATGGATCTTCAAGAGAAAGACGGATGCTGATAGTAGTGTTACTATCTACAAAGCTAGAATTGTCGCAAAAAGGTTTTCAACAAGTTCAAGGTGTTGACTATGATGAGAGTTTCTCTCTCGTATCTATGATTAAGTCTGTCCGTTAGCAATTGCCGCATTTTATGAAATCCGGCAAATGGATAAACAAAACTGCATTCCTTAATGGATTTATTAAAGAAGAGTTGTATATGATACAACCAGAAGGTTTTGTCAATCTTAAAGGTGCTAACAAAATGTGCAAGCTCCAGCGATCCATCTATGGACTGGTGCAAACATCTCGGAGTTGGAATATACGCTTTGATAAGTTGATCAAAGCATATAGTTTTATACAGACTTGCGGTGAAGCCTGTATTTACAAGAAAGTGAGTGGGAGCACTACAACATTTCTGATAAAGTATATGTGAAAGACATATTGTTGATCGGAGATAATGTAGAATTATTCTGCAAAGCATAAAGGAATGTTTGAAAGGAGTTTTTCAAAGAAAGACCTCGGTGAAGCTGCTTACATATTGAGTATCAAGATCTATAGAGATAGATCAAGACGCTTGATAAGTTTTTTCAATGAGTACATACCTTGACAAGATTTTGAAGTAGTTCAAAATGGAACAGTCAAAGAAAAAGTTTCTTGCCTGTGTTACAAGGTGTGAAGTTGAGTAAGACTCAAAGCCCGACCACGGCAGAAGATAGAAAGAGAATGAAAGTCATTCCCTATGCCTCGGTCATAGGTTCTATAAAGTATGCCATGCTGTGTACCAGATCTATTGTATACCATACACTGTGTTAAGAGAAGGAGTACAATAGTGATCTAGGAGTAGATCAATGGACAGCGGTCAAAATTATCCTTACTAGAATAAGGATATGTTTCTCGATTACGGAGGTGACAAAAGGTTCGTCATAAAGGGTTACATCTATGCAAGTTTTGACACTGATCCAGATGACTCTAAGTCTCAATCTGGATACATATTGAAAGTGGGAGCAATTAGCTAGAGTAGCTCCATGCAGAGCATTGTTGACATAGAAATTTGCAGAATACATGCGGATCTGAATGTGGCAGACCCGTTGACTGAACTTCTCTCACAAGCAAAACATGATCACTTTTTGGGTCTTAATCACATAGCGATGTGAACTAGATTATTGAATCTAGTAAACCCTTTGGGCGTTAGTCACATGGAGATGTGAACCAATCACATAAAGATGTGAACTATTGATGTTAAATCACATGGCGATGTGATCTAGATTATTGACTCTAGTGCAAGTGGGAGACTGAAGGAAATATGCCCTAGAGGCAATAATAAAGTTATTATTTATTTCCTTATATCATGATAAATGTTTATTATTCATGCTAGAATTGTATTAACCGGAAACATAATACATGTGTGAATACATAGACAAACAGAGTGTCACTAGTATGCCTCTACTTGACTAGCTCGTTAATCAAAGATGGTTATGTTTCCTAACCATGGACAAAAAGTTGTTATTTTATTAACGGGATCACATCATTAGGTGAATGATCTGATTGACATGACCCATTCCATTAGCTTAGCACCCGATCGTTTAGTATGTTGCTATTGTTTTCTTCATGACTTATACATGTTCCTATGATTATGAGATTATGCAACTCCCGTTTACCGGACGAACACTTTGTGTGCTACCAAACGTCATAACGTAACTGGGTGATTATAAAGGAGCTCTACAGGTGTCTCCAAAGGTACATGTTGGGTTGGCGTATTTCGAGATTAGGATTTGTCACTCCGATTGTCGGAGAGGTATCTCTGGGCCCTCTCGGTAATGCACATCACTTAAGCCTTGCAAGCATTGCAACTAATGAGTTAGTTGCGGGATGATGTATTACAGAACGAGTAAAGAGACTTGCCGGTAACGAGATTGAACTAGGTATAGGATACCGACGATCGAATCTCGGGCAAGTAACATACCGATGACAAAGGGAACAACGTATGTTGTTATGCGGTCTGACTGATAAAAGATCTTCGTAGAATATGTAGGAGCCAATATGAGCATCCAGGTTCCGCTATTGGTTATTGACCGGAGACATGTCTCGGTCATGTCTACATTGTTCTCGAACCCGTAGGGTCCGCACGCTTAAGGTTACGATGACAGTTATATTATGAGTTTATGCATTTTTGATGTACCGAAGGTTGTTCGGAGTCCCGGATGTGATCACGGACATGACGAGGAGTCTCTAAATGGTCGAGACATAAAGATTGATATATTGGAAGCCTATGTTTGGATATCGGAAGTATTCCGGGTGAAATCGGGATTTTACCGGAGTACCGGGAGGTTACCGGAACCCCCCAGGAGCTATATGGGCCTTAGTGGGCCTTAGTGGAAAAGAGAAGGGGCAGCCCAAGATGGGCCGTGCGCCCCTCCCCTCCCTTGGTCCGAATAGGACAAGGAGAGGGGGCCGGCCCCCCTCTCTCTTCCCCCCCCCCCTCCGCGAGTCCTATTCCAACTAGGATTGGGGGGGGGGAATCCTACTCCCAGAGGGAGTAGGACTCCTCCTGGCGCGCCTCCCCTAAGCCGGCTGCACCCCCCCTTGGTCCTTTATATACGGAGGCAGGGGAACCCCAGAGACACACAAATTGATCCACGTGATCTTATTCTTAGCCGTGTGCGGCGCCCCCTGCCACCATAGTCCTCGATAATATTGTAGCGGTGCTTAGGCGAAGCCCTGCGACGGTAGTGCATCAAGATCGTCACCACGCCGTCGTGCTGACGGAACTCTTCCCCGACACTTTGCTGGATCAGAGTCTGGGGATCGTCATCGAGCTGAACGTGTGCTAGAACTCGGAGGTGTCGTAGTTTCGGTGCTTGATCGGTCGGGCCGTGGAGACGTACGACTACATCAACCAAACGCTTCCGTTGTCGATCTAGAAGGTACGTAGATCATACTCTCCCCTCTCGTTGCTATGCATCACCATGATCTTGCGTGAGCATAGGAAAATTTTGAAATTACTACGAAACCCAACAGGGTTCCCGGCCAGATCCGGTGGTAAAATTCCTCTCTGACCACTCCACCATGATGGGGAGATCCAAGCCAAGTTTGGATGAAGCGGAGGTGTCTGATCTGCTGGCCATGAAGGACGATTTTGCGCAGCAGCGTGAAGAAACGGCAGAGCTGCGAGGCAAGATGGAGGATTTGCGCAAGGAGGTGCACTCCATCAACACCAAGCAGGACACGATGGTTTCAGTTGTGAGCGTAGTTCAGAAAGCAGTATCGTCTCTCAATTTACAACTCGGGGCCATGGCTGATGTGCTGAAGACCCTTAGTACACCTGAGGCGTCCACTTCTGCACCACAAGGGTCAGTAATTCCTGAGCAAGCAATTGTTCCACCAGAGAGCAAAGAAGCAGCGGGGGAAGCAGACAGAACACTCACTGACGAACTGCGGAAGCGACTAGCTATGGAACAAGAGAAAACCAGACAGTTGGCCTCACAAGTCCCTCCTCACTTAGCCCCAATCCAGGTTCCCAGACCTTCTGTTCCTCCAGGTTTTGGAGCTAGCAATGCGGTGGATATTCACTCGGGCAACGCTACACCAACAGCTGCATACAAGACAACACGTACCCCAGGGTTCCACAGTTTTCAACCTCCAGCTGTTCGCCAGGGCTGGGAAGAATTTCCGAAACAATATGAACAGGAAATGCGAACACAATTCCTTAAAAGCATCACCAAGGGCCCCAGAATGGATTTCCCTTGTTTTGATGGCGACAACCCAGCAGGATGGATCCGTCAATGTGATAAGTATTTCCAAATGGCAGGTGCACCGGCTGAATATAAAGTCAGTTTAGCACAGTTATATGTAGTGGGAAAGGCTGATGTTTGGTTGCGTTGTTCGGGTATTGTCAAGAAACAATTGAATTGGAGCCAGTTCTGTGAAGAAGTGCTCCACAGATTCTCTTCGGCCAATTCTTACGAACTGACAGAGAAATTCAACACCTTGAAACAAAATACACTGTCAGTTTCTGATTACACTGATCAGTTCGAGGAGTTGATGGCAGAAGTGCAAGCGGAAAATCCTATTATGGACAAAAATTGGTTTGTCCGCTGTTATGTCAATGGCCTTCGAGCCCATCTCAAGTATCAGCTGCGCCCACTTAAACCAACTTCACTCACTGAGGCCTATTGGTTAGCTGTTGACCTGGAAAAGGGAGCTTCTGAAAAGAAATCTTACACGGCGGGTTATAACACTACTAAAAACTCTGCTAGTTATCACAAACCTGAAAAACCTACCGATCCTAAACCAACTACTATAAATCAAAGAGCTCGGGAGCCTGGCAAGTGCTGGCGTTGTAGAGATACCTGGTTCCATGGTCACAAGGGCAAATTAGCACCAGTTCTGAATGTGTTAACAGGCGAGGACCCTAATGAACAAACACAAGAACAACAGGAACTGGATGAACAGGAAAATTCTGAACAACCACAAACTGAAGAACAATGCATGACCATCTCTGCTCAAGCCATGCGTTCTGACAACAGTAACACAATCTCCATATTGGTCAGTATTGGAGGCAAACAGGGAATTGCTCTAGTGGACTCTGGCAGTAATTCCACGTTCATCAGTCTTCAGTTTGCACTACAAACTTCCTGCACCATCCTCAAGGATGCAACAAGGGCAGTAACAGTAGCAGGAGGAGGCACTTTGTGGTCAGGATCTTATGTACCAACAACCACATTCACAGCTGGCCATACACAATTCCAACAGCAGTTTAGAGTACTGGATCTGCCTGGACACGATATAGTACTTGGTAGCGATTGGATGGAAACCCACAGCCCTGTAGCATTTCACTATAATCCCAGGCAAATCACTGTCATGAAGGACAAACAGACACCAGTCACAATTAAAGCTTGTGACATGTTATCTGATGCCACTCTCATTGATGCCGTAGAAGTTAATAAACTCATGACTGCTGGAGCTCCTGGATTTGTTCTGAATCTCATCAGAGACACAACTATGAAAATACCACCTAAACAGGAAATACCACAACCTGTTGAGGAGGTACTGCAACAATTTCCTATAGTTTTTTAGGAGCCAAAAGGATTGCCCCCAAAGAGAGCCCATGACCATAAAATACCTCTCAAAGAACAATCTGTCCCACCCAATTCTAGACCATACAGAGTCCCACACATGCAGAGGAATGAACTGGAAAGGCAGGTTGATGCCATGCTCAGATACAAGATCATTAGAGCTAGTGAGAGCCCCTATTCCTCCCCAGCAATATTGGTCATGAAAAAGGATGGAACGTGGAGATTATGTATTGACTACAGAAAACTTAACTCAACTACCATCAAAAACAAGTTTCCAATCCCAGTAATTGAGGATTTACTAGATGAGCTTCATGGAGCAACTTACTTCACCAAATTAGACCTCAGATTTGGTTATCATCAAGTGAGAATGGATGAAAATGACATACCAAAAACTGCTTTCAGGACCTATTTTGGACATTATGAGTTCCTTGTTATGCCCTTTGGTCTAGCAAATACACCTGGCACATTCCAAGCACTTATGAACAGCATCTTTGGACCTTATCTCAGGAAGTGTGTGCTTGTCTTCTTTGATGATATCCTCATCTTCAGTAAATCCTTGTCTGAGCACATAGCTCACTTGCAGATTGTCCTTCGGTAGCTCCAAGAACACCAGCTCTTTGCAAAACTTTCCAAATGTGTCTTTGCTGTCCAGCAGGTGGAATATTTTGGGCATGTAATTAATGGTGAAGGAGTTTCCACAGACCCTAGCAAAGTAGCTACTGTAGCCGAATGGCCAGTACCCACTACTCCCACTCAACTAAGAGGTTTTCTAGGATTATGTGGTTACTACAGAAGGTTTGTGAAGAACTTTAGAATTATAGCCAGGCCATTGCATGATATTCTCAAGACAGACAACTTTCAACGGACCACAGCCCAAACACAAGCTTTCCAAGCTCTTAAACAAGCCATGATTACAGCTCCTGTACTGGCCTTGCCCAACTTTTCTGAGCCATTTGTTCTGGAAACAGATGCATCAGGAGCAGGTATTGGAGCAGTCATGATGCGAAGTGGAAGACCCTTAGCTTATTACAGCTCAAGTTTATGCCTAAGAAATGCTGCTCTTTCAACTTATGAGAAAGAAGCCCTTGCTATCATTGCAGCCTTGAAGAGGTGGAGACACTATTTTTTGGGCAATGACCTGATAATTAGAACAGACCACCAGAGTCTGCAATTTATGACTGACCAAAAGATCTCTACAAGCATCCAACACAAGTTGATGTTGAAGTTGTTGGAACTGAATTTCACATTGCAGTACAAGAAAGGGAAAGAAAATATTGCTACTGATGCACTTTCCAGAAAACACTCTGTAATGGCAATTTCCCTGGCAACTCCACAGTGGATCTCTGCAGTGGAAAGCTCTTACTGCAATGATGCTGCTTGCAAATCCCTGCTGGAAAAATTGCTCCTATCTCCTAACCATGCTGTGGACCAAAACACCTTACACTCGGGCATCATCAGGCACAAGGGCAGAATATATGTGGGAAAGGATGTGGACTTGAGAAAGAAGCTCCTAACTGCATTACATGCATCTGCTTTGGGAGGTCACTCGGGCATGAAAGCCACATACCAACGGATCAAACAGATCTTCTACTGGCATGGTCTGAAACAGGAAGTGGATCGTTTTGTTTCTGAGTGTCCTGTCTGTCAGAAGAATAAAGGTGAGAACTGCCCATACCCTGGTTACTTGGATCCATTACAATTACCTGATATGGTTTGGACACACTTGAGCATGGACTTCATCGAAGGGCTACCAAAATCAAATGGGAAAGATGTCATATTTGTGGTGGTCGACAGGTTATCTAAGTTTGCCCACTTCATTCCTTTATCCCACCCTTATACAGTACAAACTGTAGCTCAAGCATTCATCGATAATGTCATCAAGCTACATGGCCCTCCCTTGGCAATTGTGTCTGACAAAGACGCTATCTTCACGAGCAGATTGTGGCAAGATATATTCAAGGGCATGGGCTGTGACCTCCGCTACAACACTGCTTACCATCCGGAATCTGATGGTCAGACAGAACGAGTTAACCAGTGCATCGAGAACTACTTGCGTTGCTTGACATCCACACAACCAAAAAAATGGGCAAATCAACTCTCCATGGCAGAGTACTGGTACAACACTTCCTACCACTCCTCCCTCAAGAAGACACCGTTTGAAGCAGCCTATGGATTCCCTCCCCCTAATATTGGAGAAAACATTCTCCCTGACCAGCTGCACGGCGATGCACAACAGTTCTTTCAGGACAGAGATGCTTTGCTACTGCACTTAAAATCCAACTTGGCAGCAGCTCAGGCATGAATGAAAAATTCGCTAATCGCAAACGTACAGAGAGAATTCTGGAAGTTGGGGACATGGTGTACTTGAAAATGCAACCGTACCGCCTCAATGCTTTTGGTCTGCGTACACATATTAAACTTCAGAGCAAGTACTATGGACCTTTCCAGATCATCAAGAAAGTGGGCCGCGTCGCGTACCAACTGCTCTTGCCTGACGCTACCAACATACACCCGGTCTTCCATGTTAGCCAGTTGAAGAAACATGTCGGCCCTAAAGCTGTTCTGTGTGCAGACCTTCTCCTGGTTCGATTAGATGGGATGATTCAGACTGAACCGGTTCTCGTTCTGGAAACCCGTCAGGTACCCCGCAACTAGTCCTGGCCATCTCAGGCCCGGCCCTAAAATCCAGGGCCTAGGCCCGATGGGCTTGTCCGTGGGCCGGGCTTGGGCCTGAGTTTTGAGCCCACCAGCAGGGCCTGGACGGGCTTGGGCTTGGCATATTAGCATTTTAAGGAAGAGGCCCGGCCCACGGCCCTAAGCCCTAAGGGCTTTTCAAGGCTTTTTACGAGATGGGCCGGGCTTGGGCTTGAAAAGTAGGCCCGATGGTAGGGCCTGGGAGGGCCTGGGCCTCAGTTTTCTGCCATGGGCTCTTTTAGGCCCGGCCCAAGCCCGGTCCGGCCCGGCCTATGGCCAGATATACCCGCAACAACCTGCATGTGGTTCGGTGGCTTGTACAATGGGCAAACCTTCCTCCTGATGAAGCTTTGTGGGAAGACGCGTCATTCATGAAGAAAACGTTCCCTACATTCTTCAAGAGCACCATCGACATGTGGTTCAACCGAACAACTCCTTGAGGACAAGTTCGTTTTCACCCGGGGGTATTGTCAGGCCCAAGTGTCAAGGAGCAGTTTATTATCTTCAGTTATCGGACGGCTCTGGTGCAAAACGGTTCGGCGCATCGTACGGCTCACAGGGCTCGCCTACTCCACCAACCGTTACCATCTACTGTACCGTTTCATTTGTCGTTATTGTTCGGTCTCATCCATTTGCCAGCTGCAGCTATAAAGCTAGCCGCTGCCTTCTGTAATCGCTATCGAATTATGCTGAGAATATCTCTATGATACAATCATACATCTTATATCAATACAAACACTAGTTCTCGCTCCTACTTTCCCCTTTTTTCTCGCACGAGATCTGAGATTACTCTGTTCGATCCGCCCCAATTCCCGTGCGGGGTGTGACAATTTTTTCCTAATCTAATCTCTCTCAGAAAACATCTTCATGGATGTGCCAAACCTAGGGGGGCCTTCCCCACCAAAGCACCCACCTATTCTGGAGCCACCTGGGCCTGGCCCACCTCCTCCGTTGCCGCCACGGCTGTGCCAGCCACCTTGAGGGTGCCTCGGCTTCTGCAACATTGCAGGACATGTGCGACCTACCGCGGAAGAGAATAGAACATGCGCTCAGGCATTTCCCAGTGCTCGACGGTGTACAGGTGCTAAGGGTGCCATATAGGTAAAAATATGATGTGGCAAAGCATTTAAAGAGGAGAGTGAACATTATGGTGACCCTAATAAGGGCATCTTCAATAATTTGTATGTTAGCTTGTTGGTAAAATATGCCATGTCATCAACCAACACCTTAACATACAACAACTCCAATGAGTTGTATTTAGTTTGCCCAATAGGATGTGAGATAATAAATGGGGTGCTCTCTCATTCTACATTGGAGCTTGTGCAATGTGTGTTGGTTCATGTACATACAACCTTCCTCTCTTTCCTCATTTATTGTATGACACATCATCAAAAATCCTATGTGGCAAAGTCTACCAACAACTATCTTACAACCATTGGAGATGCCCTAAGAACCAATGCTAAGCACGTGGACCTAGACAAAAAGACTACCAACCAATACATGAAGGAGTTTTATTATTAAACAATTAAATAAATGAGGCTTAGCTACAAAAGCTAAGCACCGATGCATTAGAGACATTAGTTGCTAAGCATTTTTTTTTGCGAGAAAATTTTCAATCTATTCATCTTCCATCACGGCAGTACAACGAACACTAGAAATAATAAAAATTACATCCAGATTCATAGACCACCTAGCGACGACTACAATCACTGAAACGAGCCGAAGGCGCGCCGCCGTCATCACCCCTCCCTTGCCGGAGTTGGGCACAACTTGTTGTAGTAGACAGTCGGGAAGTCGTCGTGCTAAGGCCCCGTAGGACCAGCGCACCAGAACAGCAACCGCCGCTGATGAAGAATAACGTAGATCGAAAGGATCCAACCTGAAGACACACGAATATAGACGAACCACAACCAGATCCGAGCAAATCCACCGAGGATAGATCCGCCGGAGACACACCTCCACACGCCCACCAACGATGCTAGACGCACCATCGGAACGGGGACTAGGCGGGGAGACCTTTATTCCATCTTCAGGGAGCCGCCACCGTCTCGTCTTCCTGAGTAGGACACAAACTCTAACAAATTTTAAAGGAACGACTAACAACGGAGCCCTCCCGCCGGCCCTTGCCAAGATCCACCATGCCCCCATGGCACTAGGGCCACCGGAGACGAGGCGGACCTGCGCCGGAGTCGACGAGAGGCACGAACCCTAGCTTTTCTTGGAGGAGGAGGCGGCAGTTGCTAAGCATTTTAATGCACTTAGCACCCCACTTTAGCACCAATGCATTGGAAGAGGTCTCAAAGCCTGGATCCATCGCGAAAGGGGCTCTTACCCATCACTAGTGTTAAGCATCCACCTATAAGTATTTTCTAGCAGTGGATCGATGTGGTCCAAAATCGAGCGCGCTTCCTAGGCGTGCGCGTTAGCCACGCCCCTGTCATGCATGATTTATATATATGATGTCATTTTTCTTATTTGTTTACTAGCTGTTATACATGAAAATATTTTTGAGATGTGGTAGTTTATATTAATTTTTCTGTCATTTTTTCATTTTTCATGTAGTGGGCTGCAAGGCCTGGTAAGGCTGCGTTCGGTCCGGAGGAAAACTCAAAGGAATCTGATCCTGTGCTATTTTCTACCTTTGGTGCGTTCGGAGTGAAGGAAAAATGAGCAGTAAAACTTTGGAATGTCTCGATTCCTGTGTGATTCCTACAGATTTCACGGGAAAAGAAACATCCAGTCAGACCTCTTGTTTATCGCGGTTGGCCGAGGCAACACACTGGTTCTGACGTCTAATCCAATAAAATATTCATTATATGGCATGGAGTGTGAGAGAGTCAAGTCTGCAGCCAAATAAAAAACACCCAAGGTACGGGTCACAACTGAGGTGATGTGCAGCTTCTTTTGATCACCGCCGAACGGTTCACTCCTGACTATTTCTCTGTTTAAAATTCCTCAGTTTCATATGTGCTTGTTTTCCCTATTCCTTTACATTTTTTTGTTCCCATGTTTTCTGATCCTGCAAACCGAACAGAGCCTAAAGCTGGGCTGGGTCGTAGGGTCGTAGTGGGGTCGCTCTGGCTTTCCTCCTGGCGAAACAATCGCTGGAGCTGCGCGAGCCCCCGTCCTAATCGCTATCTGCAACCGCCGCCCGCCTCCCCGCACCCCGTGGTAATCGCGATCTGCCACCGCCTCCCCGCCTCCAGTGGTAATCGCGATCTGCCACCGCCTCCCCGCCTCCCGTGGTAATCGCGATCTGCCACCGCCTCCCGTCCTAATGGCTGGGGAGAAAGCTGGTACCGGCGCCTCCTCCTCCTCTCGTCCTCGGAGGAGTTCGGTAAGCATCTCTCGTCGCTGATCTGCAGACCTTCGAGTCCTATCGTTTGTTGTATGCAGACGCAGAGCGTGATCTCATCATTTGTGAACGTTTCAGAGAAACGCCGCCGACGGGAAGCAGATTGCTCCCCGAGTCGCCGCCGACGGGAAGAAGACTGCTATCCGAGTCGCCGGCGACGGGAAGCAGAGTCCTCTCCGAGTCGCCGCCGCCTCCGACGGGAAGCGGATGGTTATGGGCGTCTCTGTCGACGCCGCTTCCACCACTTTGCACCCTATTGATCTACGATCCGACGTCGCCCCTGCTGAGGGGCGTACTGAAGTGGTACTCAAATACATTAGGGATTATGGTTTAACGCCATGGTCACATGTTGGATTCGTTACAGTTTTCATTAGGGTTATGCAATTCGTGTCCTCTTTCCTGATACTTTTAAGTTTATCTTTCAGGCCAAGTTTGTTCACAACTTCTACTGTGCCCTAAACTTTAATCTGTTAGGATTGTATCGTTTCTATGCCGACGATGCTGAGTTTGTCTGGAATTTCAATGGCCGTCGACTTAATCTGAAAACTGCAAAGGTTACTGCCTTAACAAAATGTAGTGTAATATCCTGACTGGTATTTTTTTGTGTGGTAACATCGTTATTATTTTTGAACAGGAAATTAGGAGTTATCTGTATAGGGCATCAACCAAAATGAAATTCCATGCATCACATTTTGATTTATTATCGATTCCTGGGCAAAGTTCTGTAATGCTGACCGTTTATGGAACAATCAAATCGGCTGATAACAAGCCTAGGAGCTTTGTGGAAACTTTTGTGCTTGATATTCCTGGACGTCTTATATTGAGGGATTCCTTGGTTGTGCAAGAAAATGGTAACATTCTTTTTCTGTTTAATATAAAACCCCACTCCTTCTCATGGTTTGATCCGTGATGCTTTTGTTCAACAGCTCTAGAAGTACCAGAAGTGAGTAGTCCCAAGAAGTTCCAAGACCATACTGCAAGTATCATGTCTACTAACGATGTAAGTGGTTATGTAATTGCACGTTTATCTTAATAAATTGTTTTGTATGTTCTATTAAGTTGTTTGTTTTAATATAGTCCCTTACATTGGTAAATTGTATATTGTGTCTGCTGCTATTGCAGTCACAGAATCACTGTGGAATTTGCAATAAGAAATGGTATCCCCTAGAGAAAGACTGGGTAAGCCTAGAATCTGCTATAGTGATGTTATAGATTTATTATGCTGTTGCTTATTGTTGGCATTGCCATAATGTTTTTCTTGTTAGGTCTGTTGTGACCGTTGTCAAATGTGGCTCCATGTTGAGTGTGACCCTAATTGCAGTCGTGACATGGAGGTTCTTTTGCTCTTCTTAATATCATAATATATATGTGTGCAGTGCTCCTAATTGGACATGTTCGCTAACTGTAGATTGTTTTGTAGAAGGTAGAAAAGTCAGAGTATTTCTGCCCTGGCTGTACGTCTGAATGCAAAGATGTATTGACACTTAGGTGAGTTACTGATTTCTTCCCATCTGAATGTTCATTGATTCTTATATTATACTCCCTCCGTCCTAAAATAAGCGTCTTGAGACACTTATTTTGTTCAAATTTGTACTTGAGCTAGTACAAAGTTGAGACACTTATTTTGGGACGGAGGGAGTAAATGCCAGCTTCTAACATTCCTAATAATATATTTGCCAGCACTTTGAAGCAAAAATCACCTGAACCCATAATTGTGTCGTGTGCTGGAAAGGAAGGAGTCTATAAACCAATAGAAAAAATGTAAGTATTTGGCTTATTGTGTACCGAATCATCAGATTACATGTTTCTTTATATTTGCTTAATTATGAATACTCTATCTGAATTTAATATTTTTTACTCCCTCTGTCACAGTTTAGAAGGCACAGTTAAATTTGCGTGCGTTTCCATAATAGACAAGGTTTAGGGCGCATTGCATTTATTTATAGTAGCTAATTAGTACTCCGATATACTATTTCTATATGCATGCGTAGTGTGAATGCTATTTTTGAGCCCATCTCACAACCAATAGATAACTACCTAGGTCCCAGAGAATTTCCAAGCGCGCCTTCTAAACCGTGACGGAGGGAGTATTTTGATTAACCAAAAAATTGTATGTGCAATTGGTTCTTTAATCTTCACTTGGTTCATAAGCAAGTTACTTTTAGGTCGGTTCTTAGTTGGTACTGTAGCAACCACCCATTAAGGATCAGTTCCTTTTGTGATCGGATATTCTTACGATGCTTACAAACCACACACCAGAAGCAATAAGGACCAATGCACCATTTTTGCTGGCAGGATCGAATGTCGATGCAAAATTTGCTTGAAAAATCTAACTCCAGTCGTGATGTCTACGAATGTATGGGAGAAACATACTGGGTGCCGCCAAAAGAATTGGAAGAAGAGTATTAAGCTCAAGGGCACTGAGAAGCCTCTCTTTAAACTTGTAAGCCATCAGCATCTTTATCATCTTGGATGTTTGTGTGCACTAATGTGCAGACATGCAAAACTGATTACATCTTTATTTTGTCGTTTCTGTAGCTTGAAGAGATACCTGAAGGAACTGGCATATCTTCTATTGCAAGTGAAATTCAGCAGGTTTCTTCTGTTGATACATCTGACCAGCCAGCTGCTGAAACATCTGACCAGCCAGCTGCTGAAACATCCTACCAGAAAGCTGCTGAAACATCTGAGCTAGCTGCTGTTACATCTGATCAGACATCTGCAAGCCTCTCTTATGTGATGTCGGGAAACAAGGTATTATCAAGCATCATTGTTTACTGCATCACACCCCCTTACACACATATATCCAGAGCCATCCCTATGTAAACAGGTTGTAAAGGACAAAACTAGTTAGACATTGATAGCAGGTGACACAGTCACTGTTTAGCTTTCACCAGAACAATGAAGTTATCGAATAAAATGTTCTGTATGTCAAGCAGAAGACTACAAATATCAGATGTAATTGTTAAGTATAAACAGGCATCATTCAGATTGTCTATAATAATTTCTTGGTCCGCAACCCAGAACTTCCTCACTATATGGTATATGCAGATCTACCACCCATACTGCAAGTATGGAAGTCCTTGTAGGTGTGGATCAGCAAATCCTGACAATTTAGGTTTGTGTGTATTCACATGATTTTGATAAAATGTACTGCTGACCTTATGAAATATTGGAAAACAAGGTTTTTTTTTCAAGAATCATTGTTTCTTACCACACCCCTCTACACACATGTTGGATAGTCACTTGATTTGAGAAAATATAGTGCTGATTGTGTACATTCATGTCGTATAGTTACTTGATTTGAGAAAATCTGGTGCTGATTGTGCCCATTCACAAATCTCTTAGCAATTATACACCATCCTCCTTTGAGAACTTTGACACATTTTTGCTTTTTTTTCACAGCAGTCGCAAAAATCAAAAGTCTGCATCTTACATGATTATGATAGGATGAAGTCCCATCAGGATAAGGACACTGATCATAAATATGAAAAGGCATCTAGGATTTCTGAAATAATGAATACATTGAATCAAGATGGTGTTCTTGACAGGTGAGTTGTGCCTAGTAAGGAATATGTCTAATGCTAGTACAATTGTTCAAGTACTAATAACAATTACTGTAACCATAATCTGGTGTTTTTGCAGAACTGAGAGGGAACCGTTTGATAGTGCTGATCGTGAGATAATTCTGGCTATCCATGATCCTGAGCAGTTGGATTATGTTGATGATTTGCCATTGACAGATGAGGAGCAGGACGCAAAATTTTCTAAAGTGGCTGGAGTTAGTGTATTCTCTTCTGAAGGAACTACCGAAGCTATTTACAGTGCAGCTGGGGCCGTGATAAGGGTAATGATAAAACTACACCTTCATCAATCTTGTCAAATTTACTTGTCAACTTACATTGATTTTATTGTTTAGGGTTCCGACCTTGTGGTTGAAGAGTATTATGAGACTGCTTTTGCAATAATCAGACCTCCAGGGCATCATGCTTATAAGATTTCTGAAGGTTTCTGCTTTTTGAACAACGTTGGTATAGCTATTCAACATGTTGTTGACCACCATTTGAGATATTACATTGTGCTCTTTATTTTTCAGAATTATTATTCCTCCACGAATCGTTTTACTTCTTTTTAACAAGCCTAAAGCTCGTTGTATTGAATTTGTACATTTAGTTACGAGACCTACCTTTGGGTAAAATATCCAGTGCTACGGTTCATGAGATGATACCATGCTCCAAGACCATGTGGTGCGTCAGATCTGCATGAAATGGACAGGATCATTTCACTAGTCTATTTACATATGCCCTCTTATAACGTTTGTGTTTTGCCCCCTGAAAGTGTTGTGTCTTTGCAAAATCACAACAGGTTTCCACATCTCTCCTCCAGACCCCCTAGTAGTTCTCAGTTTCCCACACGACAAATACTTCAAAAATAAACTGGGAAGACATGCCACATTTCATTAATTCATACCAACAAAATTCACAGGAATAGAACCACTTCAAAACATTTATGTGAAGCTGTATCAAGCTATGAATAATTTCTTTAATATAGTTGACAAATGTTGTGGCAGTGATGTATACACCACTTCGCAAAATTAATTAGTATAAAGAAGTACATTTTGAAATATGTTGTTTCCACTCAGCTTGTGACTACCTATCGTCCTTGCTGATCCATATATATATTTTGATACTGAAACCAGCTCGGTTTACAATAAGTGCTTTGGCATCAGTATCATGAGTTTCTGCGAACAGTGTGAAATAATTTAGAATTCTAAAAATAGAAGTACATGAAACTCGAGGATGTTATGTGGATACTGGATACACAGTTAATCTGTTTACACGAGAAGTTTGCAATCTTCCATCGTACTCCACAATAGTTACCTATTATAGGCAGATTGTATTCTGCCAAGAATTCAGACTTGAAAACAGAGATGTTAATAATTAGAGTGGTATCACAAAGACGTATAAATTGGAAGTCATCGAGCATGAGGATGGATGTGTAGCTTAGAGCACATTTCAGTGGCAAGTTGGATGAACTCAAAGATCGTTGTGATAGCACGTACGGAGCAATATCCAACCAGGCACGCATTAGCTGTTGCAAACATTGACTGAACTTTGTGTTGGTGCAAACCATTGATCCAAGAAATCTTGAGAAGTAGAGCGTTGTGAACTAACTAACAGTCTTAGCAGTAGCCTGGCATCAAAATTACAAGTTTTGTCGGGTTTTTTTAAGTTCTACGGTATTTCATTTATATTAATAAAAAATATATTTACATACAAGTACAGAAAGTAGACTTAACCAATACCCGCTCTAGGAAACATGAAAACTATTTATAAGTTCAGTTCTATCCAACTATCAATCTGTGTTGCTTTGTGATTCTTTGCTCTGAGTCTGACTGTCTATAATCCTTCTTTGAGATAGTATTTCCAAGAGATAACATGTGGTGGAGCAGATCTGATAATTTTATCATTTCTTACCATCCAAGTACTCCAGCATCCCATAATTATTATCTCCATTGTAATGTCTTTGGGTAACTTGATCATGGTCAGAACTATTTCATCAAATGCAGAAATCCCTCTTTGCTTGGTGGGTATCAGACTTGTCCAGCAGCTAAGTGAGAAAGGGCAATTCCAAAAAAGGTGAATGAGAGTTTCATCTGTTGCATCCGCGCACAGAGCACAATTATAATCAGGCAGAAACATATTTCTGCGTTGTAGTAGGTTTCTTATGCTAACTATATCATGCAGTAATAACCAAAAGATCTTTTGTCTGAGTCTGCAGGAAGTTCTCCATAGCTGCTTAAAAATGGTGTGTGCTTCAGCCTGTCCACAGATGTTCTTGTACATTTTCATGGATGAGTATTGGGGGCTAGTCCATGTGTAGCTTCATTTATCCTTCTCATCAGATTGTGGGATGTTTTGTATGTGAGTGTGGAGAAAATTGAACTGGTTTGAACCCATGTTGGTTCCTATCAACCCATGTTGGTTCCCACATGTTCCACAATGATCTCATCGGATGTACCACGATGTCAAGGACTTAATCAATCCCTTATACAATTCCCTTTGTCTAGCGGTATGATACTTGCCCGAGATTCGATCGTCGGTATCCCGATACCTTGTTCAATCTCGTTACTGGCAAGTCTCTTTACTCGTTCTGTAGCACATCATCCCGTGATCAACTCCTTGATCACATTATGCACATTATGATGATGTCCTACCGAGTGGGCCCAGAGACACCTCTCCGTCACACGGAGTGACAAATCCCAGTCTCGATTCGTGCCAACCCAACAGACACTTTCGGAGATACCCGTAGTGTACCTTTATAGCCACCCAGTTACGTTGTGACGTTTGGCACACCCAAAGCACTCCTACGGTATCCGGGAGTTGCACAATCTCATGGTCTAAGGAAATGATACTTGACATTAGAAAAGCTTTAGCATACGAACTACATGATCTTGTGCTAGGCTTAGGATTGGGTCTTTGTCCATCACATCATTCTCCTAATGATGTGATCCCGTTATCAATGACATTCAATGTCCATGGTCAGGAAACCGTAACCATCTATTGATCAACGAGCTAGTCAACTAGAGGCTTACTAGGGACATGGTGTTGTCTATGTATCCACACATGTATCTAAGTTTCCTATCAATACAATTCTAGCATGGATAATAAATGATTATCATGAACAAGGAAATATAATAATAACTAATTTATTATTGCCTCTAGGGCATATTTCCAACAGCTCCGTGCAGAGCATTGTAGACATAGAATTCGCAAAATACATACGGATCTGAATATGGCAGACCCGTTGACTAAACTTCTCTCACAGGCAAAACATGATCACACCTTAGTACTCTTTGGGTGTTAATCACATAGCGATGTGAACTAGATTATTGACTCTAGTAAACCCTTTGAGTATAGGTCACATGACGATGTGAACTATGGGTGTTAATCACATGGTGATGTGAACTATTAGTGTTGAATCACATGGCGATGTGAACTAGATTATTGACTCTAGTGCAAGTGGGAGACTGAAGGAAATATGCCCTAGAGGCAGTAATAAAGTTATTATTTATTTCCTTATATCATGATAAATGTTTATTATTCATGCTAGAATTGTATTAACCGGAAACATAATACATGTGTGAATACATAGACAAACAGAGTGTCACTAGTATGCCTTTACCTGACTAGCTCGTTAATCGAAGATGGTTATGTTTCCTAACCATGAACAAAAGAGTTGTTATTTGATTAACGGGATCACATCATTAGGAGAATGATGTGATTGACATGACCCATTCCATTAGCTTAGCACCCGATCGTTTAGTATGTTGCTATTGCTTTCTTCATGACTTATACATGTTCCTATGACTATGAGATTATGCAACTCCCGTTTGCTGGAGGAACACTTTGTGTGCTACCAAACGTCACAACGTAACTGGGTGATTATAAAGGAGCTCTACAGGTGTCTCCAAAGGTACATGTTGGGTTGGCGTATTTCGAGATTAGGATTTGTCACTCCGATTGTCGGAGAAGTATCTCTGGGCCCTCTCGGTAATGCACATCACATAAGCCTTGCAAGCATTGCAACTAATGAGTTAGTTGCAAGATGATGTATTACCAAACGAGTAAAGAGACTTGCCGGTAACGAGATTGAACTAGGTATTAAGATACCGACGATCGAATCTCGGGCAAGTAACATACCAATGACAAAGGGAACAAAGTATGTTGTTATGCGGTCTGACCGATAAAAGATCTTCGTAGAATATGTGGGAGCCAATATGAGCATCCAGGTTCCACTATTGGTTATTGACCGGAGACATGTCTCGGTCGTGTCTACATTGTTCTCGAACCCGTAGGGTCCGCACGCTTAACGTTACGATGACAATTTCATTATGAGTTTATATATTTTGATGTACCGAAGTTTCTTCGGAGTCCCGGATGTGATCACGGACATGACGAGGAGTCTCAAAATGTTTGAGACATAAAGATTGATATATTGGAAGCCTATGTTTGGACATCGGAAGTGTTTCGGGTGAAATCGGCATTTTTACCGGAGTACCGGGAGGTTACCGGAACCCCCCGGTAACCTAATGGGCCTTAATGGGCCTAGTGGAGGAAGAGGAGAGGAGGCCTAGGGGCTGCAGCGCGCCCCTCCCCCCCAAGTCCGAATTGGACAAGGAGGGGGGCGCCCCCCCTTCCTTTCTTCCCTCTCCTCCTTCCCCCCAAGTCCTAATCCAACTAGGGAAAGGGGGAGTCCTACTGCCGGTGGGAGTAGGACTCCTCCAGCGCGCCTCCTCCTAGAGCCGGCCACACCCCCCCTTGCTCCTTTATATACGGGGGCAGGGGGCACCCCTAGACACACAAGTTGATCTTCATGATCGTTCTCTTAGCCGTGTGTGGTGCCCCCCTCCACCATAGTCCTCGATAATATTGTAATGGTACTTAGGCGAAGCCCTACGACAGTAGAACATCAAGATCGTCACCACGCCATCGTGCTGACGGAACTCTTCCCCGACACTTTGCTGGATCGGAGTCCGGGGATCGTCATCGAGCTGAACGTGTGCTAGAACTCGGAGGTGCTGTAGTTTCGGTGCTTGATCGGTCAGGCCGTGAAGACGTACGACTACATCAACCGCGTTGTGCTAACGCTTTCGCTTCCGGTCTACGAGGGTACGTAGACAACACTCTCCCCTCTCGTTGCTATGCATCACCATGATCTTGCGTGTGCGTAGGATTTTTTTTGAAATTACTACGTTCCCCAACATATATAGCTTAGCTCTTTCATTGCATGTATTTATAATTATCCTCGCTATATTATGCAGATTGAAGATCGCCGAATTGAAGAAAATACAAGTCGGTGATATTGGGTTCATTAACACATATCTCATAGATGCAACTGAGGTTAAATTTCATGCCGCAGATAACGAGGCCAACTTGCTACGATCATTGGTAATAAATGAAAATAAAGATATAATACTCTTTCCTTACAATTCAAGTGAGTGTTACTGTCTTGTGCATATTCGGTTTCCCTTATATATTAGTCAAGGTTATAGTAATATAGTTGATGAGTTATGCATGCGTGTGCAGTTTCCACTATATTCTCCTAGAGATTAAGCTTGAGCAGGGACTAGTAACCGTCTTAGACTCAAGACGAAAAGATCCCCAGGACTATGCGGACATGACTCAAATGCTCGAGAAGTAAGTTAAATCGATCATTATCCACCATATCAGCAACTTTGTTCATTTCCTGATATATCAAGTAATTGTTTTCTTTGTCTGGCAGGGTTTGCAAAAAATTCACCAAAAAAGCTCCGGGACTCCCGAAGAAGCTGCAATTTAGACACCCGAAAGTAAGTACTATAGTAGCATGTTCTGCGCATCTCCTATTGATTCAAGCGCTAGTTTCATGAATACCATTTGGCATTCTTGCTTATCAGTTTGATTGACCTCTATTTCTTGTAAAGTGGTTGTGGCAGGAACAAGGGAATGATTTCTGTGGATACTATGTTTGCGAGTCCATCCGCCACACGACCTGTAAGCGGGGCAACTCTGACGAACAATATGAAGTGCGTAAATAACAACATTCACAATTTTATTTTATTACCATCATTTGTGTTGAGTTTCATTCATTCATATATATATATATATATATATATATATATATATATATATATATATATGTATTGACCCCCTTCTTCAAATTAGATGTTTCGGAAGCGGGATGAACTCCTAGCACCAGCTCGCATGCGAGCAATTCAAGAGGAATTAGGGGCATTCTTTCTTGACCACGTGAACACTGAAGACGGAGAATACTATGTGGACCATGAGTCCGTATGTTAGGAGATTATATTTGTAAGAGATAATTATTGTATATATGTAGCCGGTAGTGTCGGATAGATATACGAGAACTTGTTGTTCGACCAATCTCTCGGATAAGGAGAGGTGGTCGATATCACTTCTCTCTGTATGCATATATGTTCATGACGATCTTTTGTTTCCTTCGCTTGCTTACTAGCTAGCTAGCATGTCTAGTCCTCTCTATACGTATGTATAGTATGTAGCGTTGACCAAGCACAGACATAAGAGAGGACACTTCTCTCTATTAATTATAGCTAGCTAACACAATATATGAAACACCTAAATTAACCCCCCAAACCCCCCAAACCCCCCCCTTCAACAAAAACAAAAACCCCAGCCACAGAAATGTTGACGCGTGGATGCCTATTGGTCCCGGTTGGTGCCACCAACCGGGACCAAAGGCCCTCCTGCCTGGGCTCCACGCACATGCCACATGGAGGCCCATCTGTCCCAGTTCTGGATTGAACCGGGACTAAAGGGACATGGCATTAGTACCGACCCTTTAGTCCCGGTTCAGGAACCTGGACAAAAGGCCCTTACGAACCGGGAAAATAGGCCCTTTTTCTACAAGTGGCCCCGTGCCTCGTGGACAGCCCGGAGACCCCCCCCCTGACGTGAAATCAACGCCAACACCTCTCATATATACCCAAACTTCCAGAAAGAAACCTAGATCGGAAGTTCCGCCGCCGCAAACCTCTGTAGCCACGAGAAATCAATCTAGGCCCTCTCCGGCACCCTGCCGGAGGGGGCCATCATCACCGGTGGCCATGGAGAAGTATCCCGGAGAGGCCATCATCGCCATGAAGGCTAAGGATCAGAGGGAGAACATTTCCCCATCTAGGGGGGAGGCCATGGAGGAGGAAGCACAAGGGGGAGAACCTCTCCTCGTCTCTCTTGGTGACACCGGAGTGCCATCGAGAGGGAAATCATCGCCATGGTGATCGTCTTCATCAACATCACCATCATCATCACCATCCTCATCTCTTTTACGCGGTCCACTCTCCCGCACCCCGCTGTAATCCCTACTTGAACATGGTGCTTTATGCCACATATTATGATCCAATGATGTGTTGACATCCTATGATGTTTTGAGTAGATATCCTTTGTCTTTGGGTTGATTGATGATCTAGATTGGTATGAGTTGTATGTTTTATTTTGGTGTTGTCCTATGGTGTCCTCCATGTCGCGCAAGCGTGAGGGATTCCCACTGTAGGGTGTTGCAATACGTTCATGATTCGCTTATAGTGGGTTGGTGAGTGAATGAAACACAAACCCGAGTAAGGGGGTTGTTGCGTATGGGAATAAAGAGGACTTGATGCTTTAATGCTATGGTTGGGTTTTACCTTAATGATCTTTAGTAGTTGCGGATGCTTGCTAGAGTTCCAATCATAAGTGCATATGATCCAAGTAGAGAAAGTATGTTAGCTTATGCCTCTCCCTCATATGAAATTGCAATGATGACTATCGGTCTTGTTAACAATTGCCTAGGACAATTCCGCACACCGATTCATCATTATTCCACACTCGCTATTTATATTATTTAGTAATATATTCTAACTTTATGATAACAACACCTACTTTTATATTTTAGCTCTCCGATATCATACAAAGTTATCCTCTTCATACCCACAACGTAGTTTTATTTCTCGTTTCTAGTTGGAAGCAAACGTTCGGTGCACGTAGAGTCGTATCAGTGGCAGATAGGGCTTGAGAGAATATTGATCTTACCTTTAGCTCCTTGTGGGTTCGACACTCCATACTTATCACTTCCACCTTTGGAAATTGCTACGATGATTCCCTGCACTTGGGGATTATCAAGGTGATACGTCTTCAACGTATCTATAATTCTTTTTATTGTTCTATGCTATTATATTATCTGTTTTGGATGTTTTATATGCATTAATATGTTATTTTATATTAGTTTTGGGACTAACCTATTAACCTAGTGCCCAGTGCCAATTTCTGCTTTTTTTCTTGTTTTTGAGTTTTACAAAAAAGGAATACCAAACGGAGTCCAAACGAAATAAACTTTTGCGATGATTTTTCTTGGACCAGAAGACACCCGTAGGACTTGGAGAGGGGGCCAGAAGCTTCCCGAGGAGGCCACAAGCCTCGTAGGCGCGCCCCAGGGGGGCACTCCCTGAGGGCTTGTGAGCCCCTCGGGAGTCCTCCAACCCTAATCTTTGAACTATGACGAAGGAAGTGGAGATCACGGCAATTGACTTGAGCAAGGTGTCCCCAAGAAAAAATGGTTTTGGTTCAACAAGAGGCAAAAGGAGATGCTCGAGCTAGATGGATGAACTATGGCCGAGAGCGTGATCATTTTGTGTGTTGGCATGTGTGCCAGCATGAACTACGCGCCGAGATGCATGAACTGTGGCTGTTTTTTTGTGTGTGCTAGCAAGTATGCGGGCGCTAGCAGGTGTGTCGACATGAACTCTATCAATTTTTTTGTAGTCTAGCATGTATGCTGGCCGCTGGTATGTATGGCTGCTCGCCCTGACTTTAGTCATGAAAAATATATGTTTGTTGCAAAAAAATTGGCCGAACGAACAAAATGTGTCGGCCGGTTGGGCGCACTAGCTAGACGTTGGCGGACGGCGCTCCTCCAACCAACCCAAAAAGACAAAAGGCAAACCAATTCGCGTCTGTTTGGGTTGACGCGTTGGAGTTAGCCTAACAACCCTAGTGACGATAACTATGGCAAATCCTAAATGACACCATAAGTGTCCGCTCCTTTTTTTGCAAAGAGAAAAGTCCACATTTCAACCCCGAACTAACCATTCTGTTTGATTTACAACCCTGAACTACGAAGCTGGTCGAAATACACCCCAACTAACCATGAGGTTCAAAACTCAACTCTGGTCTTGGTTTTGCTTCGGTCAAGCAGTTTTGACTATGTTAACTGTTGACTGGGAACCGCAATGTCAGCTTTGACCCCTTTAATAGAAAAATACTAACTCTCTCCCATCCTTCCCCGCTGACCATAGGCCACCTCCTGCGCATCCAGCCACAGCATCACCGCCACCTGGGACACAGGGCCTAGCCGGCTCATCCCAGCAGAGCTGCCGCCCTACCCTAGCTAAGCCAGCTTTCCCGGTCGCTGCATCTTCGCTGCCAAGGATATGGTCACCCAAATGCCCCACCCCAGTAGAGCCACCGCCCCCAAGGAGCTCCACATATTTCGCCGCCGGAGACGGATGAAGGGCGGAGCTACACCTCACCACCGTCGCACCAGCCGCAGCATCTCTGCCGCCTGGGACATGGCCCCCATGGGCCCACCCCACAAATGCCACCGTCCTCGAGGACCTCCTCATCTTTCACTTCTGGGACAGACAAAGGACGGTGCTGCACCTCACCACCGCGGCTGGCCGTCGCCCCCGCTATTCCGTGTAGTGTGGTTGCCGAGGAGAGGAGTATGGGGCCTTGCCCTCGCCTCTCCGGGCAGGGAGATTGGAGGGTGTCCACCAGTGAAATTGATTTGGTGCACTCCTCTACCATGACTGTGCCGCACATCATGTAAGAACATCTCCACTCGCGCCCCCAACAGCCCCCCCAGGGCGCATTTTTTAGCGCTGGCGCCAAAAAATCGTCCCAGTCGTGCCCCCAGCTTCTCGATTATCGCCAGTTTGGGCCGAAATAACAACCGGCGAACCCGAGCCGAACCCAGCGCACCGGGGACCGCCTGGGGGCGCCGGCTGAAGGAAAAAGTCGCATGGGGCCGCGCTGTCGACGACACCAGGCATATTCCCGCCGTTTTGCCGGCCTTTTCCCTCCATTTCCCCCATTGCTTTCCCCTTCCCCCCCCCCACCGTTCCTGCCATTCTCC
>NC_041384.1:670025559-670036596 GCF_002162155.2 Triticum dicoccoides
ATTCTCCTCATCAGACCGGGCGCCATGCCGCCGAAGAAATATGTTGCTCCTCGCGCCGCCACCGACTCCACACAGCCGAAGCAGAGGAAGCCGAGGGCGCCGATGGCAAGACCAACGGGCGTGTCGAACGCCGAGTGGAGGGCGGATGTTCGGGAGGCAGTCACCGCCGACCGACGGAACAGGCTCATCATCAAGAGGGCCAGGGACGCGGCGGTGACAGAGCAGGCAGGGGCGTCTCGCACGGAGATGATGAACCTGCCGCCCGGCCACTGCCCACAAGCCGCGTGGGGGAGCCAGACCAGCGTTGCGGCGCCGACCAACCTCTCACCGCCCTCGCCGCAATGGGGGTACGCGTGATGTGAAGCTCGACCTTCTCAGGACCAACGTCACCACGAAGAGGAGGAACACCGACCTGGCGTTCTTGATGGCGGCAGACATGTCGAGGATGGACGAGCAGGTCAAGGCGTGGTGCCTGGCGGAGCGCGGCCTCATCCTGAACCAGATGCCTGGGCCGGCTTCGACCACCGCCCCTACGCCCACGCCAACACCAACGCCCATGCCCAAGCCGAGCGACGAAGCCACGCCGCCGACAACCAGCCCGAGCACAGAAGCCACGCCGACGCCGAGCACGCCGTCACCGGCCAGTCCCACACCAGAGGAACCCGCCGTTTGATGCTTTCCTTTGTCTACGTGTCCTTCCTTTTGATCGCCGAGCTTTCGTGTATGTTTGATCGCCGAACTGTGGCATGATGATCGCCGAACCTGTGGCATTTTTTGGCAGCGGGAAAGACAAGCTTGAATTTATGGGTGTCTGGGGGCCGAAACCTGGGGGCGCGTCTGGGAACTGGATCGCCCCCCCAGGGCGAAAGATCCGTCGGCGCATACGCCAAAACACAATCGTCGGGTGTGCTGGGGGCCGAACGAGTGGAGATGCTCTAAGGAAGCAAAAGTATCGGGGGCCACCATTTGTCACCTCGGGCATGATCTCCGTTGTTGCCGTGAGCGTCAGTACTGCCTGTAGCCTCTCCGAGAATGAGATGGGCGGGCCAAAGACGGCGAGGATGAGAAGGAGGTGGTCGGCAGAGAAGAGGAGGAGGGATATTTTTTTTCTTTTTTAGTTTCTTATAAGGGGTTAAAGCCGATGTGGCGGTACCCGGTCAGCAGTCAAGATAGTCAAAACCGCTTGACTGAAGAAAAACCAAGACCAGGGTTGTGGTTTGATACTCATAGTTAGTTGAGGGTATATTTCGACCGGTTTCGTAGTTCAGAGTTGTAAATCAAACTGAGTGGTTAGGTCGGGGTTGAAATATGGACTTTCTCTTTTGCAAACAGGTGCACACCCTCCATTCTACGCTGGGCGGCACAGCTTCCTTTTTTTTCTTGTTTTAACGTCAAAGAACTGTGCGTCCAGTGTGTTTCAAACTTGCAATCTCCTGACCCTATGTAAGGTGCGCTAACCACCCCACCACCCACACCCGATGTATTTAGTTACATCTTTTTCCTTCTTTTCTTCCTTTCTTCTTTTTTCTTTTTTTCTTTTTTCTTTTTTCTTGTTCCTTTTTTCTTTTTAGGTTTTTTGTTTTTTTGTTTTGCTAATTTGAATTAATTTGTTTTCGAAATTGAATGAACTTTTTTTAAATCTATGACTTTTTTTCAAAATTAATGAACTTATTCCAAAATTGAACGAACTTCTTTCAAAATTGATTTAACTTTTTTCATTTTTTGTGAACTTTTCTTGAAAATTGAAGATTTATTTTTCCAAAATGATGTATGTTTTGTTCAAAAATGATGATTTTTTTCCAAATATATGAAATTTCTCAAATTCATGTTTTGGAAATAAATATAATCTAAGTGATACATTATAAATATTGCATCTCCCCCGCAAAAAAGACATTATAAATAGCGCGTCCACACTTGTTCTTACAATGTTGGCGCTGCTTTGAGTCACCGCAATTGATTAGCTCTATTGGCTTAAGAGAGTCCAATGGCGTGAGTTCGAACCCTGGACAAAGCCGCTTTTTTCGCGTTGTAAGTTGCACTCGCGTTTCGTGGGGAGCTCCTAACTGGCGCGTTACCCGCCGCCGAACGAAACCGGCGCTCACGCGCTCCCTGGCGTGGGCCGGCCCACGACCACGCAGTGCAACGAAAAAAATGAATTTATTGCGGGAAGAAAACGGTGGATCCTATGGCATTTCCTGCGTTTTTTTGCTTCCAGTTTTCCACTGTTTCTCCGGTTTTCCGTTGTTTTGCTCCGTTTTTTTATTTTTGTGTTTTGATTCCTTTTTCGTTTCATTTCTTTTTAATTGTGTATTATATAAAATGTTCACCGTGTATTACATAAAATTTCATTGTATTAAGAAAAATGTTCATTGTATATTATGAAAATTGTTCACCTTTACATATAAAAATGTTCATCGTGTATTCTAAAAATGTTCATCGTATATTATGAAAATTTTCAACGTTTTTACTAAATGTTGAATGCATATTCAAAAATTGTACAACACATATATTCGTATTGTTTCAAAAAATGTTCATCGTGTATTATTTAAAATGTTCAATGGATATAAAATTGTTCACTATGTTTCTTAATTTTGTTCAGTATATATTACACAATGTTCAATGTGTATTCGCAAATTGTTCAACGTATTTTCACAAATGTTCAGTACATGTCCGAAAATTCTTCAGCGCATATATTCCTATTTTTTTAAATGTTCATCGTATATTAAAATAAGTTCATCATGTATTATTTAAAAAATTCAGCTTATTTTAAGAAAATGTCAACGGATATCGCAAAATGCTCAACGGATATTACAAAAAACAAGTTCACGCATTTTTTAGAAAAGGTACAGAGAAAAAAGAAAAAAAAGAAAAGAAGAAAGAAAATGTACAGAAGAAAAGAAGAAAGAAGAAAGAAGACAATAGAGAAAAACGATGGAACCAGTCACACTAGATGAGGGTGGCTGGTTGGTTGCTGCATTCCCTAATCAAAGGAAGTCCTGTGATCGAATCCCACCTCTCTAGCGAACTTTTTGCTGACAGAAAAAAGTAAAGAAAATTACGGGTTGGCCTTTAAGGGGCGCTTAAGTTGCCGTTTAGGAAATGCTCGTTTCGTGAGCCGGAGCTTCAGTTTGGCTTCACGGCGCAGAGAGCTCCTGGTAACGGTCTCTCACGGCCCATCACGTGATTTTTTTTCCTTTCTTTTTTCTTATAAAAAAACCTAGCTTGTTTTTTTTCTGAAGAATAAATAGAATCTTTGATGGTACGTGAAAGTCATGATGGCTTGCACGTCAATCTCTCGTTTGAATTTTTAGATTCTGCCACCACGAAAAGAAGACCCCTTCTCGAAGTCGGATCGAGGCGAACGTAGGATAGTCCCACACCGACCACCAAGGGCGGCACCCCCGAAGAGAAAAGTCCATATTCCAGGCTTTATATACCAGGGCTGGACATCAGAGAGGCCCAGCAACCCAGCACCCACCAATTTAACCCTACCATTTCGGGGCGGAAACCCTCTCATCTCCTTTCGGCGGCGGCGGCGGCGGCGCGCGGTCGTGGGAATGAAAGCCGCCGACCAATCCTGATCCTGATCCTGCTATGTGGATCAACGGCACAACGTCTCGTGGCAACACCATTTATGGCAGTAGGAATGCTAGTTTGTACTATACACATAGGGAACCGTGCGCGCACTGTAATGGGCATGATCGAGTTGACGGAGTGAGACAATGCCGTGACGGCAGGTTGTGATAGTCTACGCTTTACTGCGCCTAGCTTGGATTCAAATGTTGAATAATGTATGCTGAAAGTCGGTACCATAATCCCAATAAACAGGTTCCAACTAAAAAAATACATACATCTTATGATACATACATGAGCACTTTTCGTGACACGACCATTAATTTTTAATATATGTGACGAACATTTTTAATACACAATCAACATGTTTTGTTGAATTGACACACGGTGTTTAAAAAAGTGCATGATGGACCTTGTGACTTGTGAGTACAAGATGAACAATTTTTCATTATAATGAGCACTTTCAATGAACCGTAAACATTTTTGAAATTAGACAATGAAACACATGACGAAAGTTTGTCTAATGTGTTGTGAACACTTTTTTTTTCAAATGTTGATGCTCTAAAAAAATGTTCATATAAGTATACAAAGTGTTAACGCATTATGATCTCTTTAATTACACGATGAGTACTTTTTAAATACACTATGAATAATTTTTATGCTTGATTTTTTATTTGAACGATGAAATATTGTGAAAACAAGATGTCCGTTTTTAATCAAAAAGGGCCAGATTTTAATATACGAGAAACGTTTAAATAGACATGAATATTTTTATATCCATGACCATTTTTTGACGTGCATGACATTTTTAACACAAAAAGATTAAAGAAAACCAAAAAATGTAAAAAGAAAATAGAAACACAAATGAAAAGTAGTAACGGAGCATACTCGCACTTTTTCACATAGTGCGTTCCCAGCCTTTTCCTTTTTAAGAGGAAGTGTGTTGCTAGCTTCTTTTAATCACAAGTTTTTTTTTGAGACAATCTTTTAAGATGCCGAGAATATCAGGTTCTATCACACGTTAGGTGCTCCCATGCTATCATTTTTCAAAAAAAATGTGTTTCAAAAATTCTGAAAATAATTAGTATGAGTGTTCACAAGACATGTGTCTACAATCTGTAAAATTTTCTAATAATTTTTTTTGAAATACACATTGAGAAACAAATAAGGCAAATTCATCTTGACAGTATCACTAAAAGACAAAAGGTAAAATGACACCGTTCACATTCGGATTTACCATTTTTGTTTCTACATGTGTATTTTGTTTTTTAACTTGAAATTCCTACACATTGTAAGTACACACAATTGTTTTAATTTTTTAACCATGGATTTTTTTAAATGGTAGCATGAGAGCAATTAATGTTTGGTAGCACAAGATATAAGATTGTTCGGTCGGTGCTTGAATCTGAACATGTACAGAGTATCGAAAGCCATCATAACTTATGAAAGTTGAGAGCTGATGAGATCTTTTGGCAAGACGACTATTTGTCATTGTGCTAGAGAGGCAATTTGTTTATACATGTAGTTCAAATGTATTTATATCCGGATGGTCATAGGAGCGCATTAGCTCGCCCGCTCATAGAATCTCTAGGCACACGTTCTCCTTAGGATATTCCACGCGGCAGTAATTTTTCACACACATATAAACATATTTTTTCAAATATGCATGAACTTTTTTATATCCACTCTTTAACGTACGTCCACTATTTATATTTTTTAGCGCATGCAAGTTACCAAAAAGAATAGAAAAAATAAAAAATGTAAATAAAACCAGAAAAGATAAATAATAATAGAGTGTTCCCCCCACTAGCTTTTTCCGAAGTGTGTTGCTAACTCTTTTTAGTTTTCCCTTTTAAAAAAAATCGGTTTTAGAGGAAGTGTGTTCGCTCCAAACTAACTTGTTTTACACACGAAGTGTTGCATCCCAACTCAAAAAAAGTGTCCTTCATCCTGTAACGACTGAACATCGTTAGCTCTCCGTTACTACACCCACCCACGTCATTGTTTCATCATACAGGCCCACGTCCACATGCCTGCCTTTTCCCTGCGTAAACTCACCCATGTTTACGCAACCATTGAATGCTAGCTCGAACATCACGATGTTTCATTGGTCCACCTAGCAGGAGCAAGCGAGCTCGTGTGCTCTGTCGCCACTCTCCCTATTATAGGCAGATTGTATTCTGCCAAGAATTCAGACTTGAAAACAGAGATGTTAATAATTGGAGTGGTATCACAAAGACGTATAAATTGGAAGTCATCGAGCATGAGGATGGATGTGTAGCTTAGAGCACATTTCAGTGGCAAGTTGGATGAACTCAAAGATCGTTGTGATAGCACGTACGGAGCAATATCCAACCAGGCACGCATTAGCTGTTGCAAACATTGACTGAACTTCGTGTTGGTGCAAACCATTGATCCAAGAAATCTTGAGAAGTAGAGCGTTGTGAACTAACTAACAGTCTTAGCAGTAGCCTGACATCAAAATTACAAGTTTTGTGGGTTTTTTTCGAAGTTCTACAACATTTCATTTATATTAATAAAAAATATATTTACATACAAGTACAGAAAGTAGACTTAACCAATACCCGCTCTAGGAAACATGAAAACTATTTATAAGTTCAGTTCTATCCAACTATCAATCTGTGTTGCTTTATGATTCTTTGCTCTGAGTTTGACTGTCTGTAATCCTTCTTTGAGATAGTATTTCCAAGAGATAACATGTGGTGGAGCAGATCTGATAATTTTATCATTCCTTACCATCCAAGTACTCCAGCATCCCATAATTATGATCTCCATTGCAATGTCTTTGGGTAACTTGATCGTGGTCAGAACTATTTCATCAAATGCAGAAATCCCTCTTTGCTTGGTGGGTATCATACTTGTCCAACAGCTAAGTGAGAAAGGGCAATTCCAAAAAAGGTGAATGAGAGTTTCATCTATTGCATCCGCGCACAGAGGACAATTATAATCAGGCAGAAACATATTTCTGCGTTGTAGTAGGTTCCTTGTGCTAACTATATCATTTAGTAATAACCAAAAGAAGATCTTGTGTCTGAGTCTGTAGGAAGTTTTCCATAGTTGCTTAAAAATGGTGTGTGCTTCAGCCTGTCCACGGATGTTCTTGTACATTTTCATGGATGAGTATTGGGGGCTAGTCCATGTGTAGCTCCATTTATCCTTCTCATCAGATTGTGGGATGTTTTGTATGTGAGTGTGGAGAGAATTGAATTGGTGGAAGGCTTGTAGAGAAAGGGGTCTATGGAAAAGCTGACTGAATTCCTGTTTCTCTTGGCCTTGTTTCAGTGTGATCCGTTTGTTGATGACAAAAGAGAAAAGTTCAGGCAGTTTAAACTACAGTGGTTCACCCATCCACTTGTCATACCAAAAAAGAGCAGTACCCCCCTTGCCTGGTTTGCATATGGCATGTTGCTTGAATGTGGGCAGAGTTTTCATAATACCTTTCCACCAAAAGGAGCCTACCAGTCTGTCCCCAGGTAGGCAGTCTTGGTAATATGCTTCCCAAATGTTTTTTACCCATGTAATGTTCTCTTTGTTGAAGAACTTGTGGAGGAATTTCATGAGTAGGGCTTGATTGTGCAAATGAACATCTAAGACACCCAGACCACCTTGTGCTTTAGGTTTGCACACTTTGTCCCATGAAATCAAAACTGATCCTCTCTCTTGTGTGCCAAACTTCCGCCAGAAACAATTCATGAGATAAGCGTTAGTTTGCTTGATTACTATCATGGGAATCCACAAAGTGCACATGAAGAAAATAGGCATACTTGAGAAAGCTGACTTGATGAGGGTGAGCTTGTCTCCTGTGGATAAGAGGGTGGAGCATCAAAGTAGCCTATTTTCAATTCTCTTCAGCATTGGCATATAATCTTCAACTCTTGGTTTGGTGTGGCAGAGTGGTAGACCCAAATATTTGTGAGGAAGTGTGCCTATTTTGCAGCCCAAAAGTTGAGACAGATCAGTCATCTTGTCCATAGGAGTGTTGATGGCATGAGGGTTGATTTGGAGTAGTTCGCTTTAAGCCCTGTAGGCAGCATAGTGTTACTTAAGATCTTTGTCCATTGAGGAATCAAATGGAAGGGATGTACTCAAGAACCATATAGCAATGCTTCACTATGCTGCCTACACAGGGCTTAAAAGCCAACTACTCCAAATCAACCCTCGTTGCCATCAACACTCCTATGGACAAGATGACTGATCTATCTCAACTTTTGGGCTGCAAAATAGGCACACTTCCTCACAAATATTTGGGTCTACCACTCTACCACACCAAACCAAGAGTTGAAGATTATATGCCAATGTCGAAGAGAATTGAAAATAGGCTACTTTGATGCTCCACCCTCTTATCCACAGGAGACAAGCTCACCCTCATCAAGTCAGTTTTCTCAAGTATGCCTATTTTCTTCATGTGCACTCTGTGGATTCCCATGATAGTAATCAAGCAAATTAACACTTATCTCATGAATTGTTTCTGGCGAAAGTTTGGCACACAAGAGAGAGGATCAGTTTTGATTTCATGGGACAAAGTGTGTAAACCTAAAGCACAAGGTGGTCTGGGGGTCTTAGATGTTTATTTGCACAATCAAGCCCTACTCATGAAATTCCTCCACAAGTTCTTCAACAAAGAGAACATTTCATGGGTAAAAAACATTTGGGAAGCATATTACCAAGACTGCCTACCTGAGGACAGGATGGTAGGCTCCTTTTGGTGGTAAGATATTATGAAAACTCTGCCCCCGATTCAACCGTACACTAATCATACACGCAAACGTGTACTATCAAGATCAGGGACTCACGGGAAGATATCACAACACAACTCTAAAATAAAATAAGTCATACAAGCATCATGATACAAGCCAGGGGCCTCGAGGGCTCGAATACAAGTGCTTGATCATAGACGAGTCAACGGAAGCAATGATATCTGAGTACAGACATAAGTTAAACAAGGTGCCATAAGATGGCTAGCACAAACTGGGATACAGATCGAAAGAGGTGCAGGCCTCCTGCCTGAGATCCTCCTAAACTACTCCTGGTCGTCGTCGGCAGCCTACACATAGTAGTAGGCACCTCTGGTGTAGTAGGAGTTGTCGTCGACGGTGGCGTCTAGCTCCTGGGCTCCAGCATCTGGTTGCGACAACCAGGAAGAAAGGAAAAGGGGGAAAAGAGGGAGAAAGCAACCGTGAGTACTCATCCAAAGTACTCGCAAGCAAGGATCTACACTACATATGCATGGGTATCTCTGTAAAGGGCCAATATCGGTGGACTGAACTGCAGAATGCCAGAATAATAGGGGGATAGCTAATCCTATGGAAGACTACGCTTCTGGCAGCCTCCATCTTACATCATGTAGAAGAGAGTAGATGGTAAGTTCACCAAGTAGCATCGTATAGCATAATCCCACCCGGCGATCCTCTCCTCGTCGCCCTGTTAGAGAGCGATCACCGGGTTGTATCTGGCACTTGGAAGGGTGTGTTTTATTAAGTATCCGGTTCTAGTTGTCATAAGGTCAAGGTACAACTCCGGGTCGTCCTGTTACCGAGAATCACGGCTATTCGAATAGATAAATTTCCCTGCAGGGGTGCACCACATTACCCAACACGCTCGATCCCATTTGGCCGGACACACTTTCCTGGGTCATGCCCGGCCTTGGAAGATCAACACATCGCAGCCCCACCTAGGCACAACAGAGAGGTCAGCATGCCGGTCTAAATCCTATGCGCGCAGGGGTCTGGGCCCATCGCCCATTGCACACCTGCACGTTGCGTACACGGCCGGAAGCAGACCTAGCCCCCTTAATACAAGCGCGAGCTTACGGTCCAATGCGGCGCACGCCGCTCAGTCGCTGACGTCAAAAAGAGCTTCGACTGATACCACGGCGCCGGTTGCCCATATCTTGTCCCATGTGGCAGTTTGTGCGTATAAGGTCAATGGCCCAACTCAGATCAAATACCAAGATCTCGTTAAGCATGTTATTATGAAGTAACCACGGACGCCAACCAGGGACATGCCCACCTCTCTCCTAGGCAGTCTCAACCTGCCCTATCGCTCCGCCAGAAAGTAATAGTCGGGGGCCGTCGAGAACTTAGGCCCACCTCTACCGGGATGGAGCCACCTGCCCCTTCAGCCCCCATCTCTGAACAGTATCATAAGAAATGTAACAGTATAAAGTATATAACATATGCACGTGATCACCTCCCGAAGTGATCACGGCCCAGTAGTATAGCATGGCAGACGGACAAGAGTGTAGGGCCACTGATGGAACACTAGCATCCTGTACTAAGCATTAGGATAGCAGGTAAAGGTATCAATAATTGTAGCAACAATGACAGGCTATGCAACAGAATAGGATTAACCGAAAGTAGTAACATGCTACACCACTCTAATGCAAGCAGTAGAGAGAAGGAATAGGCGATATCTGGTGATCAAAGGGGAGGGGCTTGCCTGGTTGCTCTGGCAAGAAGGAGGGTCATCAACAACGTAGTCGATGGGGGCACCAGCAGCGACATCGGTCTCGTAGTCTACCGGAGAGAAGAGGGGGAAGAAATAATGAATACAATGCAAACAGATGCATAACGATGCATGACAAAGCAAACAACGGTGTTAGGTGTGCCCTAACACGGTAGGAGGAGATACCGGCGAAGGGGGAAAACATCCGGGAAAGTATCCCCGGTGTTTCACGTTTTCGGACAGATGAACCGAAGGGGGAAAGTTGCGTGTTTGCTATGCTAGGGATGTGTGGCGGACGAACGGCTGCGTGTTCGGCTTTGTCTCGTCGTGTTGAGCAACTTTCACGTACAAAGTTTTTTCAACCGAGCTACGGATTATTTTATATTAATTTTTAAAGTTTAAATTATTTTTAGAATTTATTTAATTAATTTAATTCAGCATTACCCAGAATAGTGTTTGCTGACGTCATCATGACGTCAGCAGTCAACAGTGGTGTTGACTAGGCCACTGACGGGCGGGTCCCGCATGTCATAGGTACAATAATCTAATTAACCTATTAACTAGTTTAATTAGCTAAATAGGTAACTAATGTTTAATTAGTCTAATTAAACATGATTAATTAAGTTAAGTAATTAGTTACTATTTTTATTAATTTATTTTATTATTATTTTTTAGTTCTCTTTTATTTTTATAAAAACATTCTGGACGTGGGCCCCCCGTGTCATAGGCCCCAGGGGGCCAAACCGGCGCGTGGGCAGACGGGTGTGGGTGCTGGGCGTCGGTTAACGGTCGGAGCCCGACTGGGCGCCCGAGCGGCGCTGCGGCCAGCGAGCAGAGGGGGCGGGCGCGCGGCCTGACGCCGGTGGTCGTGGTTGTGGCCAGAGCAGGGCGGCGGGGCGAGGTGCGAGGTGCGGGGCCGGAGGCGGGAGGCGCGGCGGACGCAGCCGACGAGCAACGCGCGGGCGGCAGAGGCCAGTGGCGGGCACCGGCGGCCTCGCA
>NC_041384.1:670037085-670046882 GCF_002162155.2 Triticum dicoccoides
GTGTGGAGCAGCAGCAGGTCGCGGGCGACTGCTAGTGCACGTGGTGGGGGTTGCGGGTGCGGTGGTCGAGGCCACGAGCGAGTGGGCACACGCGAGATGGCGGTGAGCGAGGCCACGATGGGCGAGCAGCAAGCTACGGGCGAGCAGGGCGCGGCCGTAGCGGGGCTGCGGGAGTGAGCACGACGAGGGGGCAAGGCGGGGCTTGACCGACGCGGGCGATGGCCGCGGCGGGGCGCAAGAGCAGAGACGGGGTCGGACGGCGCACAGCGAGCACGCGGGGCGAGGGAGAAAGGAGGCCAGGCCTCACCGCGGGGATGCAGGGCACGAGGCAGTGGGGGTTGGGGTGGAAGACGGGGACGACGACGGAGAGGACGCAGGCCGGTGGGGAGGCGCTCCGGGCGGCGACGGACAAGGGCGAGGCGGCAGCGCATGACGGCATCGTGCCCCGATCCGATCTGGATCGGGGGAGGGGGAGGGGAGAGCGACGTGGGGGAAGTGGGGAGTGGATAGGGTTTTGGGTGGGGTGTGAGAGGGGATAAGGGAGTGGGGGTGTGGCCAGTTGGGCCGGCCTGGTGGGTCGTGGGCCAGTTGGGCCGGTGGCCTGCTGGGCTAGAGCCCAGTGGGGGGTGATTGCTTTTCTTTTCCTCTTTTTTTGTTAGTTTTGTTTTTCCCTTTTCTTTTATTTATTTCCCTTTTCTATTTTAATTCAATTTAAAATATTTATGCATTTTCTAAGCATGTGTTTTCTTCACCAAATTAACTATGTAATACTGGGCACAAACCGAACATTTTTGTTTTAATGTTTGAAAACTTTTATCATTTGATTTAATTTTAAATTTGAATTTGAATCGGTTTTGAACTATTGAGAGATTAGCAACAGTAACAAAGGTGACGTGACATTATTAACAGAGTTTTACTGTAGCCTAATTATCCGGGCGTCACATTCAAGCAATATGCCATATGCAAACCAGGCAAGGGGGATACTGCTCTTTTTTGGTATGACAAGTGGATGGGTGAACCATTGCAGTTTAAACTGCCTAAACTTTTCTCTTTTGTCATCAACAAACGGATCACACTGAAACAAGCCCAAGAGCAACAGGAATTCAGTTAGCTTTTCCATAGACCCCTTTCTCTACAAGCCTTCAAACCAGTTCAATTTTCTCCATACTCACATACAAAACATCCCACAATCTGATGAGAAGGATAAATGAAGCTACACATGGACTAGCCCCCAATACTCATCCATGAAAATGTACAAGAACATCCGTGGACAGGCTGAAGCACACACCATTTTTAAGCAGCTATGGAGAACTTCCTGCAGACTCAGACAAAAGATCTTCTTTTGGTTATTACTGCATGATATAGTTAGCACAAGAAACCTACTACAACGCAGAAATATGTTTCTGCCTGATTATAATTGTGCTCTGTGCGCGGATGCAACAGATGAAACTCTCATTCACCTTTTTTGGAATTGCCCTTTCTCACTTAGCTGCTGGACAAGTCTGATACCCACCAAGCAAAGAGGGATTTCTGCATTTGATGAAATAGTTCTGACCACGATCAAGTTACCCAAAGACATTACAATGGAGATCATAATTATGGGATGCTGGAGTACTTGGATGGTAAGAAATGATAAAATTATCAGATCTGCTCCACCACATGTTATCTCTTGGAAATACTATCTCAAAGAAGGATTACAGACAGTCATACTCAGAGCAAAGAATCACAAAGCAACACAGATTGATAGTTGGATAGAACTGAACTTATAAATACTTTTCATGTTTCCTAGAGCGGGTATTGATTAAGTCTACTTTTTGTACTGGTATGTAAATATATTTTTATTAATATAAATGAAATACCGTAGAACTTAAAAAAAACCCGACAAAACTTGTAATTTTGATGTCAGGCTACTGCTAAGACTGTTAGTTAGTTCACAACGCTCTACTTCTCAAGATTTCTTGGATCAATGGTTTGCACCAACACAAAGTTCAGTCAATGTTTGCAACAGCTAATGCGTGCCTGGTTGGATATTGCTCCGTACGTGCTATCACAACGATCTTTGAGTTCATCCAACTTGCCACTGAAATGTGCTCTAAGCTACACATCCATCCTCATGCTCGATGACTTCTAATTTATACGTCTTTGTGATACCACTTTAATTATTAACATCTCTGTTTTCAAGTCTGAATTCTTGGCAGAATACAATCTGCCTATAATAGGTAACTATTGTGGAGTATGATGGCAGATTGCAAACTTCTCGTGTAAACAGATTAACTGTGTATCCAGTATCCACATAACATCCTCGAGTTTCATGTACTTCTATTTTTAGAATTCTAAATTATTTCACACTGTTCGCAGAAACTCATGATACTGGTGCCAAAGCACTTACTGTAAACCGAGCTGGTTTCAGTATCAAAATATATATATGGGTCAGCAAGGACGATAGGTAGTCACAAGCTGAGTGGAAACAACATATTTCAAAATGTACTTCTTTATACTAATTAATTTTGCGAAGTGGTGTATACATCACTGCCACAACATTTGTCAACTATATTTAAGAAATTATTCATAGCTTGATACAGCTTCACATAAATGTTTTGAAGTGGTTCTATTCCTGTGAATTTTGTTAGTATGAATTAATGAAATGTGGCATGTCTTCCCAGTTTATTTTTGAAGTATTTGTCGTGTGGGAAACTGAGAACTACTAGGGGGTCTGGAGGAGAGATGTGGAAACCTGTTGTGATTTTGCAAAGACACAACACTTTCAGGGGGCAAAACACAAATGTTATAAGAGGGCATATGTAAATAGACTAGTGAAATGATCCTGTCCATTTCATGCAGATCTGACGCACCACATGGTCTTGGAGCATGGTATCATCTCATGAACCGTAGCACTGGATATTTTACCCAAAGGTAGGTCTCATAACTAAATGTACCAATTCAATACAACGAGCTTTAGGCTTATTAAAAAAAAGTACAACGATTCGTGGAGGAAAGCACTCTCTCCTCGAGTGCACGGTTTCGAGATGTACATGGGCACTTATTGATGAAGAACTTTGGTCGATCAAGTGCCAAGTGCCAAGTGCTGGCTGTTCGTTTTGATGGAGAAACTCCCACATGATAAGTTTGTGCTAATGGCGGTAACACTTTGGTCGATATGGACCTCACGGCGCAAAGCAATCCACGAGGCGGTTTTTCAAAGCTCCACATGCAATCAAAGAGTTCATCACCCGGTTCATCAGGGATCTAGATGCTGTGAAGGAGAAAAATGCTGCAGATCCTATTCCCATGGCGACTATTGCAGCAGTAGGAACTGTTCGACAGCCCAAAGCACCACCAGAAACTTCGCAAAAATACATGTAGACGCGGGGTCAGAGCACAAAGAAGAAGTTCAGCAGCTGCGATCTGTCGTGACAACCAGGGTACTTTCCTGGGAAGTTCTGCTCTAATAATTGATGGGGTACATGATCCCGCAACTAGCCTGTCGAGTGTCGAGAGACTATCCCACTGGCGCAAGATCTTCAGGTCCGAAACTTTGTCATATCGTCACATTCAAAGCAAGTTGTCAATAATATACTGAGGGGCAGTCAGGGTGCGTGTATGGAGCCATCATCAACGAAATCATGGCTTGATCAGCTCCTTTTTCCTGTAATTTTATTTTTGAAAGTCATGTACTCCCTCCGTTCCTAAATACTTGTCTTTCTAGGCATTTCAACAAGTGACTACATACAAGCAAAATGGGTGAATCTACACTCTAAAATATGTCTACATACATCCGTATGTAGTAGTCATTTGAAATATCTAAAAAGACAAATATTTAGGAACGGAGGGAGTAGCTCATTGATTAGCTAAATTTGCTCTTGCTTTAGCTAAGGTCGTCATGTGTGGCTTGGCAAGATAAACCCTAGTTTGCATCCCACATTCTGTGGAATTCAATCAATAAAATGGCTTCTACCCCTAAAAAAACATATCCCCTCAAACAAGAACATAGTCCATAATTCTTGTCAGTTCAAATTTGAACTAAAACCACAACAAGAATTATGGGGCATAGGGAGTTTCTATATTAGAAAATGACATGGAATTGAAATGGAAAAGTAAATTGTAGACAGTATGCAATCAAGTGAACTCAATATTTACATCTTAGATTAGATAGCAGCCCGAGTGGAAAAACTGAAATTGCACAAGCACCTTGTTTCATAAATAAATAAAAAGGAGTAGCAGCATAGATTATTATTATCTCCCATCGAATTTGTGTTAACAGGTACAGAATTTTTAGCACAGCAAAGAGTTGATTCAGCTTCAGCTCTAGCAAGATACAATCACTCAAATGCTAGCAATAATGGGACAATGTCCATATTGCATAGCCATTCATGCTAAATTATCAAAGGAAATGGGGCTAGACTACTCATCATCGACCGTATTGGACAAAGATAGACAGTCAACCAGAGTATTCGGCCGCTGCAACAAGCCAGATGGTCGTTCGATGTGTCCATCCAGGAGATGATATGCTCCAACTTTTAACAGGCTTCTCTCAGTAAAGTCAAAGCTCGGGTAGATGGTGTCAGCGCTAATGGAGCCAGAGGGAAAAACCTCTAGAGGCACCGAGAAAGAGCAATGCATGCCCCAGAACATTGCTCGCCCTGCGCTACCACCCAAGCTCTTGACTGGTAATAGTGTTCCGGTATCCAAATTCACTCGATACATGTCATACTGATAACGCGATTTATCCGGCGACGTCAATGGAACAATCTGACGGTGGATCAGCATCAAGTCACCACAACTGTTGACGAGGTGCAACCCTTCCGAAATTGGTGAGACATGCATATTCAGCTTGGCAGCCACCTCCAGCCGTGGTGGCTGGTTTGGACAGATTTGCAGCGCCATGACACCCTTAACCTTAACATAGTAGAAGCGCCCTGCAAACATTAAGGGTGTGTGTGTGAACCCATCATGGTTGTACTTCAGCAAAATCCAGTGGTCATCACCGGGCTTTGCCATGCCAAGAATGCGGAACCTATTGAAGCAGAGCAACACTGTTGAATCATCACTAGCAATGCCAGAGCCTGTCGCTAAGAAGTCGTCTATGTTGAAATAGGAAAGCATGACATGGTCTTTAGAAGGAAGCAGCGTGGTGAGCGGTGGTAGCTCTGTGACGTGACGCGTGAGCGGGTTGAGCAGGCGGACGTGGTTGTGGTCGTGGAGCAGGACAAGGAGGCCCTCCGGGGTGACAGCAAGAAGCTCATGGTCAAGGAGCTCCGGGAGGTCCACTTGGATGAACTCGCCGGTGAAGGAGTTGAGGAAGCAACGGCGGTTTGGAGCAGCTAGTGGTTCGCGGAGCAGTACCCACCGCCAGGGATGGAACCGGCGGTCAAGCCCGCCATGGGTGTGTGGTTCTATGGAACAGTGCCGCCATGGACGGCACACGGCACGGAAGCGGAGATAGTCTGCGACGTCAAATGCGAGAACGCGCTCAGCGATCAGACCTGCCGGCCCATCGCCTAGGTTGGACCAGTCCCTCCTGCGCGCAAAGAAGAATGGGAGTCATAATCATCATATCTCGGGGGTCGACAAGAAATGCTTTTGACGTACCAGCTGTTGTTGTTGTTGGTCCGCGAGCGTTTTGCCCCCCAACAATAATTTGGGGGCGGCTGGATCGAGAGACAAGGGCGCAGCATATGTTTCTGCCCTGGTATCTTGGAATCGTCGGGCTGGCTGGAGCAAGGTCGCAGAAGATGATGAGGCCGCCTTCTTGCTCGCTTCTGGATGATGGAGAGACTAGGGCGCAGCAGATGTTTCTTCCTTGGATTCAATTCATCGTCACATCCCCGGGAGGGGAGGATCTGGATCTTAGCGCAGGTTGAGGGGGAAAGTTTCCCCCCTTGGATTCGATTCGTCGACACATCCCCGGGAGGGGAGGATCTGGATCTGAGCGCAGGGATTCGAATCATCATCACATCCCCGGGAGGAGACGAACTGGATCTGAGCGGAGGTTGATGACAAATCTTGGTTGCTGGTATTGAGCGCTGCTGCTGCCGCCCCTGTGCGTGCGCGCGTCGCCCCCCAATTGGTGGAGCAAGGTCGCCGCCCTCTTCCTCGCTTCGAGGTACCGCCACGCCGAGATGGTCTTGTCCTTCTATCGGCTCCTCCTCCTTCGCCCTCGTGGCGAGAGGTGGTGCTTGGCTGCTTCGCCCGACGGAAGGGACGAGGGACAGGAGGGGCATGGGATTGGTCGGCGGCTTTCATTCCCACGACCGCGCGCCGCCGCCGCCGCCGCCGCCGAAAGGAGATGACGAGGGTTTCCGCCCCGAAATGGTAGGGTTAAATTGGTGGGTGCTGGGTTGCTGGGCCTCTCTGATGTCCAGCCCTGGTATATAAAGCCTGGAATATGGACTTTGCTCTTCGGGGGTGCCGCCCTTGGTGGTCGGTGTGGGACTATCCTACGTTCGCCTCGATCCGACTTCGAGAAGGGGTCTTCTTTTCGTGGTGGCAGAATCTAAAAATTCAAACGAGAGATTGACGTGCAAGCCATCATGACTTTCACGTACCATCAAAGATTCTATTTATTCTTCATAAAAAAAACAAGCTAGGTCTTTTTATAAGAAAAAGAAAGGAAAAAAAAATCACGTGATGGGCCGTGAGAGACCGTTACCAGGAGCTCTCTGCGCCGTGAAGCCAAACTGAAGCTCCGGCTCACGAAACGAGCATTTCCTAAACGGCGACTTAAGCGCCCTTTAAAGGCCAACCCGTAATTTCCTTTACTTTTTTCTGTCAGCAAAAAGTTCGCTAGAGAGGTGGGATTCGATCACAGGACTTCCTTTGATTAGGGAATGCAGCAACCAACCAGCCACCCTCATCTAGTGTGACTGGTTCCATCGTTTTTCTCTATTGTCTTCTTTCTTCTTTCTTCTTTTCTTCTGTACATTTTCTTTCTTCTTTTCTTTTTTTTTCTTTTTTCTCTGTACCTTTTCTAAAAAATGCGTGAACTTGTTTTTTGTAATATCCGTTGAGCATTTTGCGATATCCGTTGACATTTTCTTAAAATAAGCTGAATTTTTTAAATAATACATGATGAACTTATTTTATTATACGATGAACATTTTTAAAAAATAGGAATATATGCGCTGAAGAATTTTCGGACATGTACTGAACATTTGTGAAAATACGTTGAACAATTTGCGAATACACATTGAACATTGTGTAATATATACTGAACAAAATTAAGAAACATAGTGAACAATTTTATATCCATTGGACATTTTAAATAATACACGATGAACATTTTTTGAAACAATACGAATATATGTGTTGTACAATTTTTGAATATGCATTCAACATTTAGTAAAAACGTTGAAAATTTTCATAATATACGATGAACATTTTTAGAATACACGATGAACATTTTTATATGTAAAGGTGAACAATTTTCATAATATACAATGAACATTTTTCTTAATACAATGAAATTTTATGTAATACACGGTGAACATTTTATATAATACACAATTAAAAAGAAATGAAACGAAAAAGGAATCAAAACACAAAAATAAAAAAACGGAGCAAAACAACGGAAAACCGGAGAAACAGTGGAAAACTGGAAGCAAAAAAACGCAGGAAATGCCATAGGATCCACCGTTTTCTTCCCGCAATAAATTCATTTTTTTCGTTGCACTGCGTGGTCGTGGGCCGGCCCACGCCAGGGAGCGCGTGAGCGCCGGTTTCGTTCGGCGGCGGGTAACGCGCCAGTTAGGAGCTCCCCACGAAACGCGAGTGCAACTTACAACGCGAAAAAAGCGGCTTTGTCCAGGGTTCGAACTCACGCCATTGGACTCTCTTAAGCCAATAGAGCTAATCAATTGCGGTGACTCAAAGCAGCGCCAACATTGTAAGAACAAGTGTGGACGCGCTATTTATAATGTCTTTTTTGCGGGGGAGATGCAATATTTATAATGTATCACTTAGATTATATTTATTTCCAAAACATGAATTTGAGAAATTTCATATATTTGGAAAAAAATCATCATTTTTGAACAAAACATACATCATTTTGGAAAAATAAATCTTCAATTTTCAAGAAAAGTTCACAAAAATGAAAAAAGTTAAATCAATTTTGAAAGAAGTTCGTTCAATTTTGGAATAAGTTCATTGATTTTGAAAAAAAATCATAGATTTAAAAAAAGTTCATTCAATTTCGAAAACAAATTAATTCAACTTAGCAAAACAAAAAACCTAAAAAGAAAAAAGGAACAAGAAAAATGAAAAAAAAAAAGAAAAAAGAAGAAAGGAAGAAAAGAATGAAAAAGATGCAACTAAATACATCGGGTGTGGGTGGTGGGGTGGTTAGCGCACCTTACATAGGGTCAGGAGATTGCAAGTTTGAAACACACTGGACGCACAGTTCTTTGACGTTAAAACAAGAAAAAAAAAGGAAGATGTGCCGCCCAGCGTAGAATGGAGGGTGTGCACCTGTTTGCAAAAGAGAAAAGTCCATATTTCAACCCCGACCTAACCACTCAGTTTGATTTACAACTCTGAACTACGAAACCGGTCGAAATATACCCTCAACTAACTATGAGTATCAAACCACAACCCTGGTCTTGGTTTTTCTTCAGTCAAGCGGTTTTGACTATCTTGACTGCTGACCGGGTACCGCCACATCAGCTTTAACCCCTTATAAGAAACTAAAAAAGAAAAAAAATATCCCTCCTCCTCTTCTCTGCCGACCACCTCCTTCTCATCCTCGCCGTCTTTGGCCCGCCCATCTCATTCTCGGAGAGGCTACAGGCAGTACTGACGCTCACGGCAACAACGGAGATCACGCCCGAGGCGACAAATGGTGGCCCCCGATACTTTTGCTCCCTTAGAGCATCTCCACTCGTTCGGCCCCCCAACACACCCGACGATTGTGTTTTGGCGTATGCGCCGACGGATCTTTCGCCCTGGGGGGGCGATCCAGTTCCCAGACGCGCCCCCAGGTTTCGGCCCCCGGACACCCATAAATTCAAGCTTGTCTTTCCCGCTGCCAAAAAATGCCACAGGTTCGGCGATCATCATGCCACAGTTCGGCGATCAAACATACACGAAAGCTCGGCGATCAAAAGGAAGGACACGTAGACAAAGGAAAGCATCAAACGGCGGGCTCCTCTGGCGTGGGACTGGCCGGTGACGGCGTGCTCGGCGTCGGCGTGGCTTCTGTGCTCGGGCTGGTTGTCGGCGGCGTGGCTTCGTCGCTCGGCCTGGGCATGGGTGTTGGTGTTGGCGTGGGCGTAGGGGCGGTGGTCGAAGCCGGCCCAGGCATCTGGTTCAGGATGAGGCCGCGCTCCGCCAGGCACCACGCCTTGACCTGCTCGTCCATCCTCGACATGTCTGCCGCCATCAAGAACGCCAAGTCGGTGTTCCTCCTCTTCGTGGTGACGTTGGTCCTGAGAAGGTCGAGCTTCACATCATGCGTACCCCCATTGCGGCGAGGGCGGCGAGAGGTTGGTCGGCGCCGCAACGCTGGTCTGGCTCCCCCACGCGGCTTGTGGGCAATGGCCGGGCGGCAGGTTCATCATCTCCGTGCGAGACGCCCCTGCCTGCTCTGTCACCGCCGCGTCCCTGGCCCTCTTGATGATGAGCCTGTTCCGTCGGTCGGCGGTGACTGCCTCCCGAACATCCGCCCTCCACTCGGCGTTCGACACGCCCGTTGGTCTTGCCATCGGCGCCCTCGGCTTCCTCTGCTTCGGCTGTGTGGAGTCGGTGGCGGCGCGAGGAGCAACATATTTCTTCGGCGGCATGGCGCCCGGTCTGATGAGGAGAAT
>NC_041384.1:670047274-670050741 GCF_002162155.2 Triticum dicoccoides
AAGCAATGGGGGAAATGGAGGGAAAAGGACGTCAAAACGGCGGGAATATGCCTGGTGTCGCCGACAGCGCGGCCCCACGCGACTTTTTCCTTCAGCCGGCGCCCCCAGGCGGTCCCCGGTGCGCTGGGTTCGGCTCGGGTTCGCCGGTTGTTATTTCGGCCCAAACCGGCGATAATCGAGAAGCTGGGGGCACGACTGGGACGATTTTTTGGCGCCAGCGCTAAAAAATGCGCCCTGGGAGGGCTGTTGGGGGCGCGAGTGGAGATGCTCTTACATGATGTGCGGCATAGCCATGGTAGAGGAGTGCACCAAATCAATTTCACTGGTGGACGCCCTCCAATCTCCCTGCCCGGAGAGGCGAGGGCAAGGCCCCATACTCCTCTCCTCGGCAACCACACTACACGGAATAGCGGGGGCGACGGCCAGCCGCGGTGGTGTGCAGCACCGTCCTTTGTCTGTCCCAGAAGTGAAAGATGAGGAGGTCCTCGAGGACGGTGGCATTTGTGGGGTGGGCCCATGGGGGCCATGTCCCAGGCGGCAGAGATGTTGTGGCTGGTGCGACGGTGGTGAGGTGTAGCTCCGCCCTTCATCCGTCTCCGTCGGCGAAATATGTGGAGCTCCTTGGGGGCGGTGGCTCTACTGGGGTGGGGCATTTGGGTGACCATATCCTAGGCAGCGAAGATGCAGCGACCGGGAAAGCTGGCTTAGCTAGGGTGGGGCGGCAGCTCTGCTGGGATGAGCCGGCTAGGCCCTGTGTCCCAGGTGGTGGTGATGCTGTGGCTGGATGCACAGGAGGTGGCCTATGGTCGGCGGGGAAGGATGGGAGAGAGTTAGTATTTTTCCATTAAAGGGGTCAAAGCTGACATGGCGGTTCCCAGTCAATAGTTAACATAGTCAAAACTGCTTGACCGAAGCAAAACCAAGACCAAAGTTGAGTTTTGAACCTCATGGTTAGTTGGGGTGTATTTCGACCAGCTTCGTAGTTCAGGGTTGTAAATCAAACAGAATGGTTAGTTCGGGGTTGAAATGTGGACTTTTCTCTTTGCAAAAAAAAGGAGCGGACACTTATGGTGTCGTTTAGGATTTGCCATAGTTATCGTCACTAGGGTTGTTAGGCTAACTCCAACGCGCCAACCCAAACATACGCGAATTGGTTTGCCTTTTGTCTTTTTGGGTTGGTTGGAGGAGCGCCGTCCGCCAACGTCTAGCTAGTGCGCCCAACCGGCCGACACATTTTGTTCGTTCGGCCAATTTTTTTGCAACAAACATATATTTTTCATGACTAAAGTCAGGGCGAGCAGCCATACATACCAGCGGCCAGCATACATGCTAGACTACAAAAAAATTGACAGAGTTCATGTCGACACACCTGCTAGCGCCCGCATACTTGCTAGCACACACAAAAAAACAGCCACAGTTCATGCATCTCGGCGCGTAGTTCATGCTGGCACACATGCCAACACATAAAATGATCACGCTCTCGGCCATAGTTCATCCATCTAGCTCGAGCATCTCCTTTTGCCTCCTGTTGAACCAAAACCATGTTTTCTTGGGGACACCTTGGTCAAGTCGATTGCCATGATCTCCACTTCCTTCGTCATAGTTCAAAGATTAGGGTTGGAGGACTCCCGAGGGGCTCACAAGCCCTCAGGGAGTGCCCCCCTGGGGCGCGCCTACGAGGCTTGTGGTCTCCTCGGGAAGCTTCTGGCCCCCTCTCCAAGTCCTACGGGTGTCTTCTGGTCCAAGAAAAATCATCGCAAAAGTTTATTCCGTTTGGACTCCGTTTGGTATTCCTTTTTTGTAAAACTCAAAAACAAGGAAAAAAAGCAGAAATTGGCACTGGGTACTAGGTTAATAGGTTAGTCCCAAAACTAATATAAAATAACATATTAATGCATATAAAACATCCAAAACAGATAATATAATAGCACGGAACAATAAAAAAATTATAGATACGTTGGAGACGTATCACCTTGATAATCCCCAAGTGCAGGGAATCATCGTAGCAATTCCCAAAGGTGGAAGTGATAAGTATGGAGTGTCTAACCCACAAGGAGCTAAAGGTAAGATCAATATTCTCTCAAGCCCTATCTGCCACTGATACGACTCTACGTGCACCGAACGTTTGCTTCCAACTAGAAACGAGAAATAAAACTACGTTGTGGGTATGAAGAGGATAACTTTGTATGATATCGAAGAGCTAAAATATAAAAGTAGGTGTTGTTATCATAAAGTTAGAATATATTACTAAATAATATAAATAGCGAGTGTGGAATAATGATGGATCGGTGTGCGGAATTGTCCTAGGCAATTGTTAACAAGACCGATAGTCATCATTGCAATTTCATATGAGGGAGAGGCATAAGCTAACATACTTTCTCTACTTGGATCATATGCACTTATGATTGGAACTCTAGCAAGCATCCGCAACTACTAAAGATCATTAAGGTAAAACCCAACCATAGCATTAAAGCATCAAGTCCTCTTTATTCCCATACGCAACAACCCCCTTACTCGGGTTTGTGTTTCATTCACTCACCAACCTACTATAAGCGAATCATGAACGTATTGCAACACCCTACAGTGGGAATCCCTCACGCTTGCGCGACATGGAGGACACCATAGGACAACACCAAAATAAAACATACAACTCATACCAATCTAGATCATCAATCAACCCAAAGACAAAGGATATCTACTCAAAACATCATAGGATGTCAATACATCATTGGATCATAATATGTGGCAAGCACCATGTTCAAGTAGGGATTACAGCGGGGTGCGGGAGAGTGGACCGCGTAAAAGAGATGAGGATGGTGATGATGATGGTGATGTTGATGAAGACGATCACCATGGCGATGATTTCCCTCTTGATGGCACTCCGGTGTCACCAAGAGAGAGGAGGAGAGGTTCTCCCCCTTGTGCTTCCTCCTCCATGGCCTCCCCCCTAGATGGGGAAATGTTCTCCCTCTGATCCTTGGCCTTCATGGCGATGATGGCCTCTCCGGGATACTTCTCCATGGCCACCGGTGATGATGGCCCCCTCCGGCAGGGTGCCGGAGAGGGCCTAGATTGATTTCTCGTGGCTACAGAGGTTTGCGGCGGCGGAACTTCTGATCTAGGTTTCTTTCTGGAAGTTTGGGTATATATGAGAGGTGTTGGCGTTGATTTCACGTCAGGGGGGGTCTCCGGGCTGTCCACGAGGCAGGGGGCCACTTGTAGAAAAAGGGCCTATTTTCTCGGTTCGTAAGGGCCTTTTGTCCAAGTTCCTGAACCGGGACTAAAGGGTCGGTACTAATGCCCTGTCCCTTTAGTCCCGGTTCAATCCAGAACTGGGACAGATGGGCCTCCATGTGGCCTGTGCGCGGAGCCCAGGCAGGAGGGCCTTTGGTCCCGGTTGGTGGCACCAACCGGGACCAATAGGCATCCACGCGTCAGCATTTCTGTGGCTGGGGTTTTTGTTTTTT
>NC_041384.1:670050943-670051291 GCF_002162155.2 Triticum dicoccoides
AGAGCCCAGGCAGGAGACCCTTTGGTCCCGGTTGGTGGCACCAACCGGGACCAATAGGCATCCACGCGTCAGCATTTCTGTGGCTGGGGTTTTTGTTTTTTTTGAAGGGGGGGGGGGTTTGGGGGGTTTGGGGGGTTAATTTAGGTGTTTCATATATTGTGTTAGCTAGCTATAATTAATAGAGAGAAGTGTCCTCTCTTACGTCCGTGCTTGGTCGACGCTACGTACTATACATACGTATAGAGAGGACTAGACACGCTAGTTAGCTAGTAAGCAAACAAAGGAAATAGAAGATCGTAATGAACATATATGCATACAGAGAGAAGTGATATCGACCACCTCTCCTTC
>NC_041384.1:670051301-670085122 GCF_002162155.2 Triticum dicoccoides
GGTTGGTGGCACCAACCGGGACCAATAGGCATCCACGCGTCAGCATTTCTGTGGCTGGGGTTTTTGTTTTTTTTGAAGGGGGGGGGGGTTTGGGGGGTTTGGGGGGTTAATTTAGGTGTTTCATATATTGTGTTAGCTAGCTATAATTAATAGAGAGAAGTGTCCTCTCTTATGTCCGTGCTTGGTCGACGCTACATACTATACATACGTATAGAGAGGACTAGACATGCTAGCTAGCTAGTAAGCAAACGAAGGAAACAAAAGATCGTCATGAACATATATGCATACAGAGAGAAGTGATATCGACCACCTCTCCTTATCTGAGAGATTGGTCGAACAACAAGTTCTCGTATATCTATCCGACACTACCGGCTACATATATACAATAATTATCTCTTACAAATATAATCTCCTAACATACATACTCATGGTCCACATAGTATTCTCCGTCTTCAGTGATCACGTGGTCAAGAAAGAATGCCCCTAATTCCTCTTGAATTGCTCGCACGCGAGCTGGTGCTAGGAGTTCATCCCGCTTCCGAAACATCTAATTTGAATAAGGGGGTCAATACATATATATATATATATATATATATATATATGAATGAATGAAACTCAACACAAATGATGGTAGTAAAATAAAATTGTGAATGTTGTTATTTACGCACTTCATATTGTTCGTCAGAGTTGCCCCGCTCACAGGTCATGTGGCGGATGGACTCGCAAACGTAGTATCCACAGAAATCATTCCCTTGTTCCTGCCACAACCACTTTACAAGAAATAGAGGTCAATCAAACTGATACGCAAGAATGCCAAATGGTATTCATGAAACTAGCGCTTGAATCAATAGGAGATGCGCAGAACATGCTACTATAGTACTTACTTTCGGGTGTCTAAATTGCATCTTCTTCGGGAGTCCCGGAGCTTTTTTGGTGAATTTTTTGCAAACCCTGCCAGACAAAGAAAACAATTACTTGATATATCAGGAAATGAACAAAGTTTCTGATATGGTGGATAATGATCGATTTAACTTACTTCTCGAGCATTTGAGTCATGTCCGCATAGTCTTGGGGATCTTTTCGTCTTGAGTCTAAGACGGTTACTAGTCCCTATTCAAGCTTAATCTCTAGGAGAATATAGTGGAAACTGCACACGCATGCATAACTCATCAATTACATTACTATAACCTTGACTAATATATAAGGGAAACCCAATATGCACAAGATAGTAACACTCACTTGAATTGTAAGGAAAGAGTATTATATCTTTGTTTTCATTTATTACCAATGATCGTAGCAAGTTGGCCTCGGTATCTGCGGCATGAAATTTAACCTCAGTTGCATCTATGAGATATGTGTTAATGAACCCAATATCACCGACTTGTCTTTTCTTCAATTCGGCGATCTTCAATCTGCATAATATAGCGAGGATAATTATAAATACATGCAATGAAAGAGCTAAGCTATATATGTTGGGGAACGTAGTAATTTCAAAAAAATTCCTACGCACACGCAAGATCATGGTGATGCATAGCAACGAGAGGGGAGAGTGTTGTCTACGTACCCTCGTAGACCGGAAGCGGAAGCGTTAGCACAACGCGGTTGATGTAGTCGTACGTCTTCACGGCCTGACCGATCAAGCACCGAAACTACAGCACCTCCGAGTTCTAGCACACGTTCAGCTCGATGATGATCCCCGGACTCCGATCCAACAAAGTGTCGGGGAAGAGTTCCGTCAGCACGATGGCGTGGTGACGATCTTGATGTTCTACTGTCGCAGGGCTTCGCCTAAGTACCACTACAATATTATCGAGGACTATGGTGGAGGGGGGCACCGCACACGGCTAAGAGAACGATCATGAAGATCAACTTGTGTGTCTAGGGGTGCCCCCTGCCCCCGTATATAAAGGAGCAAGGGGGGGGGGTGCGGCCGACTCTAGGAGGAGGCGCGCTAGAGGAGTCCTACTCCCACCGGGAGTAGGACTCCCCCTTTCCCTAGTTGGATTAGGACTTGGGGGGAAGGAGGAGAGGGAAGAAAGGAAAGGGGGGGGGGGCGCCCCCCTCCTTGTCCAATTCGGACTTGGGGGGGAGGGGCGCGCTGCAGCCCCTAGGCCTCCTCTCCTCTTCCTCCACTAGGCCCATTAAGGCCCATTAGGTTACCGGGGAGTTCCGGTAACCTCCCGGTACTCCGGTAAAATGCCGATTTCACCCGAAACACTTCCGATGTCCAAACATAGGCTTCCAATATATCGATCTTTATGTCTCAAACATTTAGAGACTCCTCGTCATGTCCGTGATCACATCCGGGACTCCGAACAAACTTCGGTACATCAAAAATATATAAAATCATAATGAAATTGTCATCGTAACGTTAAGCGTGCGGACCCTACGGGTTCGAGAACAATGTAGACATGACCGAGACATGTCTCCGGTCAATAACCAATAGTGGAACCTGGATGCTCATATTGGCTCCCACATATTCTACGAAGAACTTTTATCGGTCAGACCGCATAACAACATACTTTGTTCCCATTGTCATTGGTATGTTACTTGCCCGAGATTCGATCGTCAGTATCTTAATACCCAGTTCAATCTCGTTACCGGCAAGTCTCTTTACTCGTTTGGTAATACATCATCTCGCAACTAACTCATTAGTTGCAATGCTTGCAAGGCTTATGTGATGTGCATTACCGAGAGGGCCCAGAGATACTTCTCCGACAATCGGAGTGACAAATCCTAATCTCGAAATACGCCAACCCAACATGTACCTTTGGAGACACCTGTAGAGCTTCTTTATAATCACCCAGTTACGTTCTGATGTTTGGTAGCACACAAAGTGTTCCTCCAGCAAACGGGAGTTGCATAATCTCATAGTCATAGGAACATGTATAAGTCATGAAGAAAGCAATAGCAACATACTAAACGATCGGGTACTAAGCTAATGGAATGGGTCATGTCAATCACATCATTCTCCTAATGATGTGATCCCGTTAATCAAATAACAACTCTTTTGTTCATGGTTAGGAAACATAACCATCTTCGATTAACGAGCTAGTCAAGTAGAGGCATACTAGTGACACTCTGTTTGTCTATGTATTCACACATGTATTATGTTTCCGGTTAATACAATTCTAGCATGAATAATAAACATTTATCATGATATAGGAAATAAATAATAACTTTATTACTGCCTCTAGGGCATATTTCCTTCAGTCTCCCACTTGCACTAGAGTCAATAATCTAGTTCACATCGCCATGTGATTCAACACTAGAGTCCTAAAGGGGGAAGGCACCTCCGAGGTGCCTTGGGGAGGATGGACTCCTCCCCCCCTTGGCCGCACCCTTCCTTGGAGGAAGGGGCAAGGCTGCGCCCTCCCCCTCTCCCTTGGCCCTATATATAGTGGGGGGAAGGGAGGGCAACCAAACCTGAGCCCTGGCGCCTCCCTGTCCCTCCCATGACACATCTCCCTCCTCCCGCAGCGCTTAGGGAAGCCCTGTTGGAATCCCGCTACTTCCACCACCACGCCGTCGTGCTGCTGGATCTCCATCAACCTCTCCTCCCCCCTTGCTGGATCAAGAAGGAGGAGACGTCGCTGCTCCGTACATGTGTTGAACACGGAGGTGCCGTTCGTTCGGTGCTAGGATCATCGGTGATTTGGATCATGACGAGTACGACTCCATCAACCCCGTTCTCTTGAACGCTTCCGCGCGCGATCTACAAGGGTATGTAGATCCACTCCTCCCTCGTTGCTAGATGACTCCATAGATAGATCTTGGTGACACGTAGGAAAATTTTGAATTGTTGCTACGTTCCCCTTCAGTGGCATCATGAGCTAGGTCTATGCGTAGTTTCTATGCACGAGTAGAACACAAAGTAGTTGTGGGCGTTGATTTTGTTCAATATGCTTGCCGTTACTAGTCTTATCCTGATTTGGCGGCATCGTGGGATGAAGCGGCCCGGACCGACCTTACACGTACTCTTACGTGAGACTGGTTCCACCGACTGACATGCACTAGTTGCATAAGGTGGCTAGCGGGTGTCTGTCTCTCCTACTTTAGTCGGATCGGATTCGATGAAAAGGGTCCTTATGAAGGGTAAATAGCAATTGGCATATCACGTTGTGGTTTTTGCGTAGGTAAGAAATGTTCTTGCTAGAAACCCATAGCAGCCACGTAAAACATGCAAACAACAATTAGAGGACGTCTAACTTGTTTTTGCAGGGTATGCTATGTGATGTGATATGGACAAAGGATGTGATGAATGATATATGTGATGTATGAGATTGATCATGTTCTTGTAATAGGAATCAAGACTTGCATGTCGATGAGTATGACAACCGGCAGGAGCCATAGGAGTTGTCTTTATTTATTGTATGACCTGCGTGTCATTGAACAACGCCATGTAATTACTTTACTTTATTGCTAACCGGTAGCCATAGTAGTAGAAGTAATAAGTTGGCAAGACAACTTCATGGAGACACAATGATGGAGATCATGATGATGGAGATCATGGTGTCATGCCGGTGACAAGATGATCATGGAGCCCCAAGATGGAGATCAAAGGAGCTATATGATATTGGCCATATCATGTCACTATTTGATTGCATGTGATGTTTATCATGTTTTTGCATCTTGTTTACTTAGAACGACGGTAGTAAATAAGATGATCCCTCATTAAAATTTCAAGAAAGTGTTCCCCCTAACTGTGCACCGTTGCGACAGTTTGTTGTTTCGAAGCACCACGTGATGATCGGGTGTGATAGATTCTAACATTCACATACAACGGGTGTAAGACAGATTTACAGACGCAAAACACTTAGGTTGACTTGACGAGCCTAGCATGTGTACAGACATGGCCTCGGAACACAGAAGACCGAAAGGTCGAGCATGAGTCGTATGGTAGATACGATCAACATGAAGATGTTCACCGATGTTGACTAGTCCGTCTCACGTGATGATCGGACATGGCCTAGTTGACTCAGATCATGTAATCACTTAGATGACTAGAGGGATGTCTATCTGAGTGGGAGTTCATAAGATGAACTTAATTATCCTGAACATAGTCAAAAGGTCTTCGCAAATTATGTCGTAGCTCGCACTTCAGTTCTACTGTTTAGTTATGTTCCTAGAGAAAATTTAGTTGAAAGTTGATAGTAGCAATTATGCGGACTAGGTCCGTAAACTAAGGATTGTCCTCATTGCTTCATAGAAGGCTTATGTCCTGAATGCACCGCTCAGTGTGCTGAACCTCGAACGTCGTCTGTGGATGTTGCGAACATCTGACATACACATTTTGATAACTACGTGATAGTTCAGTTAAACGGTTTAGAGTTGAGGCACCGAAGACGGGTTTGAAACGTCGCGAAACATATGAGATGTTTCGAGGGCTGAAATTGGGATTTCAGGCTCGTGCCCACGTCAAGAGGTATAAGACCTCCGACGATTTTCTTAGCCTGCAAACTAAGGAGAAAAGCTCAATTGCTGTGCTTGTGCTTAGATTGTCTGAGTACAACAATCGCTTGAATCGAGTGGGAGTTGATCTTCCAGATGAAATAGTGATGGTTCTCCGAAGTCATTACCACCAAGCTGCTTGAGCTTCGTGATGAACTATAATATATCAGGGACATGTATGATGATCCTTGAGATATTCGCGATGTTTGACACCACAAAAGTTGAGATCAAGAAGGAGCATCAATTGTTGATGGTTGGTGAAACCACTAGTTTCAAGAAGGGCAAGGGCAAAAGGGGATGCTTCATGAAACGGCAAATCAGCTGCTGCTCTAGTGAAGAAACCCAAGGTTGAACCCAAACCCGAGACTAAGTGCTTCTGTAACAAAGGGAACAGCCACTGGAGCAGAATTACCCTAGATACTTGGTACATAAGAAGGCTGGCAAGGTCGATAGAAGTATATTGGATGCATTATGTTAATGTGTACTTTACTAGTACTCCTAGTAGCACCAGGGTATTAGATACCGGTTCGGTTGCTAAGTGTTAGTAACTCGAAATAAAAGCTACGGAATAAACGAGACTAGCTAAAGGTGAGATGACGATATGTGTTGGAAGTATTTCCAAGGTTGATCAAATATCGTACGCTCCCTCTACCATCAAGATTGGTGTTTGCGTTGAGCATAGACATGATTGGATTATGTCTATCGCAATACGGTTATTCATTTAAAGAGAATAATGGTTACTCTGTTTATTTGAATAATACCTTCAATGGTCTTGCACCTAAAATGAATGGTTCATTGAATCTCGATCATAGTGATACACATGTTCATGCCAAAAAGATATAAGATAGTAATGATAGTACCACCTACTTGTGGCACTGCCACTTAAGTCATATCGGTATAAAACGCATGAAGAAGCTCCATGTTGATGGATCTTTGGACTCACTCATTTTTGAAAGGATTGAGACATGCGAACCATGTTTGTTGGTAGATATGCATGAAGAAACTCTATACAGATGGATCGTTTGGACTCACTTGATTTTGAATCACTTGAGACATGCAAATCATACCACATGGGCAAGATGACTGAAAGCCTCGTTTTCAGTAAAATGGAACTAGAAAGCAACTTGTTGGAAGTAATACATTTTGATGTGTGTAATCCAATGAGTGCTGAGGCATGTAGTGGATATCGTTATGTTCTTACTTCACAGATGATTTGAGTAGATGTTGAGTATATTTACTTGATGAATCACGAGTCTGAATTATTGAAAGGTTCAAGTAATTTCAGGGTGAAGCTGAAAGATCGTCATGACAAGAGGATAAAAGATCTATGATATGATCATAGAGATGAATATCTGAATTACGAGTTTGGCACAGAATTAAGACATTGTGGAAATTGTTTCACAACTAATACAGCCTGGAACACCATAGTGTGATGGTGTGTCCGAACATCATAACTGCACCCTATTGGATATGATGCATACCATGATGTCTCTTATTGAATTACCATGATAGTTTATGGGTTAGGCATTAAAGACAACCACATTCACTTTAAATAGGGCACCACGTAATTCCGATGAGATGACACCATATGAACTATGGTTTAGAGAAACCTAAGCTGTCATTTCTTAGAAGTTTGGGGCTGTGACGCTTATGTGAAAAAGTTTCAGGCTGATAAGCTCGAACCCAAAGCGGATAAATGCATCTTCATAGGACACCCAAAACAGTTGGGTATACCTCCTGTCTCAGATCCGAAAGCAATAAGGGATTGTTTCTAGAATCGGGTCCTTTCTTGAGGAAAACTTTCTCTTGAAAGAATTGAGTGGGAGGATGGTGGAGACTTGATGAGGTTATTGAACCGTCTCTTCAACTAGTGTGTGGCAGGGCACAGGAAGTTGTTCCTGTGGCGCCTACACCAATTGAAGTGGAAGCTTATGATAGTGATCATGAAACTTCAGATCAAGTCACTACCAAACCTTGTAGGATGACAAGGATGCGTACTACTTCAGAGTGGTACGTAATCCTGTCTTGGAAGTCATGTTGCTAGACAACAATGAACCTACGAGCCATGGAGAAGCGATGGTGGGCCCGGATTCCGATAAATGGCTCGAGGCCATAAAATCCGAGGGAGGATCCATGTATGAAAACAAAGTGTAGACTTTGGCAGAACGGCTCGATGGTCGTAAGGCTATTGAGTACAGATGGATTTTAAAAGGAAGACGAACAATGATGGTAAATGTCACCATTAAGAAAGCTCGACTTGTCGTTAAGATGTTTTCCGACAAGTTCAAGGAGTTGACTACGATGAGACTTTCTCACATGTAGCGATGCTAAAAGTCTATTGGAATTATATTAGCGATTACTGCATTATTTATGAAATCTTGCAGATAGGATGTCAAAACATTGTTTCCTCGATGATTTTCTTGAGAGAAGGTTGTATGTGATACAACCGGAAGGTTTTGTCAATCCTGTAAGATGCTAATAAGTATGCAAAGCTCCAGCAATCCTTCTAAGGACTGGAGTAAGCATCTCGGAGTTGGAATGTATGCTTTGATGAGATGATCAAAGATTTTGGGTGTATACAAAGTTTATAAGAAACTTGTATTTCCAAAGAAGTGAGTGGGAGCACTATAGAATTTCTGATAAATATATGTTGACATATTGTTGATCAGAAATGACGTAGAATTTCTGGAAAGCATATAGGGTTATTTGGAAAGTGTTTTTCAATGGAAAGCCTGGATTAAGCTACTTGAACATTGAGCATCAAGATCTATAAGGATAGATCAAAACGCTTAATGGTGCTTTCAAATGAGCACATACCTTGACATGATCTTGAAGGTGTTCAAGATGGACCAGTCAAAGAAGGAGTTCTTGCCTGAGTTGTAAGGTATGAAGTTAAGACTTAAAGCTCGACCACGGCAGAAGAAAGAGGAAGGACGAAGGTCGTCCCCTATGCTTTCATCATAGGCTCTCTACAGTATGCCATGCTGAGTACCGCACCTGATGTGTGCCTTGCCACATATCTGGCAAGAGGGTACAAAGGTAATCTAGGAGTAGATCACCAGATAGCGGTCTAAATTATCCTTAGAGGAATAAGGATATGTTTCTCGGTTATGGAGGTGATAAAGAGTTCGACGTAAAGAGTTACGTCGATGCAAGCTTAACACCTATCCGGATAGCTCTGAGTAGAGATACCGGATACGTATAATGCAGCAACAATTTAGAATAGCTCCAAGTAGAACAGTTATTTGAAGTGGCTCCAAATATAGCGTAGTAGCTGCATCTACAAGATGACATAGAGATTTGCGAAGTACATACGGATCTGAAAGATTCAGACCCGTTGACTATAACATCTCTCACAAGCATAACATGTTCAAACCCAGAACTCATCGAGTGTTAATCACATGGTAATGTGAACTAGATTATTGACTCTAGTAAACTCTTTGGGTGTTAGTCACATGGGGATGTGACCTTGAGTGTTAATCACATATCGATGTGAACTGGATTATTGACTCTAGTGCAAGTGGGAGACTGTTGGAAATATGCCCTAGAGGCAATAATAAATTAGTTATTATTACATTTCCTTGTTCATGATAATCGTTTATTATCCATGCTAGAATTGTATTGATAGGAAACTCAGATACATGTGTGGATACATAGACAACACCATGTCCCTAGTAAGCCTCTAGTTGACTAGCTCGTTGATCAATAGATGGTTACGGTTTCCTGACCATGGACATTGGATGTCATTGATAACGGGATCACATCATTAGGAGAATGATGTGATGGACAAAGACCCAATCCTAAGCCTAGCACAAGATCATGTAGTTCATATGCTAAAGCTTTTCTAATGTCAAGTATCATTTCCTTAGACCATGAGATTGTGCAACTCCCGGATACCGTAGGAGTGCTTTGGGTGTGCCAAACGTCACAACATAACTGGGTGGCTATAAAGGTACACTACGGGTATCTCCGAAAGTGTCTGTTGGGTTGGCACGAATCGAGACTGGGATTTGTCACTCCGTGTGACGGAGAGGTGTCTCTGGGCCCACTCGGTAGGAGATCATCATAATGTGCACAATGTGATCAAGGAGTTGATCACGGGATGATGTGTTACGGAACGAGTAAAGAGACTTGCCGGTAACGAGATTGAACAAGGTATCGGGATATCGACGATCGAATCTCGGGCAAGTATCGTACCGCTAGACAAAGGGAATTGTATACAGGATTGATTAAGTCCTTGACATCGTGGTTCATCCAATGAGATCATCGTGGAACATGTGGGAACCAACATGGGTATCCAGATCCCGCTGTTGGTTATTGACCGGAGAACGTCTCGGTCATGTCTGCATGCTTCCCGAACCCGTAGGGTCTACACACTTAAGGTTCGGTGACGCTAGGGTTATAGAGATATTAGTATGCGGTAACCCGAATGTTGTTTGGAGTCCCGGATGAGATCCCGGACGTCACGAGGAGTTCCGGAATGGTCCGGAGGTAAAGAATTATATATAGGAAGTGCTATTTCGGCCATTGGGACAAGTTTCGGGGTCACCGGTATTGTACCGGGACCACCGGAAGGGTCCCGGGGGTCCACCGGGTGGGGCCACCTGCCCCGGGGGCCACATGGGCTGTAGGGGGTGCGCCTTGGTCTACATGGGCCAAGGGCACCAGCCCCTAGAGGCCCATGCGCCAAAGGGACAAGAGGAGGGGAGAGTCCTAAAGGGGGAAGGCACCTCCGAGGTGCCTTGGGGAGGATGGACTCCTCCCCCCCTTGGCCGCACCCTTCCATGGAGGAAGGGGCAAGGCTGCGCTCTCCCCCTCTCCCTTGGCCCTATATATAGTGGGGGGAAGGGAGGGCAACCAAACCTGAGCCCTGGCGCCTCCCTCTCCCTCCCATGACACATCTCCCTCCTCCCGCAGCGCTTAGCGAAGCCCTGTTGGAATCCCGCTATTTCCACCACCACGCCGACGTGCTGCTGGATCTCCATCAACCTATCCTCCCCCCTTTCTGGATCAAGAATGAGGAGACGTATGTGTTAAACGTGGAGGTAACGTCCGTTTGGCGCTAGGATCATCGGTGATTTGGATCACGACGAGTACGACTCCATCAACCCCGTTCTCTTGAACGCTTCCGCGCGCGATCTACAAGGGTATGTAGATCCACTCCTCCCTCGTTGCTAGATGACTCCATAGATAGATCTTGGTGACACGTAGGAAAATTTTGAATTATTGCTACGTTCCCCAACAGGAGCTACTCTAGCTAATTGCTCCCACTTTCAATATGTATCTAGATCGAGACTTAGAGTCATCCAGATCCGTGTCAAAACTTGCATCAACGTAACTTTTTACGACGAACCTTTTGTCACCTCCATAATTGAGAAATATTTCCTTGTTCCACTAAGGATAATTTTGACCGCTGTTTAGTGATCTACTCTTAGATCCTTGTTCCACTAGTGTGAAGACTGGGCGCACGGATGGCCCCATCGCGACCTGAACGATGGAAGAAAGAAGCTTGACGAACCCATCGGGTACGTTGGCGAAGGTCTGAGACTCGCAGCTGACGTCGGCCATCTACAAAAGTAGGCAAAATTCTGCAGGGTCAGATCATAAATTTATGCTGACTGACAGAAAATGACTACCATTGCAAAAATATAAATTAGCTCTATCAGGCTAATAACCAATTAGCGATCGCACCTAGTGGCTTCCTACAGTCAGCCTGGCTCTGGTACCAAGCTTGTCACGACCGGTTTTCCAATAAAAATATTTATTGAAAAGCCAATCTTTTAAGTCCAGTATGAGAGAAAACCTCCACACTGGCAGACAAATTCTTGATACAATAAGCCAGTAGCATAAAATATATTACAGGGTCGAACTACGGTTGCTCAACCAAATTATTACAAGCACGCCAATAATCATACATAATGGCGGACAGAACACAGTGGTGTGGAGACATACTACTGACTCAAGGATAGGCTGGTGGTGGAAAAAACACAGCGGGGAGAGAAATACAAGACTCTACGTCTGTCATCTCATCGAGCGTCGAGGAGAGGCTCGATGAATTTATTTGGTAGCGGAAGCGGATATAAAACAGTGGCCAAATCCAGGGTCGCACAAGACTGACTGGGACTCCTCTAAGTGTCGGGCTCGCTATCGAACTCTTCATCCATGAGATCGCCTTCGTCAGCATCTGGCCAAATCAACAAGCCAGTGAGTACTCTGAAAGTACTCGCAAGACAGTTCGGACGTAAGATATAACAAATGCATGCATGGATGCAACATGATTAATTCCTTAATGCACAATAAATAAAACGGGCATAACGGGTAAGTAAAAAGGGAAAACGGCGGTAGTCCGCCTGAAATTCCACAGAACATAAATAAGGACCGATCGGGTGTCTGAAGCGACGCCTCGAAAGGTGAACAAATAAAAATAAGGAAAATGATGCCACAGTCGGGCATCTTAGCGACACCACATAAAGGGCTTTTAAAAGAAATGCCACGGTCGGACGTCTGAGCGACATCGCAGAAAGGGCTTTAAAAGAAATGCCACAGTCGGACGTCTGAGCGATATCACATAAAGGGCTTTAAAAGAAATGCCACAGTCGGACGTCTGAGCGACATCACATAAAGGGCTTTAAAAGAAATGCCACAGTCGGACGTCTGAGCGACATCACATAAAGGGCTTTAAAAGAAATGCCACAGTCGGACGTCTGAGCGACATCACATAAAGGGCTCTTATTCACAAGTAAATAATACTCATAATGAACATTCAATTCATGAAAACAAACGGGTTAGTCCATCCACAGGAGTGATCATTTAACCGGACTTAGCACTCATGCGATTCACCGGAGTCTCTGTCATCAAAGCTGACAATTGATTAGGATAAGAAGGAACGAAACTTGACATGGAAGAGATGATTTGGAGGAATATATGACTCTGCAGAGTTTGTACAAAATTTTTCCCACAGTCAACGGATTTCCGTAGTCACAAAGGACTAGTTCCGTTTACGGTATTTCAGAAGAAAACACAGCTAACCGGTACACACCCATCCTACCTCTCGATGCTAGGAATCACCCTAGTCATCGTCCAAGAAAAACTTTTGAGACGGGGAGATCACAATCTCGAATAGCATGGGATCAAATTTATATACGCGCGCTCTAAGGGGTGCCCCCCTCTCGGTCCCAACCGGAAACACCCATGCCCCCTGACCAGATGACTGGCTTTAATCCAGGGCCATGGAACCATCATCACGGCCTCTCCTCTTTGGTGTGTACCATGAAAGCGGTTTGGAACTTACTAAACCATATTCCTTGCGGAAAACATGTGGTAGTACAAGGAAGGAAATGATAGGTACTGGACCGATATGGTTTGACACTGAAGTCACATAGTCTGGCGTAAGACTGGCATGCTACAACACTGCCGTCGTACCCATCCTCATGCCAACACATGGCCATTCATATTCACATTCATCCACGTATGGATCATCGAACTCACTTACCTCATTATCACATAAAATAACGTTCATCGGTATACTCACCGGCATGCCATGAAACTAACTAAATGCAAAACATGCCAAGACACTCATCATATCAAAAGTTCAAACATGCTTGCCTGGTTCAGAGTAGTCGGAGCCTAGCTCGGTGAAGTTCGCGGCTCCGTCACCTCCTTCGGTATCTACGTTTAAAGAAGATATATGCGCTAAGGTAAATACCAAGGAGAGCACAGAAGGTAAACCAAATATTTTTCAAATAAATCTGATTAAAAACTAGACAAAATTCTAAAGAGAACAGAAAAAGAATCAATCAAAAATAATTTTCTGATTAAAAGTTATAAGGGTTTTTGTCCAGGGACTTATCTGTAATGAAACAGAAGATTTCCAGGGGCTAGTTTATAAAAGCAGAAAACGCTTCGGTAGCGATTACGCCAGCCCGAAGAGAAAACGTATTTGGCAGAAGGCGTTTTCAGATAACGCTTCGTTTAGAAAGGACAGAGAGGCTGACAACGGGTCCCACTTGTCATGTTTAAATTTTCAAATGGGAGGGACGAGGCTCGTCGGCGCCCGAGAGCTGCTGTGGTCGCCGGCGGCGATCCACGGCGAGGCATGGGGATCAGAGGTTACCAATGTGCTCACCGTGTCCTTCCGCAACGGTGGGTGGTGGTGTTGGTCGCCGGTGAGCAGCACGTCGACGGCGGTCTCAACTCCGGCGGACGGTGGTTCGGGCGTGGATGGAGCTCGTCGGAGAGGGCTGCAAAGATTAAATTGAGGTGGGGGTTAGGCTACTGGGTGCAAGAGAGGGCTACGGACGAGGTTTGGGCGCCGGAGGTGGCCTCACCGAAGTGAATCGAGCTGGAGGCCGAGGCGGGGCGAGGCGGCCGGAGCTGGGGGAGGAGACCTCCTCGAGGTCCCCCTAGTGGCCTGGCGGGGTGTTGGTGAGTAGTGGATGTGCTGCGTGCACGAGAGTGAGCTCGGGACCCCTTTATATAGGCGGTCCGAGGCGGTTGCCGTGAACGAGGATCACCGGCGAGTGATTACGGTGGCACAGTGCTCGGTCGGGGTGGTTAGGGGGTCGAGCATCATCACGGAGGTCCAACGGGTCCGTTTTGGTGTTGAACTGGATGGGGTTTGGGTGTTAAGGGCGAGCTCGACGGAACGGTGATGGTGCGGGCCCGTCGGCGGCGGAGAGCGCGTTCCGTGCTTGCCGGCCATGGTGGCTGTGCTACGGGCGTGCGCTGGCGTGCATGAGGCCACGCGGAGAGCCAGGGAGCGATGGGCGGCGCGGAACGGCGTTCTGCCGTGGTGTGCCTCCTGTCGGCCGCCACGGGAGGTCCCGACGCTGCAGAAGACGCCGGCGAGGGCGAGCCAGCGCGCTACCGACGCCAGGAAGGCTCCACGCACGCGTGTGCGGCTTCGGACAAGAGGAAGAGGCGGCGAGGAACGTGCCAAGGGCACTGTGGCCGCGTGACTGAAACTGACGGACTAAAGATGACACTGAAAACTGAATTTTCTGAACTATGAACAGTAACAGTGCCCACCAGGTGTTCGACCGAATGAAATTGGCCTCTGGTGATTTTTCCTTGAGCTGATTTTTGGTGGAGTGGCTTCTCCTTGCTCAAATAGGCTGCCTGAATTTTGGTGGAATTTTTGGAGGAGTGTAGATATGAATTTCACCAAATTTGGCAAATCTGGTCCAAACTTGCAGAGACTGAATTTTGAAAAATTTGAAAAGAGGAGGAGTGGATCAAGATGGTTCTGGGTTGTGGGTTCAAAGGACAATCCAGGAGAATTGGTTTGAGGTCAAAACTCAAATGCAATAGGGCACTTGCTTTGAAAATCTCTCAGGCTCCAAATAATTTTGAGAATTGAATTGAGGGAAAAATAATTAGAATAAAAATCCAAAACCAGTTTGGATTAGTTGGGACAGAGAATTTAGGTTGATCACAAGTTGTAGGGGAGGTTTTGGAGGGGTTTTACCACATGGGCAAGAATGCCAAGTCATGGTGGTTCCAAGATATGAAAATCCCAAATTTTCATGGAGTTTCTTTTTAAAGGAAAAAGATTAAACTCCCAAAAATAATTTTGAGAGAGAACCAACAGAGAAGAAGTTTCAAAAGGTCAAACACCAAAGTTTGAAGCCAGAATAAAAACCTTGCCAAAGAAAAGAAAGTTTCTTAAGAGGAAGGTTTTCTGGAAAATTTTAAATGGCCTCTTTTCAAAAACCACAAAGATTTTTTCTGAAAACCAAAGTAAAAATTTTGGAGTGTCACAACAACTACCCCCTTAGGAAAAATCTCGTCCCCGAGATTTCAGCTGATCCTTAAATAAGTGTGGATGCTCTGTCCGAAGAAAATCCTCGCTTTCCCAGGTTGCTTCACTGTCGGTGTGATTGCTCCACTGGACTTTGAAAAACTTGATGGTTTTCTGTTGGGTCCTCCTTTCAGACTCCTCTAATATTCTTATGGGACGTTCTCGATAAGTGAGGTCTGGCTGTATGTCAATGTTCTCATGAGATACTTGTTTCTCTGGGTTGCTTACGCACTTCCTTAATTGAGAGACGTGGAACACGTCGTGAATGTCGGACAAGTCTTCGGGTAAGTCTAGCTGGTAGGCTACAGTGCCTCTTCGTGCCACTATGCAAAATGGTCCAATGAATCTTGGTGCTAATTTTCCTTTAATCTTAAACCGTTGCAATCCTCTCATCGGGGATACTCTCAAGTATACAAATTCACCGGGTTCGAAGCTGACCCTACGATGTTTCTGATCATAATAACTTTTCTGTCGACTTTGAGCGGTCTTAAGTCGGTCCCTGATTAGCTTGACTTTTTCCTCGGCTTCTCTGAGCATATCTGGTCCGAAGATGCGGCTGTCTCCGGTCTCTGACCAATTTAACGGGGTACGACATCTCCTTCCGTATAGGGCTTCGAAAGGAGCCATTTGCAGGCTGGCCTGGTAACTGTTGTTGTATGCGAACTCGGCATATGGCAGGCTGTCCTCCCAACTGGTTCCATAGGTGAGGACACATGCTCTCAACATGTCTTCTAAAACTTGGTTTACGCGTTCTGTTTGTCCATCAGTCTGAGGATGGTATGCGGTACTGAAGGCTAGTTGGGTTCCCAGAGCCTGTTGTAATTTCTCCCAAAATCTTGAGACGAACTGAGTGCCTCTGTCGGAAATTATAGTCTTCGGGACACCGTGCAGACAGACTATGCGGGAAAGATAAATCCTGGCAAGCCTCTGAGTGGTGTAGGTTGTCTTTACTGGAATAAAGTGTGCTACTTTGGTCAACCTGTCAGTGATGACCCATATGGCATCATTCCCGTGTCGTGACCGAGGTAATCCGACAATAAAATCCATCCCTATTTCATCCCATTTCCACTCAGGTATTTTGTTAGGTTGCAGTAGTCCGGCTGGTCTCTGATGTTCAGCTTTTATGCGTTAACACGAGTCGCAGCATGCAATGAAAGCGGCTATGTCCCTTTTCATACCGTGCCACCAAAATCTTTCCTGAATATCCTTATACATTTTGGTTCCTCCAGGGTGGATCGAATATGGAGTGGTGTGTGCTTCAGTTAAAACTTGCTGTTTAAGGTCTTCTATGTTTGGCACGCATAGCCTTTCTCCGTACCATAATATTCCTTCATTGTCTATGACGAATTCCGAGGCCTTGCCCATACTCAACTTCCTTTTAATTCCTTCAATGCTGGGGTGACCGGACTGAGCCTCTTTAATTCTCTCCACAAGGTGTGGTTGTATTTCCAAGTTTGATATGGTGCCTTCTGCTACCATTATCAAATTGAGCTTGACAAATTCTTGATGGAATTCGGGCCTCAAGCTGTGCAGATAGTTCCCGTCGGAGCTGGGGTTCCGACTCAGGGCATCGGCCACTACGTTTGCTTTCCCTGGATGGTAATGGATACCAACATCATAATCCTTTACCAATTCTAACCAGCGGCGTTGCCGTAAATTTAGTTCTGGCTGCGTAAAAATGTATTTGAGGCTTTTGTGATCCGTATATATCTCACATCGATTCCCAAGTAGAAAATGCCTCCATTCCTTGAGTGCATGAATAACTGCTGCCATTTCTAAATCATGAGTGGGATAATTTTCCTCGTGTTTGCGAAGTTGCCTTGAAGCGTAGGCGACAACCTTGCCTTCTTGCATCAACACGCATCCGAGACCCTTTCTGGATGCGTCACAAAATACCTCAAAATTCTTGTGTATATCGGGTACAATTAATACTGGTGCTGTTGTTAATTTCCGCTTTAGCTCTTGGAAACTTTTCTCGCAGGCTTCTGTCCATTCAAACTTCTTATCTTTCTTGAGTAACTGTGTCATAGGCTTGGATATGGTGGAAAATCCTTCAATAAATCTGCGGTAATACCCTGCCATTCCCAAGAAACTTCGTATGTCTGTTACGCTGGCTGGTGACTTCCAGTCAAGTACGGCCTTGACTTTCTCTGGGTCCACTGCTATACCGTCTTGAGTCAGCACGTGGCCTAGAAAACCTACTTGTCTTAGCCAAAATTCGCACTTGCTGAACTTGGCATACAATTGGTGTTTCCTTAGCTCTCCTAGTACAATCCTGAGATGTTCTGCGTGCTCTTCTGGTGTTTTGGAGTATACCAGAATATCGTCGATGAATACTACGACGAATTTGTCCATAAACTTCATAAATACTTTGTTCATGAGGTGAACAAAATATGCCGGGGCGTTAGTTAATCCAAATGGCATCACTGTGAACTCGTACAGTCCATATCTGGAGGTGAAGGCTGTTTTGGGGATATCTTCCGTTCGTACCTTCAATTGATGGTATCCTGACCTTAAGTCAATCTTTGAGAATACCTTGGCCTGAGCAAGTTGATCAAACAAATCATTTATCCTTGGCATCGGGTATTTGTTTTTGACTGTGACCATGTTAAGTGCTCGATAGTCGATACACAATCTCATCGTTCCATCCTTCTTCTTGGCAAATAAAATTGGTGATCCCCAAGGTGAGGAGCTGGCCCGAATGTACCCTTTATCCAGTAATTCCTTTATCTGCTTCTTCAATTCGATCAACTCGGATGGTGCCATTCTGTATGGTTTCTTGTATATGGGGGTGGTTCCTGGTGCTAGCTCAATGCGGAATTCTATTTCTCGATCTGGTGGCATGCCTGGCAGCTCTTCAGGGAATACATCTGGAAATTCACACACTACTGGAACCTTGTTTAGCTCAGAAACGTCCACCTTATTTAATCTCGGTTGCCGGGGTCTTTTTCCTTCCTTGGCTGATACTCTTATTGTCTTCCCTTGGTGGTGTGTGAGAATCACGGTCCTGTTGAAACAGTCTATAAAACCTTTATTGGTGGTTAGCCAATCCATCCCTAGGATGACATCCAGTCCTTTATTTTCCAATACAATAAGATTTGCGTAAAACTCCAATCCTTCAAACTCAATGACCACATTCTGACAGTAATTCTGAGAAACTTGCTGAATCCCGGGGGACTTGATTATTATGGATTTCTCCCAAGGAAGCATCGAAAAATTATTTTGCAAAGCAAAACTTTTCGAGATGAAAGAGTGAGAAGCTCCAGAATCAAACAAAACCATTGCAGGTATTGTGTTGACAGGAAACGTACCGAGTACGATATCCGAAGCATTTTGTGCCTCCTCTTTGGTTACGTGGTTCAGATGACCCTTCCTGTGGTTATTGTTGGGATTGAAATTGTTTCATTTGGGCGCTGAATTATTGCCGTCGTTGTTCGGCTTTGGGGTTGAATTCCTTGGCTTGGGGCACTGTTTGGCATAGTGCCCTTCTTCTCCACAAGCGTAACAAGTAACGCCGGGGCGATAGGTGAATTCCTTGTCCCTTGCATGAAAATTCTTGATTGGGAGTGAGACATTGGATGAGAATTTGGGTGTCCCACCCTTTTTAAAATCTATCTTGCTTCGGTGATTGCGAGTGTGGTTAGTCTGGTCCCTTTTTCGCTTGTGGATATCTTCCAGACTGCGTCTCTCATTTTCCAGAGTAATGGCCTTGTCCACCAGCGTTTTAAAATCAGGAAAAGTGTGCACGACCAGTTGGCATTTAAGTGCGGGCGCCAGACCGTCAAGGAATTTCTCCATCTTCTTGATTTCAGTCATACGCTCCTCATTGGCGTAGCGGGATAATAGGGTAAATTGACTGTTGTAATCTGACACTGTCATGTTCCTTTGTTTGAGGTCATCAAATTCTCTCTTCTTGATTTTCATAATACTCTTAGGAATATGTGCACCGCAGAAACCTTCCTTGAAATCATCCCAGGTTATGTCATTTTCGTTGGGATGCATGTGCAGAAAATTCTCCCACCACGATGCGGCTGCTCCTGTGAGATAGTGTGGAGCATATAGTACTTTCTCGAGATCTGAACACTTTGCAATAATTAATTTCCTCTCCATATCTCGAAGCCAGTCCTCGGCTTCAAGAGGCTTGTCAGTGTGAGAAAATGTTTGAGGACGTGTCTTCTGTAGCTCAGATAACTTGGAATGTTGCTGATACTGTCCATGGTGATTTCCCATGTTGATGACTTGGTTCATTATTTCACGATGTTGTTGCTGACTCTGTTCATAAAGGCGGCACATTTGTGAAAGTGCCGATTCATTTCCCGGTTGGGTTGACTGTCCCTGAGTGAACTCGTTGCTGGGTTGTGCATCATAATTTTCCTCTGATGGAATTGGCATGGAGCGAGTCCAAGGACGAGACATTTTTCACTCTGGGGATATATTTTGTAAAACCCGTAAGAAAAGCGGAAAGAGTCGCAAAAACAAATCCATAAAATGCATAAAGCTGGCAAATAGAATTAAATAACTCAGCTTACTTAAGAAAAATAAAACGACTTGCGCACGGAGAAGGACTGCTCACTACACATCTTACACGCGGGCGGTAATTATACAGTACATCACTCAGGATATGCGTACCTAATCCTGACATGTTATTAAGGCTAGTGCACTTCTCCAGATCCTACATGATGCGAAAACAGGCTACTTCTCCCAGCCTATGCACATATCTTACAAAGCGGTACAACACGCGGCAGCTAAGCGTACTCAGGCAGAAATGTTGACGACCTCCCTTGCCCTGCCGAGGGCGAGGCGTAGCGAGGTTGGGGACTCGACCTCCTCCTCGCTAATGGGCTCCATACGTGTAGTGTTGCGCAGAGCGGGCGGAGCGGTTGCCAAGGGCGGAGCAACACGTACAGGAGTGGGCGCGAAGGTTGGTGTAGTGCGCGCTGGAGTGGGTGCAATGACTTGGTTAAATTCTTCGGTAGAAGGCAGGCGACGAGTAGGCGTAAAAGATGCTGATGATGAGACAAAAGTCGGTGGCGAAGCGATGGGTAGGAGCTCCCTCCTGTTGGCAGCACAGCCACGGACTGAGTCCATGCGGGTAGCTACGAAGTCGTCCACCAGGTTGTCGAAGGCTGCCTCCAGGGCCCGGAGATACTCAATGAGCATCTCAAAAGCCTCGTCTCGTTCCCCTCTGGGGCAGGAGTATGTGTAGTGACAGGTGTAAGGCACATGGCACGGAAGATAACGGTAACGACGAGTCTTCATCACGGGAAGGACATCCCTGAGACGAGCTATCGCCTCGCGGGCTGCCATCTGCATAGCATGCCTCTCCGTAGGCATGGCTCTTCCCACGAACCGGAAGCGGCGTAACTCACCACGCCCTCCCCTGAACTGCACCGCGGCCTGGTGCATGGTCAGACTGTCGTTGACTCGGTGCTGGTAGAGTGTGAAGACTGGGCGCACGGATGGCCCCATCGCGACCTGAACGATGGAAGAAAGAAGCTTGACGAACCCATCGGGTACGTTGGCGAAGGTCTGAGACTCGCAGCTGACGTCGGCCATCTACAAAAGTAGGCAAAATTCTGCAGGGTCAGATCATAAATTTATGCTGACTGACAGAAAATGACTACCATTGCAAAAATATAAATTAGCTCTATCAGGCTAATAACCAATTAGCGATCGCACCTAGTGGCTTCCTACAGTCAGCCTGGCTCTGGTACCAAGCTTGTCACGACCGGTTTTCCAATAAAAATATTTATTGAAAAGCCAATCTTTTAAGTCCAGTATGAGAGAAAACCTCCACACTGGCAGACAAATTCTTGATACAATAAGCCAGTAGCATAAAATATATTACAGGGTCGAACTACGGTTGCTCAACCAAATTATTACAAGCACGCCAATAATCATACATAATGGCGGACAGAACACAGTGGTGTGGAGACATACTACTGACTCAAGGATAGGCTGGTGGTGGAAAAAACACAGCGGGGAGAGAAATACAAGACTCTACGTCTGTCATCTCATCGAGCGTCGAGGAGAGGCTCGATGAATTTATTTGGTAGCGGAAGCGGATATAAAACAGTGGCCAAATCCAGGGTCGCACAAGACTGACTGGGACTCCTCTAAGTGTCGGGCTCGCTATCGAACTCTTCATCCATGAGATCGCCTTCGTCAGCATCTGGCCAAATCAACAAGCCAGTGAGTACTCTGAAAGTACTCGCAAGACAGTTCGGACGTAAGATATAACAAATGCATGCATGGATGCAACATGATTAATTCCTTAATGCACAATAAATAAAACGGGCATAACGGGTAAGTAAAAAGGGAAAACGGCGGTAGTCCGCCTGAAATTCCACAGAACATAAATAAGGACCGATCGGGTGTCTGAAGCGACGCCTCGAAAGGTGAACAAATAAAAATAAGGAAAATGATGCCACAGTCGGGCATCTTAGCGACACCACATAAAGGGCTTTTAAAAGAAATGCCACGGTCGGACGTCTGAGCGACATCGCAGAAAGGGCTTTAAAAGAAATGCCACAGTCGGACGTCTGAGCGACATCGCAGAAAGGGCTTTAAAAGAAATGCCACAGTCGGACGTCTGAGCGACATCGCAGAAAGGGCTTTAAAAGAAATGCCACAGTCGGACGTCTGAGCGACATCGCAGAAAGGGCTTTAAAAGAAATGCCACAGTCGGACGTCTGAGCGACATCGCAGAAAGGGCTTTAAAAGAAATGCCAGTAAACAATACTCATAATAAACATTCAATCCATGAGAATAAACGGGTTAGTCCATCCACAGGGATAATCATTCAATCGGACTTAGCACTCATGTGATTCACCGGAGTCTCTGTCATCAAAGCTGACAATTGATTAGGATAAGATGGAACGAAACTTGACATGGAAGAGATGATTTGGAGGAATATATGACTCTGCAGAGTTTGTACAAAAATTTTCCCACAGTCAACGGATTTCCGTAGTCACGAAGGACTAGTTCCGTTTACGGTATTTCAGAAGAAAACACAGCTAACCGGTACACACCCATCCTACCTCTCGATGCTAGGAATCACCCTAGTCATCGTCCAAGAAAAACTTTTGAGACGGGGAGATCACAATCTCGAATAGCATGGGATCAAATTTATATACGCGCGCTCTAAGGGGTGCCCCCCTCTCGGTCCCAACCGGAAACACCCATGCCCCCTGACCGGATGACTGGCTTTAATCCAGGGCCATGGAACCATCATCACGGCCTCTCCTCTTTGGTGTGTACCATGAAAGCGGTTTGGAACTTACTAAACCGTATTCCTTGCGGAAAACCTGTGGTAGTACAAGGAAGGAAATGATAGGTACTGGACCGATATGGTTTGACACTGAAGTCACATAGTCTGGCGTAAGACTGGCATGCTACAACACTGCCGTCGTACCCATCCTCATGCCAACACATGGCCATTCATATTCACATTCATCCACGTATGGATCATCGAACTCACTTACCTCATTATCACATAAAATAACGTTCATCGGTATACTCACCGGCATGCCATGAAACTAACTAAATGCAAAACATGCCAAGACACTCATCATATCAAAAGTTCAAACATGCTTGCCTGGTTCAGAGTAGTCGGAGCCTAGCTCGGTGAAGTTCGCGGCTCCGTCACCTCCTTCGGTATCTACGTTTAAAGAAGATATATGCGCTAACGTAAATACCAAGGAGAGCACAGAAGGTAAACCAAATATTTTTCAAATAAATCTTATAAAAAACTAGACAAAATTCTAAAGAGAACAGAAAAAGAATCAATCAAAAATAATTTTCTGATTAAAAGTTATAAGGGTTTTTGTCCAGGGACTTATCTGTAATGAAACAGAAGATTTCCAGGGGCTAGTTTATAAAAGCAGAAAACGCTTCGGTAGCGATTACGCCAGCCCGAAGAGAAAACGTATTTGGCAGAAGGCGTTTTCAGATAACGCTTCGTTTAGAAAGGACAGAGAGGCTGACAACGGGTCCCACTTGTCATGTTTAAATTTTCAAATGGGAGGGACGAGGCTCGTCGGCGCCCGAGAGCTGCTGTGGTCGCCGGCGGCGATCCACGGCGAGGCATGGGGATCAGAGGTTACCAATGTGCTCACCGTGTCCTTCCGCAACGGTGGGTGGTGGTGTTGGTCGCCGGTGAGCAGCACGTCGACGGCGGTCTCAACTCCGGCGGACGGTGGTTCGGGCGTGGATGGAGCTCGTCGGAGAGGGCTGCAAAGATTAAATTGAGGTGGGGGTTAGGCTACTGGGTGCAAGAGAGGGCTACGGACGAGGTTTGGGCGCCGGAGGTGGCCTCACCGAAGTGAATCGAGCTGGAGGCCGAGGCGGGGCGAGGCGGCCGGAGCTGGGGGAGGAGACCTCCTCGAGGTCCCCCTAGTGGCCTGGCGGGGTGTTGGTGAGTAGTGGATGTGCTGCGTGCACGAGAGTGAGCTCGGGACCCCTTTATATAGGCGGTCTGAGGCGGTTGCCGTGAACGAGGATCACCGGCGAGTGATTACGGTGGCACAGTGCTCGGTCGGGGTGGTTAGGGGGTCGAGCATCATCACGGAGGTCCAACGGGTCCGTTTTGGTGTTGAACTGGCCGGGGTTTGGGTGTTAAGGGCGAGCTCGACGGAACGGTGATGGTGCGGGCCCGTCGGCGGCGGAGAGCGCGTTCCGTGCTTGCCGGCCATGGTGGCTGTGCTACGGGCGTGCGCTGGCGTGCATGAGGCCACGCGGAGAGCCAGGGAGTGATGGGCGGCGCGGAACGACGTTCTGCCGTGGTGTGCCTCCTGTCGGCCGCCACGGGAGGTCCCGACGCCGCAGAAGACGCCGGCGAGGGCGAGCCAGCGTGCTACCGACGCCAGGAAGGCTCCACGCACGCGTGTGCGGCTTCGGACAAGAGGAAGAGGCGGCGAGGAACGTGCCAAGGGCACTGTGGCCGCGTGACTGAAACTGACGGACTGAAGATGACACTGAAAACTGAATTTTCTGAACTATGAACAGTAACAGTGCCCACCAGGTGTTCGACCGAATGAAATTGGCCTCTGGTGATTTTTCCTTGAGCTGATTTTTGGTGGAGTGGCTTCTCCTTGCTCAAATAGGCTGCCTGAATTTTGGTGGAATTTTTGGAGGAGTGTAGATATGAATTTCACCAAATTTGGCAAATCTGGTCCAAACTTGCAGAGACTGAATTTTGAAAAATTTGAAAAGAGGAGGAGTGGATCAAGATGGTTCTGGGTTGTGGGTTCAAAGGACAATCCAGGAGAATTGGTTTGAGGTCAAAACTCAAATGCAATAGGGCACTTGCTTTGAAAATCTCTCAGGCTCCAAATAATTTTGAGAATTGAATTGAGGGAAAAATAATTGGAATAAAAATCCAAAACCAGTTTGGATTAGTTGGGACAGAGAATTTAGGTTGATCACAAGTTGTAGGGGAGGTTTTGGAGGGGTTTTACCACATGGGCAAGAATGCCAAGTCATGGTGGTTCCAAGATATGAAAATCCCAAATTTTCATGGAGTTTCTTTTTAAAGGAAAAAGATTAAACTCCCAAAAATAATTTTGAGAGAGAACCAACAGAGAAGAAGTTTCAAAAGGTCAAACACCAAAGTTTGAAGCCAGAATAAAAACCTTGCCAAAGAAAAGAAAGTTTCTTAAGAGGAAGGTTTTCTGGAAAATTTTAAATGGCCTCTTTTCAAAAACCACAAAGTTTTTGCTGAAAACCAAAGTAAAATTTTTGGAGTGTCACACAATTCTAGCTTTGTAGATAGTAACACTACTATCAGCGTCCGTCTTCCTCTTGAAGATCCATTTAATCTCAATGGCTCACCGATCATTGGGCAAGTCAATCAAAGTCCATACTTTGTTCTCATACATGGATCTCATCTCAGATTTCATGGCCTCAAGCCATTTCGCAGAATCTGGGCTCATCATCGCTTCCTCATAGTTCGTAGGCTCGTCATGGTCAAGTAACATGACCTCCAGAACTGGATTACCGTACCACTCTGGTGCGGATCTCACTCTGGTTTACCTACGAGGTTCGGTAGTAACTTGATCTGAAGTTACATGATCATCATCATTAGCTTCCTCACTAATCGGTCTAGTAGTCACAGGAACATATTTCTATGATGAACTACTTTCCAATAAGGGAGCAGGTACAGTTACCTCATCAAGTTCTACTTTCCTCCCACTCACTTCTTTCGAGAGAAACTCCTTCTCTAGAAAGTATCCATTCTCAGCAATGAATAACTTGCCTTCAGATCTGTGATAGAAGGTGTACCCAACAGTCTCCTTTGGGTATCCTATGAAGACATATTTCTCCGATTTGGGTTTGAGCTTATCAGGATGAAACTTTTTCTTATAAGCATCACAACCCCAAACTTTAAGAAACGACAACTTTGGTTTCTTGCCAAACCACAGTTCAGATTGTGTCGTCTCAACGAACTTAGATGGTGACTTAGATGGTGCCCTTTTAAACGTGAATGCAACTGTCTTTGATGCATAACCCCAAAACGATGTTGGTAAATCTGTAAGAAACATCATAGATTGCACTATATCCAATAAAGTACGGTTATGACGTTCGGACACACCATTATGCTGTGGTGTTCCAGGTGGCACGAATTTGTGAAACTATTCCACATAGTTTTAATTGAAGACCAAACTCGTAACTCAAATATTTGTCTTTGCGATCAGATCGTAGAAACCATATTTTTCTTTTTACGATGATTTTCCACTTCACTCTGAAATTCTTTGAACTTTTCAAATGTTTCAGACTTATGTTTCATCAAGTAGATATACCCATATCTGCTCAAATCATATGTGAAGGTCAGAAAATAACGATACCCGCCACGAGCTTCAACACTCATCGGATCGCATACATCAGTATGTATTATTTCCAATAAGTCAGTTTCTCGCTCCATTGTTCCGGAGAACGGAGTCTTTAGTCATCTTGCACATAAGGCATGGTTCGCAAGCACCAAGTGATTCATAATTAAGTGATTCCAAAATCCCATCAGCATGGAGTTTCTTCATGCGCTTTACACCAATATGACCTAAACGGCAGTGCCACAAATAAGTTGCACTATCATATTAACTTCGCATCTTTTGGTTTCAATATTATGAATATGTGTATCACTATGATCGAGATCCAATGAACTATTTTCATTGGGTATGTAACCATATAAGGTTTTTATTCATGTAAACAGAACAACAATTTATTCTCTTACTTAAATGAATAACCGTATTACAATAAACATGATCAAATCATATTCATGCTCAACGCAAACACCAAATAACACTTATTTAGGTTCAACATTAATCCCGAAAGTATAGGGAGTGTGCGATGATGATCATATCAATCTTGGAACCACTTCCAACACACATCGTCACTTCACCCTTAACTAGTCTCTGTTTATTCTGCAACTCCCGTTTCGAGTTACTAATCTTAGCAACTAAACTAGTATCAAATACTGAGGGGTTGCTATAAACACTAGTAAAGCACACATTAATAACATGTATATCAAATATACTTATGTTCACTTTGCCATCCTTCTTATCCGCCAATCACTTGGGGTAGTTCCGCTTCCAGCGACCAGTCCCTTTGCAGTAGAAGCACTTAGTCTCAGGCTTAGGACCAGACTTGGGCTTCTTCACTTGAGCAGCAACTTGCTTGTTGTTCTTCTTGAAGTTCCCCTTCTTCCCTCTGCCCTTTTCTTGAAACTAGTGGTCTTGTCTACCATCAACACTTGATGTTTTTCTCAATTTCTACCTTCTTCAATTTCAGCATTATGAAGAGCTCGGGAATCGTTTCTGTTATCCCTTGCATATCATAGTTCATCACGAAGTTCTACTAACTTGGTGATGGTGACTAGAGAATTATGTCAATCACTATTTTATCTGGAAGATTAACTCCCACTTGATTCAAGCAATTGTAGTACCCAGACAATCTGAGCACATGCTCACTAGTTGAGCGATTATTCTCCATCTTTTAGCTATAGAACTTGTTGGAGACTTCATATCTCTCAACTCGGGTATTTGCTTAAAATATTAACTTCAACTCCTGGAACATCTCATATGGTCCATGACGTTCAAAATGTCTTTGAAGTCCCGATTCTAAGCCGTTAAGGATGGTGCACTAAACTATCAAGTAGTCATCATATTGAGCTAGCCAAACGTTCATAACGTCTACATCTGCTCCTGCAATAGGTCTGTCACCTAGCGGTGCATAAGGACATAATTCTTCTGTGCAGCAATGAGGATAAACCTCAGATCACGGATCCAATCCGGATCATTGCTACTAACATCTTTCAACACAATTTTCTCTAGGAACATATCAAAATAAACATATGAAAGCAACAACGCGAGCTATTGATCTACAACATAGATATGCTAATACTACCAGGACTAAGTTCATGATAAATTAAAGTTCAATTAATCATATTACTTAAGAACTCCCACTTAGATAGACATCCCTCTAATCCTCTAAGTGATCACGTGATCCAAATCAACTAAACCATGTCGGATCATCACGTGAGATGGAGTAGTTTCAATGGTGAACATCACTATGTTGATCATATCTACTATATGATTCACGCTCGACCTTTCGGTCTCCGTGTTCCGAGGCCATATCTGTATATGCTTGGCTCATCAAGTATAACCTGAGTATTCCGCGTGTGCAACTGTTTTGCACCCGTTGTATTTGAACGTAGAGCCTATCACACCCGATCATCACGTGGTGTCTCAGCACGAAGAACTTTCGCAACGGTGCATACTCAGGGAGAACACTTCTTGATAATTAGCGAGAGATCATCTTAAAATGCTACCGTCAATCAAAGCAAGATAAGATGCATAAAAGATAAACATCACATGCAATCAATATAAGTGATATGATATGGCCATCGTCATCTTGTGCTTGTGATCTCCATCTTCGAAGCACCGTTATGATCACCATCGTCACCGGCGCGACACCTTGATCATCATCGTAGCATCGTTGTCGTCACGCCAATCTTATGCTTCCATGACTATCGCTACCGCTTAGTGATAAAGTAAAGCATTACAGCGCAATTGCATTGCATACAATAAAGCGACAACCATATGGCTCCTGCCAGTTGCCGATAACTCGGTTACAAAACATGATCATCTCATACAATAAAATTTAGCATCATGTCTTGACCATATCACATCACAACATGCCCTGCAAAAACAAGTTAGATGTCCTCTACTTTGTTTGTTGCAAGTTTTACGTGGCCGCTACGGGCTTAAGCAAGAACCAATCTTACCTACGCATCAAAACCACAACGATAGTTTGTCAAGTTGGTGCTGTTTTAACCTTCGCAAGGACCGGGCGTAGACACACTCGGTTCAACTAAAGTTGGAGAAACTGACACCTGCCAGCCACCTATGTGCAAAGCACGTCAATAGAACCAGTCTCGCGTAAGCGTACGCGTAATGTCGGTCCGGGCCGCTTCATCCAACAATACCGCCGAACCAAATTATGACATGCTGGTAAGTAGTATGACTTATATCGCCCACAACTCACTTGTGTTCTACTCGTGCATATAACATCAACACATAAAACCAGGATCGGATGCCACTATTGGGGAACGTAGTAATTTCAAAAAAATTTCTACGCACACGCAAGATCATGGTGATGCATAGCAACGAGAGGGGAGAGTGTCGTCTATGTACCCTCGTAGACCGGAAGCGGAAGCGTTAGCACAACGCGGTTGATGTAGTCGTACGTCTTCACGGCCCGACCGATCAAGCACCGAAACTACGGCACCTCCGAGTTCTAGCACACGTTCAGCTCGATGACAATCCCCGAACTCCGATCCAGAAAAGTGTCGGGGAAGAGTTCCGTCAGCACGACGGTGTGGTGACGATCTTGATGTTCTACTGTTGCAGGGCTTCGCCTAAGCACCACTACAATATTATCGAGGACTATGGTGGAGGGGGCACCGCACACGGCTAAGAGAACGATCATGAAGATCAACTTGTGTGTCTAGGGGAGCCCCCTGCCCCCGTATATAAAGGAGCAAGGGGGGTGCGGCCGGCTCTAGGAGGAGGCGCACCGGAGGAGTCCTACTCCTACTGGGAGTAGGACTCCCCCCCTTTCCCTAGTTGGATTAGGACTTGGGGGGAAGGAGGAGAGGGAAGAAAGGAAGGGGGGGGGGGCGCCCCCCTCCTTGTCCAATTCGGACTTGGGGGGGGGAGGGGCGCGCGGCAGCCCCTAGGCCTCCTCTCCTCTTCCTCCACTAGGCCCATTAAGGCCCATTAGGTTACCGGGGGGTTCCGGTAACCTCCCGGTACTCCGGTAAAATGCCGATTTCACCCGGAACACTTCCGATGTCCAAACATAGGCTTCCAATATATCAATATTTATGTCTTGAACATTTCGAGACTCCTCGTCATGTCCGTGATCACATCCGGGACTCCGAACAAACTTCGGTACATCAAAATATATAAACTCATAATGAAACTGTCATCATAACGTTAAGCGTGCGGACCCTACGGGTTCGAGAACAATGTACACATGACCGAGACATGTCTCCGGTCAATAACCAATAGCGGAACCTAGATGCTCATATTGGCTCCCACATATTCTACGAAGATCTTTTATCGGTCAGACCGCATAACAACATACTTTGTTCCCTTTGTCATCGGTATGTTACTTGCCCGAGATTCGATCGTCCGTATCATAATACCTAGTTCAATCTCATTACCGGCAAGTCTCTTTACTCATTTGGTAATACATCATCTCGCAACTAACTCATTAGTTGCAATGCTTGCAAGGCTTATGTGATGTGCATTACCGAGAGGGCCCAGATATACCTCTCCGACAATCGGAGTGACAAATCCTAATCTCGAAATACGCCAACCCAACATGTACCTTTGGAGACACCTGTAGAGCTCCTTTATAATCACCCAGTTATGTTGTGACGTTTGGTAGCACACAAAGTGTTCGTCCGGCAAACAAGAGTTGCATAATGTCATAGTCATAGGAACATGTATAAGTCATGAAGAAAGCAATAGCAACATACTAAACGATCGGGTGCTAAGCTAATGGAATGGGTCATGTCAATCACATCATTCTCCTAATGATGTGATCCCATTAATCAAATAACAACTCTTTTGTTCATGGTTAGGAAACATAACCATCTTCGATTAACGAGCTAGTCAAGTAGAGGCATATTAGTGACACTCTGTTTGTCTATGTATTCACACATGTATTATGTTTCTGGTTAATACAATTCTAGCATGAATAATAAACATTTATCATGATATAAGGAAATAAATAATAACTTTATTATTGCCTCTAGGGCATATTTCCTTCAATATAGAGAGACTTAATGACAGAAGTAGTACTACTTACAGACAGTAGCAGGTGACCGTTGCTTTATCGAGGGCCAATTGATTGAAAAACTGAAAGAACTCCTCAAATGGAACAGGCAATAGTTCAATTCCAATGAGGTCATGCTCCTTTTTAACTCTCACATACAAAGTACTCCTCCCCCCAGACTCTCTGCAGATTTTCAAGTACCAATCATGCAATCTTCGCATCATCGTTGATAGAGATCTTTCATCTTTGACGAGAGGCTTCCCATACTCGTATCTTTGTATCTGCACCTCCATGAAATCATAATGTACATCATCGGGCAGGTAATCCCCAAGATTTCTATAACCGGGCACCATCCTCAAATCATTAGCGACGATGTCGCTAGGCACCTTGAGCGGGGGGCACGATTGCTTCGCTTGTTCGCCGAGCTGGGCAATTTGTTTCCCAGCTCATCGTTCTTTCAGGCTTTGATCACTGACAGTACTTCCTGACCGCTCCGCTTTGGCAAATTCCTTTCCAATAGTGCGCTCATAGTTTCCTTTCGGCGGAGACTTGGGTGGTTTTGTCAGGGCAGCCAGAGGGCGCTTCGCTTTCACCGGATCTACCTTCTCCTCCGGAGGTGGATGTTTCTTTGCTTTCACCCCTTCAAAGAAGTTCCTCACTTCTTCTCGCGCGATCTCGGTGTTCTCCTCTGGGGTCCTCTCGTATGGTAACTTCTCTGGAGTCTTCAGAGAAGGACCGAGTCTGTATGTCCTCCCGCCTCTGGCTGTACTGCTAGAAGCGGCAGAGCAGATGGAGCGGTTGTCTTATTTACTTGCTTACGAGGCGGAGGAGAAGGACTACAACGCGCCAGAGCAGCTGGAGCGGCGGCAGGTCTCTTCCGCCCTTGCTGGCGAGGCGGAGAAGGAGGAGGTTGGCTGCTCGGGCGCGCCGGCGCAGGCGGAGAAGGAGGCGGAGTGCCGCCACGCGCCGGAGAAGGAGCCGGCCGAGTGCCCTGATCGTCACTCGCCGCCGGAGGAGGCGGTGGAGGAGGCGGAGTGCCCTAACTCGCCGGAGGAGGAGGAGACGGAGGCGTCCAGTTTGGAAGGTTGATGAGCTCCTTCCGCCATAGGCATCGAGTCTTCAGAGCAGAACCCAGCCGAGTCTCCCCTTCACCGGTAGGGTGGTCAAGCTGGAGGTCCTCAAATCCCTCCGTTATTTCATCCACCATCACCCTAGCATATCCTTCTGGAATCGGCCGGCAGTGAAAAGTTGCGCTGGGTTCAGTAGGAAAAACAGAGCCAACAGCCGCCTTGCCTTCATATTAATCCATTGCGTCATAAGGTGGCAATTTTGAGACTCCGTGATAGCATCCACGGGATAGCTGGCAGGAGCCGTCAAGACATGCTCCGGCTGAAGCAGCTCGGTGGAAGCCACGCTGCTTCTCCGCTGAGATGGCGGGGTAGCTTCGGGGGAAGCTTCGGTAGTTCGTTTGCTGCGATTTGCTTCTCGTTCCACTATCGCTTGTACCCTTGCTTGCAGCGCCTGCATTTGGGTGTGCTGCACTTTTTTCCTCCTCTCCTGGCATTTGTAACCGCCTGCGTCCGGAAACCCAACCTTCCACGGAATGGAGCCTGGCGTGCCTCGTGTCCGTCCAGGGTGCTTAGGATTCCCGAGGGCCATTGTGAGCTCGTTGTTCTCTGTCTGAAATGAACGTCCCTTGCTGCGCTGCTTCGATATACTACTGAAGCTTCTTGACTGGTATGTCCATTTGATCGTTCGTCCAAATGCACTTCCCTGATACAGGGTCCAAGGTTCCGCCAACCCCGAAGAACCAAGTCCGGCAACGATCTGGCCAGTTAATTGTCTCTAGTTCGATCCCTTTATAAACCAGATCATTCTCAGTCTTGGCCCACTTAGGCCGGGCTACGAGGTAGCCACCTGACCCCGTGCGATGGTGATGCTTCTTCTTCATAGCATTTTGCTTCTTTGTCGCCGACATCTTCTTACTCTTTTCCGATGTCTTGTGGGCCACAAATGCGGGCCAGTGATCTCTGATCTTCTCATATCTGCCCTTGAATTCTGGTGTCTCTTTATTTTCGACAAACTTATTCAGCTCTTTCTTCCACCTCCTGAATAGTTCTGCCATCCTCTTAAGAGCAAAAGACTTGATTAATTGCTCTTTAACTGGCTTCTCCGGATCAGCCTCTTGCGGTAGGGTGAAATTTGACTTCAGCTCAGTCCAAAGATCATTTTTTGCATATCATTGACATAAGACACCTCAGGGTCTTCTATAGCCGGCTTTAACCATTGCTGGATGCTGATCGGGATCTTGTCCCTAACCAAAACCCCGCACTGAGCAACAAATGCGCTCTTTGTCCGGAGGGGTTCAATCGGTTGGCCGTCGGGCGCGGTTGCTATGATCTCAAACTTTTCATCCGAGCTCAACTTTTTCTTCGGGCCTCGTCTCTTTACCGAAGTTGTGCTCGATCCGGAGGGCTAGAAAAAAGAACAAAGACTTAATTAATATGTGTACATACCAAAACAATGAATGCATCAATTAGCTAGTCAGCAGAAGCTTAACTAATATATATACCTGGCCGGACTCGGTTTGGTCACCGGAGACGTCATCATGGTCTCCTTCTTGCACCGGCATTGGGTCACCGGAGCCACCCTCACGGTCTCCTTGCACCGGCATTAGGTCACCGGAGCCATCATAATCATAGCTAGCTGCTTCCAGACCATCGGTGTCGTTGAGAAACAACGAGCAGACAGCATCACTTCCTCGTGCGATTATGTCCCCCAACAACTCTTCTTGTACTTCGTCTCGGGCGGTGTCCATAGTTTCTACAAATATTTACAACATGGCAATTATTATTCAAACATGACAGATGGATATATTAGTGGCAAACATAGAACTAATATTAATTAGTGGCCTCGACGCTGCTTCTCTAGGGTTTGGGGTGGCCTCGACAACGCTTCAAGGATAAAAAAAGAAGAGGAATAAGAAAAAAAAGAGGAGAAGAAAGAACAAAGGAGTAAGAACTCCTCTATTCTTTCTTCTCCTCTTTTTTTCTTCTTCTTCCTCTTTTTTTTATTGGGAACGAGGGTCGTCGAGGGTCGCCGAGCGGTAGAGGAAACCCTAAATAGCAAGTATCGTGGGTGTGAGATACATGTGGCCGTCGGTGTCGGACACTACATCCACGTCCCACAAGTGATGTGGGCGTCGAAGCCCGCGTCACTTGTGGGACGTGGA
>NC_041384.1:670085435-670086662 GCF_002162155.2 Triticum dicoccoides
TCGACGACCCTCGTTCCCGATAAAAAAAGAGGAATAAGAAGAAAAAAAGAGAAGAAGAAAGGGTTTCCTCTACCGCTTGGTGACCCTGACCCTCGACGACCCTCGTTCCCTATAAAAAAAGAGGAAGAAGAAGAAAAAAAAAGAGGAGAAGAAAGAATCTCCTCTTTTTTTCTTCTTCTTCCTCTTTTTTATCGGGAACGAGGTTCGTCGAGGGTCAGGGTCGCCGAGTGGTAGAGGAAACCCTAAATAGCAAGTATCGTGGGTGTGAGATACATGTGGCCGTCGGTGTCGGACACTACATCCACGTCCCACAAGTGATGCGGGTCGACACACGCGTCACTTGTGGGACGTGGATGTACTGTCCGACACCGATGGCCACATGTATCTCACACCGACGATACTTGCTATTTAGGGTATATCAACCCCCCTCGTGTTGAAGTTATCGGGAGGTGGTATATATATCAACCCCCCCTCATGCGTTGAAGTTATTGGGAGGGGGTATATCGACCCCCCTCGTGTTGAAGTTATCGGGAGGGGGGTATATCGACCCCCCCATCGTGTTGAAGTTATCGGGAGGGGTATATCGACGATAGAACCAATAAAACATAAGAATACGAAGAAGAAATAAAAAGAGGAGAAGAAGAAAGGAATAGAGGAGAAGATCGAAGAAAAAAAGAGGAGAAGAAGAAAGGAATAGAGGAGAAGAAGAAAAAATAGAAATTTTTTCTATTTCTTCTTCTTCTCCTCTATTCCTTTCTTCTTCTCCTCTTCCTTTTCTTCCTCTCCTCTTCTCCTCCTCTTCCTTTTCTTCCTCTCCTCTTCTTCTCCTTTTTCCTCTTCTTATTTTCCTTTTTCCTCTCCTAAATATATAAAACTTTTCTAGAAATGAAACTAACCTAAATTGTACTAAATCAGAGAACATATATAGATGACCCTTTTCTAAATATTTAAATATAACTTTTGCATATATGAACATATATACACAGAGAACATACAAACATATATACATTTTTATAAAAAAGCAAAATAGAAAATACAAACATATATATGAAAAAAATTCTGAAAAGAAGCAATATACACAATATATATACTGACATATATACATAATATACACAAAGAAGCAATATACACAATATACACAAGCATATAATATATGAAAAAACAGGGGGGCCGGACCAACGGAGGGGCAGGGCGACGGCGACGGGCGGGCCAGGCGACGGCGATGGG
>NC_041384.1:670087175-670095839 GCF_002162155.2 Triticum dicoccoides
AGGGCGGCGAGCGGCGTGCGGCGTCGGGCGAGGGCACGACCGGCGGCGACGGCGCGGTCGGGGGCGACTGCAGGGGCGGCGGACGGCGTCGGGGCAGCCTGGCGGCGTCGTCGGGGGAAAATGGTCGATGAGAAACGGAAATTTTCAGAAGTCCTGGTTATATACCAAGATCATTGGTCCCGGTTCGTGGCAGCAATCGGGACCAATGCCACCTTTAGTCCCGGTTGGTGCCTTTGGTCCCGGTTGGTGGCACCAACCAGGAGTAAAGGGGGGCATTGGTCACGGTTTGTGCCACGAATCGTGACCAATGCCCCCTTTAGTCCCGGTTGGTGCCATCAACCGGGACCAAAGGCCTGCGCCTGCCAAAGCCGCGGTGCGGTGGGATGTTTAGTCCCACCTTGCTAGCTGAGGAGCGGCCGCACCTGTTTATAAGCGCTGCCCCGCCCTCTCCATTGAACTCCTCAGAACTGCAGGCCTTTGTGCCTAATCTCACACCGCTATGCCTGTGGGTCTGCTGGGCCTTCTGCGGGCCTGAATCTTGGCCCATGGATGGGCTTCTAGTTGTATTCAGGCCGTGGTGGCCCAGTAGGTGGCATTTTTTTACTATTTGTTTTTTCATTTCTACTTAGAACTAAATACTTATAGTTTTTTAGCGATTTTTTCTTTTAGGTCACAAATATTATAAACTTTCTGTTAGTGCCATTAGTTTTAAAATTTGAATAGTTTAAATTTGATTTTTTTAAAATTTGTGTGAATCACTAGTTTATGAATAACTTTACTATAAAAATTGATTTTTGAGTCATTCTTTTTCCTGCTATTTAATATTACTATGTTTTATCATTATACTCAATTTCGTAATTTTAGTTAGTCATAACAAATATTATAGGAATTTTTTTTCTTTTTTGCTATTTATTTTTTCATTTCTACTTAGAACAAAATACTAATAGTTTTTTAGTGATTTATTTTTTCTTTTAGGTCACAAAAATTATAAACTTTCTGCATTATTTATTTTCTTTTGTTTTTTGCTTTATTTTTTAATTCTTTTTGCTTTTAGTTTTAGAAAAATTATAAACTTTCTGTTAGTGCCATTAGTTTTCAAATTTGAAAACACTTTTTTAGTTTTTTTGTTTGTTTTCTTTGTTGCTTTATATATTTTATTTTGTTTCTACTTACAACAAAATACTTATTGTTGCTATTTTTATTTTTTTCTTCAGTTTTTTTGTTTTGTTTTCTGTATTATTTATTTTCTTTTGTTTTTTGCTTTATTTTTTAATTCTTTTTGCTTTTAGGTCAGGAAAATTATAAACTTTCTGTTAGTGCCATTAGTTTTAGAAAAATTATTGTGCCATTAGTTTTCAAATTTGAATAGTTAAAATTTGAATTCTTTGAAATTTGTGTGAATCACAAGTTTGTGATTAACTTTACTAAAAAAATGAACATAGATGCACATATAGAGAAAATTCGACCTAAATTCATAGTTTTCAAATGAACTCTGAAAAAGTTGGCATAGCATACCCGTTTGTTACAAAGTTGGCATGGTATCATCATAATAGTTGCGAGAGAAAGTCTTCACTTTTTCTTCGCTTGTGTCATTTGCTTATTGCGCCATAACCATGGATAATCTTCAACGTTTATCAGGATGCTTGGGTCAGCCTTGACATTGAAGGGAGGAACTTCATGAAACTTTTCATAATCTTCAGACATGTCTGTCTTGCCCTCCACTCCCAGGATATCCCTTTTTCCTGAAAGAACTATCACTAGTAGAAAAGGGGGCAATGGTCCAGGCCGGGTCAGCCCATTAGTCTTGGTTCAGTCAAGAACCGGGACCAGTGGGGGCATTGGACCCGGTTCGTGAGCCCAGGGGGCCGGCCGGGACACGTGGGCCATTGATCCCAGTTCGTCTGGACCTTTTGGTCCCGGTTGGTGGGACGAACCGGGACCAATGGGCCTGGCTCCTGGCCCATCACCATTGGTCCCGGTTGGTGGCCTGAACCGGGACCAAAGGCTGCCCTTTAGTCCCCGCTCATGCCACGAACCGGGACCAATGAGGTGCCTATATATATACCCTCGCCCGCGAGCAGAGCACTCCAGTGCTCTGTTTTTCTCTGGCCGGCGAGGGGAGGGGTTTGTGTGGTGCTCTAGCTCACCTCCTATGCACATGAGGAGTTCGATGAAATGCCCGAGCCACACTAGTTAAGCTTTCTCCTCTCGAAGCTCGACCTCAAAGCTACATTTTCCTCGAGATTTGTCTAGATTTAGCGGTCCGTCACACCCCACCCCCGTCTTCACCATCATCGATCACCCGCGCCGATCTCATCACCGACACCACCGTGGTGAGCCTCTTGTTCTTATCTTCTTTCTGAAAGGAAAAATATTCTTACTTGTATGTTTAGATAGATACTTGTATCATTTTCTTACTTTTATTATTGCATCTTATATAGTGCGATGGTTTTGGTATTGTAGGATCTAGAAGTAGATGTGTCTAGAGGGGGGGTGATTAGACACTTAGTGCTAAAGTTGCAATTTTTAGGCCTTTTTGGTTTGAGTGTTGTTTTAGGCACAATTTCAACATACACAATACATATCAAGTAAGCATGCAAAGAGTATATGAGCAGCGGAATGTAAAGCATGCAACTTGCAAGAATGTAAGGGGAAGGGTTTGGAGAATTCAAACGCAATTGGAGACACAGATGTTTTTCCTGTGGTTCGGATAGGTGGTGCTATCCTACATCCACGTTGATGGAGACTTCAACCCACGAAGGGTAACGGTTGCGCGAGTCCACGGAGGGCTCCACCCACGAAGGGTAATGGTTGCGCGAGTCCACGGAGGGCTCCACCCACGAAGGGTCCACGAAGAAGCAACCACCCACGAAGGGTCCATGAAGAAGCAACCTTGTCTATCCCACCATGGCCATCGCCCACGAAGGACTTGCCTCACTAGCGGTAGATCTTCACGAAGTAGGCGATCTCCTTGCCCTTACAAACTCCTTGGTTCAACTCCACAATCTTGTCGGAGGCTCCCAAGTAACACCTAGCCAATCTAGGAGACACCACTCTCCAAGAAGTAACAAATGGTGTGTAGGTAATGAACTCCTTGCTCTTGTGCTTCAAATGATAGTCTCCCCAACACTCAACTCTCTCTCATAGGATTTGGATCTGGTGGAAAGAAGGTTTGAGTGGAAAGCAACTTGGGGAAAGCTAGAGATCAAGATTCATATGGTAGGAATGGAATATCTTGGCCTCAACACATGAGTAGGTAGTTCTCTCTCAGAAATAGGATGCTGGAAGTGTAGGCTTAGTCTGATGGCTCTCTTCACGAATGAAGAGGAGGTGGAGGGGTATATATAGCCTCCACACAAAATCCAACCGTTACACACAGTTTTCCAATCTCGGTGGGACCGAATCAACAAACTCGGTCGGACCGAAAAGGTAAACCTAGTGACCGTTAGAGATTTTCGGTGGGACTGACATGCAACTCGGTAGGACCGATATGGTTAGGGTTTGGGCATAACGTAATCTCGGTGAGACCGATTACACAAACTCGGTGAGACCGAGTTTGGTAATAAGCTAACCAGAGAGTTGGTCAGTAAACTCGGTGGGACCGATTTGCTCTTTCGGTGAGACCGAAAAGTAACAAAAAGGAAACAAAGAGTTTACACTGCAATCTTGGTGGGACCGATTCTTTCTTTCGGTGAGACCGAAAAGTTACGAAAGGGAAACAGAGAGTTTGCAATCCCATCTCGGTGAGACCGACATCCCTATCGGTAGAACCGAATTGCCAGGGTTTGGCAGTGGCTTATGACAGGTGAAACTCGGTGGCACTGGATAGGAATAATCGGTAGGTCCGAGTTTGGCTTTGGGTTTAGGTCATATGTGGAAGTGGGAAAGTAGCTGAGGATTTTGGAGCATATCATTAAGCACATGAAGCAAGAGGCTCATTAAGCAACACCTCATCCCTCCTTGATAGTATTGGCTTTTCCTATGGACTCAATGTGATCTTGGATCACTAAAATGTAAAATGAAGAGTCTTGAGCTTGAAGCTTTAGCCAATCCTTTGTCCTTAGCATCTTGAAGGAGTTCCCACAACCTTTAGTCCATGCCACTCCATTGTTGAACTTATCTGAAACATGCTAGATAGAAATGTTAGTCCAACAAGAGATATGTTGTCATCAATTATCAAAACCACCTAGGGAGCACTTGTGCTTTCAGGTATCCGCCCCCGTCGGCCCTCGTCCTGTCTATGATTCGGATGTGGTATATATATTATCTTTATAACTATTGGTTCATTTATTGTTTACGAAAATTATGCGGACCAACGTGACATATATTTTATTTATCTAGGATGTATGTGAACCGGAAATTCCAACCAACCCTATTGTCGAGAGGTTAAATTTAGTTGATGAAGAAAACAATTTCTTGAAGGAAAAAATAAAAAAAATTGAGGAGGAGAAGATGATATTGGAGTTGCATGTTGCGGATGTCGTCGATGATCACAAGATAAAGATGGATGCAATGCGCTTGAAGATTAGAAAGATTAGAAAATATGCCATTCATACCGAGGCTTGGTATCATTATGCTGTTGGATCAATTGTTACCTTGGTTGTGATTATGATCGCCTTTGTTTTCGCATTTAAATGTTTTACATAGTTTCAATGTATGGTTTAATTAATTAGATGCTCTGGAGAGCTATATGTTGTTAGATGAGAACTATGTATGTACTTTGGTTTTAATGTGATGATGAACTTCTATTAATTTGGACACTTAATTATATATAATGCACGCAGGTGAACCGGCAATGGATGTATGGTGACAGACACACCTCCGAGTACATTAAGGGCGTGCATGAGTTTCTCGATGCGGCTGAGGCAAACAAGCAGAATGGTTTTATGTATTGTCCATGCACTAAATGTGGGAATACGGTGTCTTACTCTAACCGGAAAATCCTTCACACCCACCTTCTTTACAAGGGTTTCATGCCACACTATAATGTTTGGACGAGGCACGGAGAAATAGGGGTTATGATGGAAGACGACGAAGAAGAAGAGTACGATGACAACTATGTGCGCCCTGAATACGGGGGGAGCTGGTGAAGATCAAGAGGAACCAGACGATGTGCCCAATGATGCTGCAACGGGTGAAGCTGCTGAAGATCAAGAGGAACCAGACGATGTGCCCGATGATGATGATCTCCGCCAGGTCATTGTCGATGCAAGGAGGCAATGCGAAAGTCAAAAGGAGAAGCTGAAGTTCGATCGCATGTTAGAGGATCACAAAAAAGGGTTGTACCCCAATTGCGAAGATGGCAACACAAAGCTCGATACCATACTGGAATTGCTGCAGTGGAAGGCAGAGAATGCTGTGCCTGACAAAGGATTTGAGAAGCTACTAAAAATATTGAAGAAGAAGCTTCCAAAGGATAACCAATTGCCCAATAGTACATACGCAGCAAAGAAGGTCGTATGCCCTCTAGGATTGGAGGTGGAGAAGATACATGCATGCCCTAATGACTGCATCCTATACCGCGGTGGACACAGGGATCTGACCGCATGCCCGGTATGCGGTGCATTGCGCTATAAGATCAGACGAGATGATCCTGGTGATGTTCACGGCGAGCCCCACAGGAAGAGGGTTCCTGCGAAGGTGATGTGGTATGCTCCTATAATACCACGGTTGAAACGTCTGTTCAGAAACGGAAAGCATGCCAAGTCGATGCGATGGCACAGCGAGGACCGTAAGAAAGACAGGAAGTTGAGAGCACCCGCTGACGGGTCGCAGTGGAGAAAAATCATGAGAAAGTACTGGGATGAGTTTGCAAAGGACCCAAGGAACATATGGTTTGCTTTAAGCACAGATGGCATTAATCCTTTCAGGGAGCAGAGCAGCAATCACAGCACCTGGCCTGTGACTCTATGTATGTATAACCTTCCTCCTTGGATGTGCATGAAGCGGAAGTTCATTATGATGCCAGTTCTCATCCAAGGCCCTAAGCAACCCGGCAACGACATTGATGTGTACCTAAGGCCATTAGTTGAAGAACTTTTACAGCTGTGGAATGGAAATGGTGTACGTACGTGGGATGAGCACAGACAAGAGGAATTTAACCTAAAGGCGTTGCTGTTCGTGACCATCAACGATTGGCCCGCTCTCAGTAACCTTTCAGGACAGACAAACAAAGAATGTGCACCTGGGCCATCGTCGATTTCTTCCGACCAACCATCAATGTCGAAAGAAAGGCAAGCATTTCAAAGGCGAGGCAGATCACCGGAAGAAGCCCGCCATGCGTACCGGTGATCACGTACTTGCTATGGTCAATGATTTACACGTAATATTTGGAAAGGGTCCCGGCGCACTAGCTGTTCCAAATGACGCTGAGGGACACGCACCCATGTGGAAGAAGAAATCTATATTTTGGGACCTACCCTACTGGAAAGACCTAGAGGTCCGCTCTTCAATCGACGTGATGCACGTGACGAAGAACCTTTGCGTGAACCTGCTAGGCTTCTTGGGCGTGTATGGAAAGACAAAAGATACACCGGAGGCACGGGAGGACTGCAATGTTTGCACGAAAAAGACGGCATGCCTCCGAAGCAGTATGAAGGTCCTGCCAGCTACGCTCTTACGAAAGAAGAGAAAGAAATCTTCTTTGAATGCCTGCTCAGTATGAAGGTCCCGACTGGCTTCTCGTCGAATATAAAGGGAATAATAAATATGCCAGAGAAAAAGTTCCAGAACCTAAAGTCTCATGACTGCCACATGATTATGATGCAACTGCTTCCGGTTGCATTGAGGGGGCTTCTACCGGAAAACGTCCGATTAGCCATTGTGAAGCTATGTGCATTCCTCAATGCAATCTCTCAGAAGGTGATCGATCCAGAAATCGTACCAAGGCTAAGGAGTGATGTGGCGCAATGTCTTGTCAGTTTTGAGCTGGTGTTCCCACCATCCTTCTTCAATATCATGACACATGTCCTAGTTCATCTAGTCGATGAGATTGTCATTCTGGGGCCCGTATTTCTACACAATATGTTCCCCTTTGAGAGGTTCATGGGAGTCCTAAAGAAATATGTCCGTAACCGCGCTAGGCCAGAAGGAAGCATTTCCATGGGCCATCAAACAGAGGATGTCATCGGGTTTTGTGTTGACTTCATTCCTGGCCTTAAGAAGATAGGTATCCCTAAATAGTGGTATGAGGGGAGACTGACTGGAAAAGGCACGCTAGGAGCGGACTCAATAATATGCAGGGACGGGCATTCTTGGTCTCAAGCACACTACACAGTTCTACAGAACTCTACCTTGGTGACCCCGTATGTTGATGAACACAAGAACAGTCTGCGCTCCAAACACCCGGAGCAGTGCGACGACTGAATTACATGTGAACACATTAGGACTTTCAGCAGTTGGTTGGAAGCACGTCTCAGAGGTGACAACACTGTTTGTGATGAGTTGTACTTGTTGTCCAGGGGACCATCTATGACTGTATTGATTTACAAAGGATACAAGATAAATGGGAATACATTTTACACGATTGACCAAGATCAAAAGAGCACCAACCAAAACAGTGGTGTCCGCTTTGATGCAACAACCGAGAAGGGAAAGGACACATATTATGGTTACATAGTGGACATATGGGAACTTTACTATGGACAAGATTTTAAGGTCCCTTTGTTTAAGTGCAAATGGGTCAATCTGTCAGGAGGCGGGGTACATGTAGACCCACAGTACGGAATGACAACAGTCGATCTGAAAAATCTTGGGTACACTGACGAACCATTCGTCCTAGCCAATGATGTGGCACAGGTTATCTATGTGAAGGACATGTCTACCAGACAGAGAAAAAGAAAAGATAAGGAAACGAATACATCATACGATGAGCCAAAGCGCCACATAGTTCTTTCAGGAAAAAGGGACATCCTGGGAGTGGAGGGCAAGACAGACATGTCTGAAGATTATGAAAAGTTTCATGAAATTCCTCCCTTCAATGTCAAGGCTGACCCAAGCATCCTGATAAACGATGAAGATTATCCATGGTTACGGCGCAATAAGCAAATGACACAAGCGAAGAAAAAGTGAAGACTTTCTCCCGCAACTATTATGATGATACCATGCCAAATTTGTAACAGACGAGTATGCTATGACAACTTTTTCAGAGTTCATTTGAAAACTATGAATTTAGGTCGAATTTTCTCTATAGGTGCATCTATGTTCATTTTTTAGTAAAGTTAATCACAAACTTGTGATTCACACAAATTTCAAAGAATTCAAATTTTAACTATTCAAATTTGAAAACTAATGGCACTAACAGAAAGTTTATAAATTTTCTAAAACTAATGGCACTAACAGAAAGTTTATAATTTTGCTGACCTAAAAGCAAAAAGAATTAAAAAATAAAGCAAGAAACAAAAGAAAATAAATAATACAGAAAACAAAACAAAAAAACTGGAAAAAAATAAAAATAGCAACAATAAGTATTTTGTTGTAAGTAGAAACAAAATAAAATAAATAAAGCAACAAAGAAAACAAAAAAACTAAAAAAGTGTTTTCAAATTTGAAAACTAATGGCACTAACAGAAAGTTTATAATTTTTCTAAAACTAAAAGCAAAAAGAATTAAAAAATAAAGCAAAAAACAAAAGGAAATAAATAATGCAGAAAACAAAACAAAAAA
>NC_041384.1:670097038-670178221 GCF_002162155.2 Triticum dicoccoides
TCGCCCCGGCCCGCCCGTCGCCGTCGCCCTGCCTGTTGGTCCGGCCGGCGCCCCTCCCCTGTTTTTTATATATTATATATGCTTGTCTATATTGCCTCTTTGTGTATATTATGTATATATGTCAGTATATGTATTGTGTATATTGCTTCTTTTCAGATTTTTTTTCATATATATGTTTGTATTTTGTATTTTGCTTTTTTATAAAAATGTATATATGTTTTTATGTTCTCTGTGTATATATGTTCATATATGCAAAAGTTAGATTTAAATATTTAGAAAAGGATTATCTATATATGTTCTCTGATTTAGTACATTTTAGGTTACTTTCATTTTTAGAAAAGTTTTATATATTTAGGAGAGGAAAAAGGAAAATAAGAAGAGGAAAAAGGAGAAGAAGAGGAGAGGAAGAAAAGGAATAGGAGAAGAAGAAAGGAATAGAGGAGAAGAAGAAAAAATAGAATTTTTTCTATTTTTTCTTCTTCTCCTCTATTCCTTTCTTCTTCTCCTCTTTTTTTTCTTCTTTTTTCTTCTTCGATCTTCTCCTCTATTCCTTTCTTCTTCTCCTCTTTTTATTTCTTCTTTGTTTTCTTCAACACGAGGGGGGTCGATATAACCCCCTCCCGATAGGAAAGTTTTATATAGAAAGTTACAATTTTAGAAAAGTTTTATATATGCAAAAGTTACAATTTTAGAAAAAAAAGGATAGGAAAGAAGAAAATAAGAAGAGGAAAGAAAGAAGAAGAGGATAAGAAAAGAAGAGGAGAAATAAATAAGAAGAAGAAAAAAGAAGAAAAAGAAGAGGAGAAGAAGAAAAATTCTATTTTCTCTTCTTCTCCACTATTCCTTTCTTCTTCTCCTATTTTTTTCTTCTTTTTTCTTCGATCTTCTCCTCTAGCTATTCATTTCTTCTTCTCCTCTTTTCTTCTTCTTCTTCTTCTTCTTCTTCTTCTTAATTTTTATCAGGAACGAGGGTGTCGAGGATCGCCGAGGGGTCGAGGGTCGGGAACTAGGGTAGAGGGTCGAGGGTCGTTAAGGGGTCAAGGGTCGAGGGTTTCAGGGTTGAGGGTTCTATAGGGTCTAGGGATCGAGGGTCGAGGGTTCCAGGGTCGTCTAGGGGTCGAGGGTTCCAGGGTCATCGAGGGTTCGAGGGGTCGAGGATCGCCGAGGGGTCGAGAGAGGTTTCCTAGTGTCAAAGTATTGAAGAAATCAATGGCTTCATCATTAGCCGGAAGTAACCATGGCATGACGAAGACCTCCAAAGTTATTTTGGAATGGTGTCCCGGATAGGATAATTTGCCTTTTTGTATGAATTTCAGCAAAGGCCTTCCAAATAACGATATTTGGAAGGTTCTTGCTGAACTTTGTACCAAAAAGCGAATTATCCTATCTGGGACTCCGTTCCAAAATAACTTTGGAGAGCTTCGTACCATCATGCACCTGTTACTTTCGCCTAAAGATGAACACATGGTTTTGTTGAATCCTTTGACACTAGGCAACCTCCCGACCCCTCGGCGATCCTCTCGAACGTGATATTATGGTGAGACATATGTCCCTGTTGCTAGACTTGAGTCCATTCACATCTTACTTGCCTATGCTAATCACCATAATATCACCTTGTACCAAATGGACATCAAAAGTGCTTTTCTAAATGGTGAAATAGAGGAGGAAGTTTATGTCAAACAACCTCCCGGTTTTATCAATCCTAAGAAACCAAATCATGTTTACAAACTTCACAAAGCTCTTTATGGTCTTAAACAAGCTCCTAGAGCATGGTATAAATGCTTGACCAAGTTCCTTACTACAAGTGGTTTTGAAATTGGTAAAATTGATTCTACTCTTTTTACTAAAAGGGTTAATGGAGAACTATTTGTATGCCAAATTTATGTTGATGATATCATATTTGGTTCAACTAACCCTCTCTTTAGTGAAAAGTTTGGAAAGCTAATGTCAGAGAAGTTTGAGATGTCTATGATGAGTGAACTCAAATTCTTTCTCGGTTTGCAAATCAAGCAAACTAAGGAAGGTACATTTGTCTCTCAAACAAAGTACACCAAGGACTTATTCAAGAAGTTCAATATGCAAGAATGCAAAGGTTGAGAGGAGAATTGAACATCATTGATGCTTCGAACTTGGAGTAGAAACTCCATTGGATACATGCAAGACATGAGCTTATGACTAATCCATGATATATCTCTTATGATAACTATATTATGTCTTGGATATATTTGCACCTTGCATGTTGTCTAACCCATGTAGGTGCTTGGTTGAATCTAATTCCATGAGATTGCGACTCACTCACATCTTGAGCAATCTCTACATCACCAAGACTCTACACAATGGTGGTTGAAGACAAGGAAGCACAAAACCATTCAAACATATCCTTTGACAAATTCTATGTTGAGCTTCATGATTGTCATTTTTGGATACACAAGTGCTCTTCCTTGCAAGAACTAACCCATGTAGGTAGATGAACTCAAACTCCAAGTGGTGCTCCCAACTCTTGATGAGCTACATCAACCTGGAGCACCCACACAAGTTCAACTACATGAGCAAGAACCACACCACCACCCAAGGTATGTTATTCCGTCTTAGAGAAGCTTTACTCCAAGACATGAGTCAAAGCAACTCAACAAGATGTGAATACATCAAGATGCTTAAACGAAAAATGGTAACCCCATTTTGAGCTTAAACGATGAGTATGACCTATGATCAAGTGTTCTCACTTGACTCCTAAGTCAATATACTCTAACATAGGTGACTATGTCACCGCCCAACTCTAGATGAAGTTCTCTTGTGTTCTTTTCTGTGTTATTGCATTTGTCTCATGCATGTTTATTTTCTTTCTCTTTTTCAAAAAAAAACTTCATCTAGATGTTTTAGTTTCTTCTCTTTTCTCTTTGTTTTTGTTCTGCATTTTCTGCATTCAATTCCTTGCAAATCCTTCAGGTAATTCATTGCAAATCTTTGTGAGATCCTACATGTCTAGTGAGCTGAGGTGACAAATGTTTTTCTCTGTGTAAACTCAGTTTCACTGACTTGTAATTTTCGGTCCAACCAAATCCTTTCGGTACCACCGAAACATTCCACTTGGTGCCACCGACTTCGCACCAGGAAAAACAATTTGCCACTTGTTCTATATTTCTTCTGATCCAGCTCTACTCAATGAATCTTGTCCTCTTCAAGCATCACAGTTTTATCCATTGCTTTGTGCTGAGTCTCAAGGACCAAACCTATACGACGGATTTCAGAAAGCCCTTCTTGGAAATTGATGTCAAAGGGGGAGAGAGAGATCACATCAAAGCTTGTAGGAGAGAGAGATCACATCAAGGGAGAGAAAAAGTCTCAAGAACTAAAGAACTAAACCTACAAGAGAGAAAGTATTAAGGGGGAGAAAGAGATTTCCAGGGGGAGAGAATACTCAAGGATCCCAGATGCTTGATGTTCAAGAGGAGAGATGTCACATGCCTTTTTGGGGGAAAGACATGTATTTGCATTAAGTTCTATCCATTTGTATCTTTCAGCTTTGATTTTCTGTTCCCTATCTTCTCCCAATATCCCATGTAAGATTCAGGGGGAGCAAGACACCTAAGGGAAAGAAATCAGTCAAATTCATTGCACATCTTTACTCTTGGGGACATGTTGAATCCAATGTGGTACCTTGTACTCACTCTCTACATGTCATCCCAGTCTTGGCATTCTTGTGGTTTCTTTTGTGTGCTCTGGCTAGTGGATGTACCTGTGTTATCTAACTTTGTTTGAGCAGGTTCATTCCATCCTAAGCCAACTCAAAGACTACACGGTAAGTGTATGCATCAAAATCATGAGTATGAGTAGTTCTTGCTTATGTACATACTGTTTGCAAGAAGGACTCATGAGCATGAAGGTATTTTCCTTGATAATCTTTTACTCTAATGCATATGGCCAAGATACATGTAACACTTTGCCTACTCTGTCATGATTATGCTCTCACATGCTTCTATATTTTATATTCATATGATTGCATTCATGCAAGGGGAGCCTATGCTTGTTGCATGTCCTTCCAAAGCTTTACCTGCTGTTCTTTATATCCTTATCTAAAGCTTTGATGTATGTTTCCATCAATTACCAAAAAGGGGGAGATTGAAAGCAAAAGTGCTCCCTAGGTGGTTTTGGTAATTGATGACAACATATCTCTTGTTGGACTAATGTTTTTATCTAGTATGTTTCAGATAAGTTCAACAATGGAGTGGCATGGACTAAAGGTTGTGGGAACTCCTTCAAGATGCTAAGGACAAAGGATTGGCTAAAGATTAAAGCTCAAGACTCTTCATTTTACATTTTAGTGATCCAAGATCACATTGAGTCCATAGGAAAAGCCAATACTATCAAGGAGGGATGAGGTGTTGCTTAATGAGCCTCTTGCTTCATGTGCTTAATGATATGCTCCAAAATCCTCAGCTACTTTCCCACTTCCACAAATGACCTAAACCCTAAGCCAAACTCGGTCATACCGATTCTTTCTATCCGGCGCCATCGAGTTTCACTTGTCATAAGCCACTGCCAAACCCTAGCAATTCGGTTCTACCGATAGGGATCTTGGTCTCACCGAGATGGGATTGCAAACTCTTTGTTTCCCTTTCGTAACTTTTCGGTCTCACCGAAAGGGCGAATCGGTCGCACCGAGATTGCAATGTAAACTCTTTGTTTCCCTTTTGTAACTTTTCGGTCTCACCGAAAGAGCAAATCGGTCCCACCGAGTTTGCCTGACCAACTCTCTGGTTAGCTTATTACCAAACTCGGTCTCACCGAGTTTGTGTAATCGGTCTCACCGAGATTACGTTATGCCCAAACTCTAACCATATCGGTCCTACCGAGTTGCATGTCAGTCCCACCGAAAATCTCTAACGGTCACTAGGTTTACCTTTTCGGTCCGACCGAGTTTGCTGATTCGGTCCCACCGAGATTGGAAAACTGTGTGTAACGGTTGGATTTTGTGTGGAGGCTATATATACCCCTCCACCTCCTCTTCATTCGTAGAGAGAGCCATCAGACTAAGCCTACACTTCCAGCATCCTATTTCTGAGAGAGAACTACCTACTCATGTGGTTAGGCCAAGATATTCCATTCCTACCATATGAATCTTGATCTCTAGCTTACCCCAAGTTGCTTTCCACTCAAACCTTCTTTCCACCAGATCCAAATCCTATGAGAGAGAGTTGAGTGTTGAGGAGACTATCATTTGAAGCACAAGAGCAAGGAGTTCATTACCCACACACCATTTGTTACTTCTTGGAGAGTGGTGTCTCCTAGATTGGCTAGGTGTTACTTGGGAGCCTCTGACAAGATTGTGGAGTTGAACCAAGGAGTTTGTAAGGGCAAGGAGATCGCCTACTTCGTGAAGATCTACCGCTAGTGAGGCAAGTCCTTCGTGGGCGATGGCCATGGTGGGATAGACAAGGTTGCTTCTTCGTGGACCCTTCGTGGGTGGTTGCTTCTTCGTGGACCCTTCGTGGGTGGAGCCCTCCGTGGACTCGCGCAACCATTACCCTTCGTGGGTGGAGCCCTCCGTGGACTCGCGCAACCATTACCCTTCGTGGGTTGAAGTCTCCATCAACGTGGATGTAGGATAGCACCACCTATCCGAACCACGGGAAAAACATCCGTGTCTCCAATTGCGTTTGAATTCTCCAAACCCTTCCCTTTACATTCTTGCAAGTTGCATGCTTTATTTTCCGCTGCTCATATACTCTTTGCATGCTTGCTTGATATGTATTGTGTATGTTGAAATTGTGCCTAAAACTCCACTCAAACCAAAAAGGCCTAAAAATTGCAACTTTAGCACTAAGTGTCTAATCACCCCCTCTAGACACATCTACTTCTAGATCCTACAAGTGGTATCAGAGCTTTGGTCTCCATTGCCTTGGTCTAATCACCATTGGAGGAAGATGGATGTGTCTACTTTAGGGAGTCTTAGACATAGAGTGCCTATTCTTGATGGAGAGTATTTTCACGAGTGGAAAAATGAGATGCTTGTAATCTTCAATCAATATCATTTGAACAAGTATATTGCTAGTCCTTGTGCACCTCATATTGATCCTTTGCATCCTACCCTAGATGAAGATATTGACATGATTCGCAATCTTAGAACTATTGAGCTCATCATTAGAGGATTGCCCAAAAATTTGATTGCTAATTTGCCTACTCTTAATTGTGCCTATACTATATGGAAATTTCTTGAGGAACGATTTCCCGATCATTCCTTGAAAACTTTGGATGAAATTCTCCATAAATCTATTGCCTTGAGTAAGATGAACTCTAGTGATCCTAGTTTTGGTAATTGTCTATTTGAACTTACCAATCTTAAGCATGCTAAAGGAGATGTTGGAATCATTAGTGATATCATATTCGAAGCTATAAGAATTCATAAAAGTGACCACTTTGATGATCATTTATCTAATGAATTACCCTCTCTAGGAAATGATGAGTCACAAGATCATGATGAACATGGATACTATGATGATGATGATGATGATAGTGACTTCGATCTTGATGATGCAATGAGACATTTTGGTCTTATGGCAAATCTTCGGGGATATGAGTCAGGAGGAAAGGAAAGGGTTCTTGATAGTGGATGTACTGATCATATGACCGGAGATGAAGAGATGTTCCGTGAGCTTGCTGAAAATGACGACCCTCGAAAATATGTCACCTTTGGTGATAATTCAAAGGGTAAAGTGGTTGGCCTTGGTAAGGTGGCCACCTCACATGATAGTTCCATTCAAAATGTCATGCTCGTTGAATCTCTTGGCTGCAACTTACTTTCAGTATCTAGACTTGCTGATTTCGGTTTGAATGTCCTATTTACTGAGGTAGAGTGCCAAGTATTTCATCGAGACAATCATAAAATGGTCTTTACCGGTATGCGTAGAGGTGATCTTTACATTGTCGATTTCTCTAAAAAGGCACAACCTAAAACTTGCTTTATTGCTAAATCCTCAAAAGGTTGGTTGTGGCATAGACAACTAGGTCACGTTGGCATGAGAAACCTTGACAAGCTTATTAAAGGAAATCATATCCTTGGAGTTAACGATGTCATATTTGATAAGGATAGACTTTGTAGTGCTTGTCAAGAAGGTAAACAGGTCGGAGGAAGACATCCCATGAAGAACATCATGACCACAAGGAGGCCACTCGAGCTACTTCATATGGATCTTTTTGGTCCCAACGCCTACAAGAGTCTCGGTGGAAATTCTTTTGGTCTAGTTATAGTTGATGATTTTTCAAGATTTACGTGGGTGTTCTTTCTTAATGACAAGTCGCAGGTCCAGAAGATCTTCAGAAACTTCACTAGGAAGGCCCAAAATCAGTTTGACATGAAGATCAAGAAGTTCGGAGTGACAACGGAATGGAGTTCAAGAACGCAAATGTGGACACCTTTCTTGACGAAGAAGGGATTTCACACGAGTTCTTGGCTATGTACACACCTCAACAAAATGGAGTTCTTGAGAGGAAGAACCGGACGCTCATCGAAATGGCAAGAACGATGCTTGATGAATACAAGACGCCGAAGCACTTTTGGGCAGAAGCGGTTGAGACAGCTTGTCACGCAACAAATCGCTTGTATCTTCACAAGCTACTCGACAAGACGGCATATGAGCTCCTCACCGGTAACAAACCCCAAGTTGGATACTTTCGAGTATTCGGCTCAAAGTGCTACATTCTTGATAAGCATCGTCGTTCAAAGTTTTCTCCTAAATCTCATGAAGGTTTCCTACTTGGTTATGGCTCAAACTCTCACACTTACCGTGTCTACAACAATTTCACCCGAATGGTTGAAGAGACGGTAGATGTGAAGTTTGATGAATCTAATGGCTCGCAAGTAGAGCAATTGCCAATTGATGTAAGAGATAAAGACCCTTCAGAAGCAATCCAAGACTTGTCCATTGGCAAAATTCGTCCAACGGAGGTGAAGGAGAGTACTTCATCCGTCCAAGTGGAAGCTTCTACTTCACGACAAAGTGAACCAAGAATTGACACAGAAGCATCCACAAGTGGGACACACCAAGATGAAGAAAACGAGGAAATACATCAAGACGAACATCAACAACCTCCTTCTCCACCACGACAAGAGAACGACAACGTCAACAATGAAGAAGGCCAAGAAGAAGAACAAGATGAAGAAGATGTTCAACAAAGACCCAAGCAAAAGCTCTCACGAGTTCGAGCAAGAATTGCCAAAGATCATCCCGTCGAGCAAATCATAAATGATATACAAACCGGGAGAATCACTCGCTCAAAGACTCGTTTAGCTAACTTTTGTGAAAACTATGCATTCATCTCTAGCATTGAACCTATGAAGGTTGAAGAAGCATTGGAAGATCCGGATTGGATAAACGCTATGCATGAAGAGCTACACAACTTTGAGAGAAACCTAGTTTGGACATTAGTTGAGAAGCCCGACAACAACCACAACATCATTGGTACCAAATGGGTGTTTCGCAACAAGCAAGATGAAGATGGACAAGTGGTTCGCAACAAAGCACGTCTCATCGCCCAAGGATACACACAAGTCAAAGGTATGGACTATGGTGAGACATATGCTCCCGTTGCTAGACTTGAGTCCATTCGCATCTTACTTGCCTATGCTAATCACCATAATATCACCTTGTACCAAATGGACATCAAAAGTGCTTTTCTAAATGGTGAAATAGAGGAGGAAGTTTATGTCAAACAACCTCCCGGTTTTATCAATCCTAAGAAACCAAATCATGTTTACAAACTTCACAAAGCTCTTTATGGTCTTAAACAAGCTCCTAGAGCATGGTATAAATGCTTGACCAAGTTCCTTACTACAAGTGGTTTTGAAATTGGTAAAATTGATTCTACTCTTTTTACTAAAAGGGTTAATGGAGAACTATTTGTATGCCAAATTTATGTTGATGATATCATATTTGGTTCAACTAACCCTCTCTTTAGTGAAAAGTTTGGAAAGCTAATGTCAGAGAAGTTTGAGATGTCTATGATGAGTGAACTCAAATTCTTTCTCGGTTTGCAAATCAAGCAAACTAAGGAAGGTACATTTGTCTCTCAAACAAAGTACACCAAGGACTTATTCAAGAAGTTCAATATGCAAGAATGCAAAGGTTGAGAGGAGAATTGAACATCATTGATGCTTTGAACTTGGAGTAGAAACTCCATTGGATACATGCAAGACATGAGCTTATGACTAATCCATGATATATCTCTTATGATAACTATCTTATGTCTTGGATATATTTGCACCTTGCATGTTGTCTAACCCATGTAGGTGCTTGGTTGAATCTAATTCCATGAGATTGCGACTCACTCACATCTTGAGCAATCTCTACATCACCAAGACTCTACACAATGGTGGTTGAAGACAAGGAAGCACAAAACCATTCAAACATATCCTTTGACAAATTCTATGTTGAGCTTCATGATTGTCATTTTTGGATACAAAAGTGCTCTTCCTTGCAAGAACTAACCCATGTAGGTAGATGAACTCAAACTCCAAGTGGTGCTCCCAACTCTTGATGAGCTACATCAACCTTGAGCACTCACACAAGTTCAACTACATGAGCAAGAACCACACCACCACCCAAGGTATGTTATTCCATCTTAGAGAAGCTTTACTCCAAGACATGAGTCAAAGCAACTCAACAAGATGTGAATACATCAAGATGCTTAAACAAAAAATGGTAACCCCATTTTGAGCTTAAACGATGAGTATGACCTATGATCAAGTGTTCTCACTTGACTCCTAAGTCAATATACTCTAACATAGGTGACTATGTCACCGCCCAACTCTAGATGAAGTTCTCTTGTGTTCTTTTCTGTGTTATTGCATTTGTCTCATGCATGTTTATTTTCTTTCTCTTTTTCAAAAAAAACTTCATCTAGATGTTTCAGTTTCTTCTCTTTTCTCTTTGTTTTTGTTCTGCATTTTCTGCATTCAATTCCTTGCAAATCCTTCAGGTAATTCATTGCAAATCTTTGTGAGATCCTACATGTCTAGTGAGCTGAGGTGACAAATGTTTTTCTCTGTGTAAACTCGGTTTCACTGACTTGTAATTTTCGGTCCAACCAAATCCTTTCGGTACCACCGAAACATTCCACTTGGTGCCACCGACTTCGCACCAGGAAAAACAATTTGCCACGTGTTCTATATTTCTTCTGATCCAGCTCCACTCAATGAATCTTGTCCTCTTCAAGCATCACAGTTTTATCCATTGCTTTGTGCTGAGTCTCAAGGACCAAACCTATACGACGGATTCCAGAAAGCCCTTCTTGGAAATTGATGTCAAAGGGGGAGAGAGAGATCACATCAAAGCTTGTAGGAGAGAGAGATCACATCAAGGGAGAGAAAAAGTCTCAAGAACTAAAGACCTAAACCTACAAGAGAGAAAGTATTAAGGGGGAGAAAGAGATTTCCAGGGGGAGAGAATACTCAAGGATCCCAAATGCTTGATGTTCAAGAGGAGAGATGTCACATGCCTTTTTGGGGGAAAGACATGTATTTGCATTAAGTTCTATCCATTTGTATCTTTCAGCTCTGATTTTCTGTTCCCTATCTTCTCCCAATATCCCATGTAAGATTCAGGGGGAGAAAGACACCTAAGGGAAAGAAATCAGTCAAATTCATTGCATATCTTTACTCTTGGGGACATGTTGAATCCAATGTGGTACCTTGTACTCACTCTCTACATGTCATCCCAGTCTTGGCATTCTTGTGGTTTCTTTTGTGTGCTCTGGCTAGTGGATGTACCTGTGTTATCTAACTTTGTTTGAGCAGGTTCATTCCATCCTAAGCCAACTCAAAGACTATACGGTAAGTGTATGCATCAAAATCATGAGTATGAGGAGTTCTTGCTTATGTACATACTGTTTGCAAGAAGGACTCATGAGCATGAAGGTATTTTCCTTGATAATCTTTTACTCTAATGCATATGGCCAAGATACATGTAACACTTTGCCTACTCTGTCATGATTATGCTCTCACATGCTTCTATATTTTATATTCATATGATTGCATTCATGTAAGGGGAGCCTATGCTTGTTGCACGTCCTTCCAAAGCTTTACCTGCTATTCTTTATATCCTTATCTAAAGCTTTGATGTATGTTGCCATCAATTACCAAAAAGGGGAAGATTGAAAGCACAAGTGCTCCCTAGGTGGTTTTGGTAATTGATGACAACATATCTCTTGTTGGACTAATGTTTCTATCTAGTATGTTTCAGATAAGTTCAACAATGGAGTGGCATGGACTAAAGGTTGTGGGAACTCCTTCAAGATGCTAAGGACAAAGGATTGGCTAAAGCTTAAAGCTCAAGACTCTTCATTTTACATTTTAGTGATCCAATATCACATTGAGTCCATAGGAAAAGCCAATACTATCAAGGAGGGATGAGGTGTTAATGAGCCTCTAGCTTACCCCAAGTTGCTTTCCACCCAAACCTTCTTTCCACCAGATCCAAATCCTATGAGAGAGAGTTGAGTGTTGGGGAGACTATCATTTGAAGCACAAGAGCAAGGAGTTCATTACCTACACACCATTTGTTACTTCTTGGAGAGTGGTGTCTCCTAGATTGGCTAGGTGTTACTTGGGAGCCTCTGACAAGATTGTGGAGTTGAACCAAGGAGTTTGTAAGGGCAAGGAGATCGCCTACTTTGTGAAGATCTACCGCTAGTGAGGCAAGTCCTTCGTGGGCGATGGCCATGGTGGGATAGACAAGGTTGCTTCTTCGTGGACCCTTCGTGGGTGGTTGCTTCTTCGTGGACCCTTTGTGGGTGGAGCCCTCCTTGGACTCGCGCAACCATTACCCTTCGCGGGTGGAGCCCTCCATGGACTCGCGCAACCGTTACCCTTCGTGGGTTGAAGTCTCCATCAACGTGGATGTAGGATAGCACCACCTATCCGAACCACGGGAAAAACATCCGTGTCTCCAATTGCGTTTGAATTCTCCAAACCCTTCCCTTTACATTCTTGCAAGTTGCATGCTTTATTTTCCGCTTCTCATATACTCTTTGCATGCTTGCTTGATATGTATTGTGCATGTTGAAATTGTGCCTAAAACTCCAGTCAAACCAAAAAGGCCTAAAAATTGCAACTTTAGCACTAAGTGTCTAATCACCCCCCCCCTCTAGACACATCTACTTGTAGATCCTACAACCTCCCGCTTGACCACCCTACCGGAGAAGGGGAGACTCGGCTGGGTTCTTCTCTGAAGACTCCATGCCTATGGCGGAAGGAGCTCATCAACCTTCCGAACTGGACGCCTCCGCCTCCTCCTCCTCCTCCGGCGAGTCAGGGCACTCCGCCTCCTCCACCGCCTCCTCCTCCGGCGAGAGACGATCAGGGCCCTCGGCCGGCTCCTTCTCCGGCGCGTGGCGGCACTCCGCCTCCTTCTCCGCTTGCACCGGCGCGCCCGAGCAGCCAGCCTCCTCCTTCTCCGCCTCGTCAGCAAGGGTGGAAGAGACCCGCTGCCGCTCCGGCAGCTGCTCCGGCGTGTCGTAGTCCTTCTCCTCCGCCTCGTAAGCAAGTAAAGAAGACAGCCGCTCCGTCTGTTCGGCCGGCGTCAAGCAGTACAGCCAGAGGCGGGAGGACATACAGATTCGGTCCGTCTCTGAAGAGTCCACAGAAGTTACCATACGAGAGGACCCCGGAGGAGAACGCGAAGATCGCGCGAACCGAAGTGGATGACTGGTTTCAAGGGTTGAAAGCAAAGAGACATCCACCTCCGGAGGAGAAGGTAGATCCGGTGAAAGTGAAGCGCACTCTGGCTGCCCTGGCAAAACCACCCAAGTCTCCGCCGAAAGGCAACTATGAGCGCATTATTGCAAAGACATGGGCCAAAGCAGAGCGGTCGGGAAGTACAGTTAGTGATCAAAGGCTGAAAGAATGACGAGCAGCTGGGAAACAAATTGCCCAGCTCGGCGAACAAGCGAAGCAATCGTGCCCCCCCGCTCAAGGTGCCTAGCGACATCGTCGATCCGAGGATGGTGCCCGGTTATTTCAATGTTGACGATTACCTGCCCGATGATGTACATTATGATCCCATGGAGGTGCAGATACACAGATACGAGTATGGGAAGCCTCTCGTCAAAGATGAAAAATCTTTAACAACGATGATGCGAAGATTGCATGATTGGTACTTGAAAATCTGCAGAGAGTCTGGGGGGAGGAGTACTTTGTATGCGAGAGTTAAACCGGAGCATGACCTCGTTGGAATTGAACTGTTGCCTATTCCATTTGAGGAGTTCTATCAGTTTTTCAATCAATTGGCCCTCGATAAAACAACGGTCACCTGCTACTGTCTGTAAGTACTACTACTTCTGTCATTAAGTCTCTCTATATAGCTCGTCTCTTTCATTGCATGTACTTATAATTATCCTCACTATATTTTGCAGATTGAAGATCGCCGAATTGAAGAAAAGACAAATCGGTGATATTGGGTTCGTTAACACATATCTCATAGATGCAACTGAGGTTGAACATCGTCCCAAAGATACCGAGGCCAACTTGCTACGATCATTCAAAATAAATGAAAACAAAGATATAATACTCTTTCCTTACAACTTCAAGTGAGTGTTACTGTCTTGTGCATATCCGGTTTCCCTTATATATTAGTCCAGGTTATAGTAATGTAATTGATGAGTTATGCATGCGTGCGCAGGTACCACTATATTCTCCTAGAGATTAGGCTTGAGCAGGGAGTAGTAACTGTCTTGGACTCTAAACGAAAAGATCCCCAGGAGTATGCGGACATGACTGAAATCCTCAAGAAGTAAGTTAAATCGATCATTATCCACCATATCAGCAACTTTGTTCATTTCCTGATATCAAGTAATTGTTTTCTTTGTCTGGCAGGGTTTGGATAAAATTCACCAGAAAAGTTCCGGGACTGCCGAAGGAGCTGGAATTTAGACACCCGAAAGTAAGTACTATAGTAGCATGTTCCGCGCATCTCCTAGTGATTCAAGCGCTAGTTTCATCAATACCATTTAGCATTCTTGCTTATCAGTTTGATTGACCTCTATTTCTTGTAAAGTGTTTGTGGCAGGAACAAGGGAATGATTTCTGTGGATACTATGTCTGCGAGTCCATCCGCCACACGACCTGTTAGCGGGGCGGGTACTCTGACGAACAATATGAAGTGCGTAAATAACAATATTCACAGTTTTATTTTATTACCATCATTTGTGTTGAGTTTCATTCATTCATATATATATATATGTATTGACCCCCTTCTTCAAATTAGATGTTTCGGAAGCGGGATGAACTCCTAGCACGAGCTCGCATGCGAGCAATTCAAGAGGAATTGGCGGCATTCTTTCTTGACCACGTGATCGCTGAAGACAGAGAATACTATGTGGACCATGCGTCCGTATGATTATATTTGTAAGAGATAATTATTGTATATATGTAGCCGGTAGTGTCGGATAGATATACGAGAACTTGTTGTTCGACCAATCTCTCGGAGAAGGAGAGGTGGTCGATATCACTTCTCTCTGTATGCATATATGTTCATGCATGACGATCTTCTGTTTCCTTCGTTTGCTTACTAGCTAGCTAGCGTGTCTAGTCCTCTCTATACGTATGTATAGTACGTAGTGTCGACCAAGCACGGACATAAGAGGGGACACTTCTCTCTATTAATTATAGCTAGCTAACACAATATATGAAACACCTAAATTAACCCCCCAAAACCCCCAAACCCCCTCCCCCCCTTAAAAAAAACAAAAACCCCAGCCACAGAAATGCTGACGCGTGGAGGCCTATTGGTCCCGGTTGGTGGAACCAATCGGGACCAAAGCCCTCCTGCCTGGGCTCAGCGCGTAGGCCACGTGGAGGTCCATCTGTCCCGGTTCTGGTTAGAACCGGGACCAAAGGGTCAGGGCATTAGTAACGACCCTTTAGTCCCGGTTCTGGAACCGGGACAGAAGGCCCTTATGAACCGGGACAATAGGCCCATTTTCTACTAGTGTATGTGGCGCTTTGGCTCATCGTATGATGTATTCGCTTCCTTATCTTTTCTTTTTCTCGGTTTGGTAGACATGTCCTTCACATAGATAACCTGTGCCACATCATTGGCTAGGACGAACGGTTCGTTATTGTACCCAAGATTTTTCAGATCCACTGTTGTCATTCCGTACTGTGGGTCTACCTGTACCCCACCGCCTAACAGATTGACCCATTTGCACTTAAACAAAGGGACCTTAAAATCATGTCCGTAGTCAAGTTCCCATATGTCCACTATGTAACCATAATATGTGTCCTTTCCGCTCTCGGTTGCTGCATCAAAGCGGACACCGCTGTTTTGGTTGGTGCTCTTTTGATCTTGGGCGATCGTGTAAAATGTATTCCCATTTATCTCATATCCTTTGTAAGTCAATACAGTCAAAGATGGTCCCATGGATAACAAGTACAGCTCATCACAAACAGTGTTGTCACCTCTGAGACGTGTTTCCAACCAACTTCTGAAAGTCCTGATGTGTTCACATGTAATCCAGTCGTCGCACTGCTCTGGGTGTTTGGAGCGTAGACTGTTCTTGTGTTCATCGACATACGGGGTCACCAAGATAGAGTTCTGTAGAACTATGTAGTGTGCTTGAGACCAAGAATATCCGTCCCTACATATTATTGAGTCACTTCCAAGAGTGCCTTTTCCAGTAAGTCTCCCCTCATACCGCGATTTAGGGAGACCTATCTTCTTAACACCAGGAATGAAATCAACACAAAACCTGATAACATCCTCTATTTGATGGCCCATGGAGATGCTTCATTCTGGCCTAGCGCAGTTACGGACATATTTCTTTAGGACTCCCATTAACCTCTCAAAGGGGAACATATTGTGTAGAAATATGGGCCCTAGGATGACAATCTCGTCGACTAGATGAACTAGGACGTGCGTCATGATATTGAAGAAGGATGGTGGGAACACCAGCTCGAAACTAACAAGACATTGCGCCACATCACTCCTTAGACTTGGTACGATTTCTGGATCGATCACCTTCTGAGAGATTGCATTGAGGAATGAACATAACTTCAGAATGGCTAATCAGACGTTTTCCGGTAGAAGCCCCCTCAATGCAACCGGAAGTAGTTGCGTCATAATCACGTGGCAGTCATGAGACTTTAGGTTCTGAAACTTTTTCTCTGGCATATTTATTATTCCCTTTATATTCGACGAGAAGCCAGTCGTGACCTTCATACTGAGCAGGCATTCAAAGAAGATTTCTTTCTCTTCTTTCGTAAGAGCGTAGCTGGCAGGACCTTTATACTGCTTCGGAGGCACGTGCAAACGTTGCATGTCCTCCCGTGCCTCAGGTGTATCTTTTGTCTTCCCATACACGCCCAAGAAGCCTAGCAGCTTCACGCAAAGGTTTTTCGTCACGTGCATCACATCGATTGAAGAGCAGACCTCTAGGTCTTTCCAGTATGGTAGATCCCAAAATATAGATTTCTTCTTCCACATGGGTGCGTGTCCCTCAGCATCATTCGGAACAGCTAGTCCGCCGGGACCCTTTCCAAAGATTACGTGTAAATCATTGACCATAGCAAGTACGTGATCACCGATACGCATGGCGGGCTTCTTCCGGTGATCTGCCTCGCCTTTGAAATGCTTGCCTTTCTTTCGACATTGATGGTTGGTCGGAAGAAATCGGCGATGGCCCAGGTGCACATTCTTCCTGCATTTGTCCAGGTATATACTTTCAGTGTCATCTAAACAGTGTGTGCATGCGTGGTATCCTTTGTTTGTCTGTCCTGAAAGGTTACTGAGAGCGGGGCAATCGTTGATGGTCACGAACAGCAATGCCTTTAGGTTAAATTCCTCATGTCTGTGCTCATCCCACGTACGTACACCGTTTCCATTCCATAGCTGTAAAAGTTCTTCAACTAATGGCCTTAGGTACACATCAATGTCGTTGCTGGGTTGCTTAGGGCCTTGGATGAGAACTGGCATCATAATGAACTTCCGCTTCATGCACATCCAAGGAGGAAGGTTATACATACATAGAGTCACGGGATAGGTGCTGTGATTGCTGCTCTGCTCCCCGAAAGGATTAATGTCATCCGCGCTTAAAGCAAACCATACATTCCTTGGGTCCTTTACAAACTCATCCCAGTTGACGGTGTCCTGGACTAGGGGGTACTCACCACGTCATCTCCTGATCTGTTAAATTGGGTCGAGGACCCCCATGGCCGTATACTCACCGGCCAGTTCGGACAGCTGCCGCATACATGGAAGATTCTACAAGACTTGGTGATCAAGACAAGGACTCCTCCCCACCGGCGTATTCGGCTAGGACTCTTGTTATCCTAGGACTCTGGTGCATTTTATAAACCGAGGCCAGGCTAGTCGATAGACATATACATACAATCATACCATAGGCTAGCTTCTAGGGTTTAGCCTCTCCGATCTCATGGTAGATCGACTCTTGTAATACCCATATCATCAAGAATAAATCGAGCAGGACATAGGGTTTTACCTCCATCAAGAGGGCCCGAACCTGGGTAAAACATCGTGTTCCCGGCCTCATGTTACCATCGATCCTAGACGCACAGTTCGGGACCCCCTACCCGAGATCCACCGGTTTTGACACCGACATTGGTGCTTTCATTGAGAGCTCCGCTGTGTGATCGGCAAAAGAATCAATGGCTCGTCTGCAGGTCAACTGCGATGCCGGCATCTTCGTCGCCGGCTCGACTGGTCACCTTGGCTCGACCGAGGACCATGCTCCATCTCCGATCATCATGTTCGGACGAGGGCCTTCATCAACATCAACTCCGATCTCTATCAAGATCATGGAGGAATCATCCATGGAGCTCGGGGGCTCAACGTCCACATTGCCCTCGGGCGACGGTGCTGTTTTTCCGAACAGCAAACTTGTATCTGCTGCCACCACCTCTTAGAGGATCGCTTTGATGATCCCTTTGGTGGAATTGTGCGGAATTGAGTCTACAACAGCCATGCAAAATTTCGTCGAGTTCTGATGGAGGAATCTCCGACAATATACGATATACCGGAGCCGTGTCAAATCTGGACGGGAATCTGGACGAGTTTAGGGCATGGTCTCCAGAGCCTAGCTCAGTGGTCCTTTGGAAGATCCAACCTTTCATCTACTGCAGAATTCCCATATCTACCACCCCTCCAAATTTCAGCTAGATCCGACGTTTCAAACTCCGGGAACCTTCCGATGAGCGGATCAATTTTTGGATCCGTTTTCTGCGCAAATACGGATCCGACCCGGATTCATGTTTCTCTATGAACATGACATTGGACAACCTTTTTAGAGGAATTATCTTCTAGGGTATTGTGCGTTGTTTTTAAACACGTGCCCGTAAATTTTTAAGCCTCCCCTGAGGTCGCCTTCATCATCATGCTAGTGTCAAACCAGTCCAGCGATATTGCTCCAAGGCTGCCGACCTGCGCTAGACATGTCGTCACTTTGTTGAGCCGAGCTCAACTTCTTCGGATCATCATCTCGGCAAGCCGAACAAGAGTCTGACATCGCGAAGGATAAATCATCACCAACATCGCCGCCCCTCGGATTACACGGAGCGGGCATACCGGCATCGCCGCACGGTCACTTCATCAAGCTGGCATCAACCACGTCACGACCTGCATCGGCAGGGCCGCACTATTGCTTCTTCAAGCTGGTGTCCATCACGCCGACCTACTTCGACTCATCGGCTGACATCGAGGCTTCGACATCTCGGCTGGATAGGGGGCTTCACCATCTCTTCATCAACCTACTCCGGAGACTTCGGCGTCACTAGCCGACCAGCTCCGTCACGTTAGCTGGACAGAGGGCTTTGCCTCGGCGAGCCAACCTTTGCCAGCATCGCCATACCATCACTTTATCTCCCATCAGGCAATGGGTGTGCGGATTGAGTCCCAATTTTGGGAATCACCTTTCTTCGGAGTGCTACAACAAATAAACCAGGTGCTATTAATCCTAGTATTTTTTGCTTGTTTGAGTTTATTTTCCCAAGGAATTATTACTCTGTTTTGTCCATCATCTGTACACAGGTCTATCAAATGATGGCCGCATTAACAACGGTCGCGTGGTGGTTCGGTCAGTTTCCGTACATAGTCCGGTGAACGCCGCATCCGGAACTCGGACCGACCTATGAATTCAGGCTTTGCCACGCCTTTACCACATCACGCCGACGCCCTGCGTCGACCTTGACTTTGGCGCCAGGCCATATTTCTTTTATTACTCACTTTGCATAAATTATTTATTATGCAACGATTTTTTAATTATTATTATTACTATTATCTCCGGTTTGCACTATTTTTTGTGCACAGGAAAATGATCCGGGGACTTCGTCGTCACTCTGCCGGTCTGCATTGACCGTGCTATGTAACCACTTCGGCATGTCGAGCTCTCCGCTCCGCCACCTCGGGACCGGCTTGGGGGATGGAACCTTGTCCCGCATCAAGCTCGGACCGCGTCATCAATGCCGAACACATTAACCAGCTAAGTCGCTTTCATGCTCAAAGTTTTAATTTTTAACTTGTGTTCGGTTCGACCAAGCATTATACTTTTTTGGAAAAAAGTTGCTTGTAAAAAATTTCCTTGTCCAAACTTTGTTTGTGACACACATATTCAAATACCCCATTTATTTGAGGGCTTCCTTTATGAAGCTTTTCCTCTTGCATATGATTATACTTGTACGGCTTCGTTCCTTGTTCGTGTATTACGCCACAATATGCACCATATTGACTTAAGCAATTTGCAAGCTGGGTTGCCTGGCTCCTGTGCTTACCCCTACGTTCCCGATTGTTCGGCTAGGGATTAAAGGGAACACCTCTGCGATTGTCACGATTGGGTCACCCGAGCCGGACCTCAGACTGGGTGAAGCCGAAAGCTAGCGCTCTTATAGTTTTCAATGATGGTCGGCACACAACGGAACTCACGAGTACAAAAAATCTATTGCACAAGTCTCATAATAACAATGAGCACCAAAGAAAGGTATCGGTGGGGGTACTATTTTCTTCGAAGATGCTTCTTACACTTCATGGAAATATAGCATAAGTTCCCTGAGCGCGCTTTGTCTGTTACAGCCTTATGGCCTGATTGCCTGGTTATTGGAAACACCATCGATATTCTCGACCGATGGAGTACATAACACTTTTCGGTCCTTGACCGAAGAGGGAGAAGCCGACGGTCGGTTAAGACGCGTTTAAAGTTCGGTTGAACAAAGATATGATATAAGTACTTCGGTACATACAATCATTATACATAAAATCTTTTACCCAAGTCACTTGGGGGCTCTTAAAATTTATATGGGCTATTTTATAGTAAATGTGTTTTCTTCTTGGTCGTTGCAAAGTCTTTTTCTATCGCTCCTTTTTCGACGTGAGTGTGTGGTCAATAGCTAGATAACCCATTTTCTCTCTAGTGACCGCTCGAGTTTAGTTCGCTAAACTGGTCTAACGAGAAGCACTCCGCCTTCGGGATAGGAGGCTGCTGCCGTAGGCTGACCCGCTTGAAGTCTTGAGATCGGATGTGTAATGTTAAAGCACGACAAAAGCACTCTTTTTTCTAAGATCAATTTTCGGATTGGCACCGAACACTTGATCTTGTTCGGACGTCAAGTTTTTACTGATGTTTTTTGGTTTTTTCCAAGCTTATGGCACTTTTAAACTATTTGTGTGTTTTCAGCACAAGTCTCGCAGTGCAATGCCGGACACCTTTATAGATTTGGCAAAAATATTCTCGGATATTGCAATATATGCATCGGTTTCGAATTGTGTCTTCGGTCAATAGTTGGGTTGCCCGGCTCCTGCACTTGCTTCCTACGTTCCGCTTTGTTCGGCTAGGCGTGCAAAGGGAGAACCACTGCGATTGTGCTTCCAGCTCACACGGTTAAGCACCTCAGTGGAGAAAGCCGAAAACTGACTGTCACAATACGTTTAAACTGGTCAGCGATCCGATGACTGTGTTAAATGACGGGCCACTCATAACAATGGCCGAAGTGTTTATGGCTTGACCTCGACTGTCGCCGAACACTATCGGGGGCTATTAACTGGCCTCCCAAACTAAATCCTCGATATTTTATCTTACATTAGAGCTGAGGTTTCATGATCATGCTTAGCATGACAACCCAAAGAAAGAAACTGATAGCAGGACTATTTTCTTTGGAAGACATTTCTTATGTTAAACCGTAATATAACATATCTCTCTGCGTACCTTTGTTTATAAAACCGTATGGCTAGATTGCCTTGTTTGTTGTAAATCTTTGCCCTCATAAAGTCTTTATAAAGTAGGACAAACACTCCTCGGCTACTAGCCGAGGAGGTGGAAGCCGATGGTCGGTCAACAAAGTTTTGTACAATGCGGATCCGAGCATTAATGACATAAAGTACTTGGATACATAGAGTCATTACACATAATTTGTGATTTTACTATGGATATTGATCCTTAATTCGGCCACCTATGCCCGCATTAAGGCTCGGGGGCTACTGGGCTTTGGGCTTATTATTTACAAATATTAAAGGGGCACATCGATCCCCTGATCTAGTGTTGCCACCCGACCAGTGTCTCGGGGGCTACTGCATTGCCTATGCAATGCAGAAAATTTTAAGTGCAATTGTCAGGACCGGATTTTCGGGATATTAATTTCCCAAAAGCGGCCCTTGTGCTCACCAGCCCCAGGATTACTGTTAGCTGATGAGACACCAACTTGTTACAGAAACTCCAAGCAAAATACAAAATATGAAGTACAAGACCATTCTGGCCTATGGGTACAACAATTTGTTTCTAGAGGTTGATGGCGGAAGCGGTTTGCGGATCATCAGCGTCTATGGGACTCCATTTCCCACAGGAACAGCTGACCAGGATAACTCCTATCTTCACGAGGCTGCTATCACCATTACGTAGGTTCCGGGGCTCATCGCAACGCTCCTTTTCACACAAGAAATCTGGCCAAGACAATAGCCAGGGACAAGCCAGTGAGTACTTTGAATGTACTCGCAAACATTAAGAACACAGGTATAATATAGCCACTGAAAATCATGTTTTAAAATATTCTATGATCACTTCGTCAGTTATGAAATAAGGTTCATGATGCACGCAAGTAGATCATTTAAATAAATCACGAGTAAACAATCAGGGTGTAGAAATATAAAGCACCGATCGGGTGTCTGAAGCGACGCCTCAAAAGGATAATAATATGAAGCATGCCTCAGTCGGGCGTCTGAGCGACACCACAGAAAGGGCTTATATATAAAAGGAATAACAAGCATGCCACAATCGGGCGTCGGAGCGACACCACATAAAGGGCTTATAAGTAAATGAAATAACGGACAAGCCACAGTCGGGCATCTGTGCGACACCACAAAAAGGGCTTATAAGTAAATGAAATAACACGCATGCCACAGTCAGGCGTCTGGGCGACACCTCATAAAGGGCTTATATAAGAATAATCACGGTGAATATCCAGGAGGTAGAACCGTCCCAGGGATACTCAATAACTCAAATAACATAAATGATTAGTCCATAAAAATAATAATCATAATCATCATACGTCACAAGTTATGATCCATATTCTGGTTTAGTAGTTTCTCCTCCGAAGACCGACAGTAAGACCGACACTTGACCAATCCCAGACTGTAGTCCTTAACCATGGACACGGCTATTCGAATAGGTTCAATATCTCTGCAGAGGGTGTACTCTTTAACCACGAGTAACGGATTTCTTTAGTCCATCAGAACTAATTCCGTCTACAGTCTTTTAGTCGAAAACACGCCTGACTTGCACACACCAGCTTAACCTTACATGTGTCTGGAATCACCCAGACACCTATTAAGCAAAACTCTAAGTGGGGAGGCTACAACCTCGCGTAGCATGGGATCAAATTTTTATCGCACGCTCTAAGGGGTGGCCTCCCCTCTCGGTCCCAACCGGAAACACCCATGCCCCCGGACCAGGTGGCATGCCTACCAACTACAACCGGTATCTTCCACCATGGCCTCTCTGTACGGTGTGTGCTAGGACAGGGGTTGACAACTTACTGAACCGTACCCTACCTATGGCAGGGGCAAGTGGCAGCATGAAACAAGTATGGGGGTTACTGGAACAAGACTCGATATACGGCCGACTCAGGAGGCTTAAGTATTTCCTGCATGGTTAGCTCAAGAATTATATTTCACAGCCATCAGACACAACCACCACTTATCATACCTCCCCCTGCCCTACCGGTCATAACCGTCTCGACGAGGGACAAGCTCGTGTCTACACAAGACAGAGACTTTCCCGGGTCCTTCCCGGTAGATATGAGAGGCATATGAGGGTGAATTCTATCACAAGCTTATCCATTTCCAACAACAAGAATTTTCATTTTTGCACTCAAAGCGTATGATCATATCGTCACAAACACATAACGGATACTCCGTGTCACGGTGGTGTTGTAACTGTATTAAACAACACACGATAATATTATGCCTGAGTTCAGAAATGCTTGCCTTCAAGGTGTGGAGAGGTGAGGTGCACTCCAATACTGTTTGAAAGCTCTCTCCTCTCTCTCCAAAATCCTATTTTTGGAAATATTTAAATTAACACATAGTTTAAAAACAGTACAGAAAAGTTGTTTGGAAAATTTTGAAATAAATATGAAAATAAACTAGACAATATTTGAGGAACAACAGAAAAAGATTCAAGTAATTTGGATTCATATTTTAAAAGTTATAGCCAGTCAAAGTTTTGGTCAAATCTGTTTTTAAAATAAAACAAAAAAAAGAAAAACGCTTCGATGATAATACGCTTTCGAGCAGAGGAGACGTACTCTGGGGTGATGCGCTTTCACTTAAACATGTGGACCGGTGCAGGACCACTGACAGTGGGTCCACGGGGCCCACTAGTCAGGTTTGACCGGTCTCCTTTCCCTCTTCTTCCTCTACCAGAGAGGGGGCTGGACTCCAGCGATCGTCGCCGGTGATTGGCGTCTCCTCACGGGGCTCCGAGGGCGGGGATGGATCCGCCACTCCAGGGCGGTCCTCCCGGTGGTCGCCAGGCCGGAGGGGACGGAGGGAGCTGCCGGCGGCGAGCTCCTCGGCGGAGGTGGCCTCGGGAGCTTTTGGGGGCCGGGGCTATGGTGGTTCCCGAGCTGGATTGAGGTGTTGGGCAGCTCCATGGGATCACGGGGATTCGAATGGTGGTGCTAGTTTGACGGGAGGGGCTCGGGTTGTGACCGAATGGACTCGAGGGCGGCGGCGGCTAATCCTGCCGGAGCTGGGGAAGATGACCTCTTCTCTTCGATTGTTGGCTACGGGGGAACTAGGGGAGTGGACTGAGATTGCATGGGTGCTCAGATGAGCTCGGGGTCTCTCTTTATAGTGCAACGAGGTCGGTTCCGTGACGACAGTGGATAAGGTCGCCGGCGAACCGCCTCTCTGTTGCTGCAGGGGGTCGTGGCGGCGACAAGCGCTAGGGGACACACTTGTGGATGAGCTCGCGCTGCTCAAGGGGGCAGGTGGCGAGCCGGGGTGGCTCGGGCGGCGCCGACCGGGGCAGGAGCCACTGTGGCCGGCCGCTTGCCGCCGTGGCCGACCTGACGGCGGCCCTGTGAGTGCCAGGGGTGGCTCTGAGACGAGGGGAAGGGGCAGGGTGTTGGCTGCGAGCGGGGAAGGGCCAGAACGAGCGCGAGGCGACGGCAGTGCGACGCGGTGGCTCGGTAAACGCGCGTGCAAAACGTGCGCTCTGGGCACGCCCAGAGCACGCACGCGACGTGTTCGACCAAATGCCAGGGCATGCTAGGGGGCTCCAATCCACAAGAGAGTTAGCAGGGTGGGGCTATAGGCTTGGGCAAATCCATGTGACATGCTGGTCTAGTCAGGGGATCAAGTTCATAACACAAATCAGAAACTAAGCCAAAACTGGTCATGCACTCAGGGTGTTTGACAAAATGCCAATGGCATCTAGGCAACTCTTGGGGTGGCCAAATTCTCCAGATCAGGGTCTCTTTAGTTGAAAGAGAGGGTGGTTAGGTTAGTTTGACAAAATCAGAAACTTGTTAGTGCAAGTTTTGCAAAACATCAGTTTTGGACAGAAAGAAAAAGGCATGGTTGCATGCACTAAAAATTCTCCAATGGGTCCACTCTTCTGGACTTAAGGGTTTTGCAAGATGGGCTATAAGCAGGAGAAAGCTCAAGGGCACTAGAGCAAATTAAACTAGGGTTGCTGTAGAAAAAGCCAAACTGGATCAGAAAGTAAAAGAGGTTGATTCACTCAAAATTTTCAAAGAACACCACTGGGTTTTTGCATCAAGTTGGATTACATACCACTACTAACATCCCACAATTTTGGTGGAAACTTTAAAGAAATATTTAATTAGGTTGTAGTGCAAAATTGCTCTTTGGACCAGATTTTTAAACTTGGGGTAGAGCTCAAAATATGAAAAGAATGAAATATATTTTTGCATAAAAGTGATTTAAAAACATCACATGACACCTCCAAATTTTGGTGAAAATTTTAAATAAATTTATCAAGTGGTTCTAGTTCAAAAGAGCTCCAAAACTAAAGGAAAAATAATTTTAGGGAATAAAGCTCAGAGAGAAATAATTGTGCAAATCAATTCCACTGATAATAGTAATGTTTTTCTTGAAAGGGCAAACAAGTCCAATAATATATTTGGAAACTTTCACTTGGGATAAAACTCCATAAAAAACCAAGAAAAGGGTGGTACTGAAATGAAAGAAAACCCAGAAAGATGAAAAGTTTAATTTTCCTGGCAAAAATTTAATTAATAAAACAAGGTTAAAATTTTGGGGTGTCACAACACTACCCCCTTAAAAAGAATCTCGTCCTCGAGATTTGCTAAAAGTTGCTTTAAGAAAATAAAAGCAATAAAATGTGGCTACAGTGAGAGGGCAATAAGTGGTGTAAAACCACAGTGTGGAACACTGGCGCTGCCTGGGAAAATCTACGGTTAGGGGGAAAACGAGAGATTTCTACATTGGATACAGTAAATTTAGAATAAATCCTAAATTTAAAATACGCTGGTCGTACCCGAGAGCACAGTGCTCTCTCCGGCTGATAGGTGGACCCGGGGCCCACTGTCAGCCTCTTCTTCTTCCTCTGGCTCTCTCTTCTTCCTCTCTCCTGCGCGCTTTCCTGCGCTTTCTCCACCGGTGGCATCTAGTGTGTAGGGCATCTAGCCGTACCTGCGGTAGTGCGCGGCGTGCTAGCTGCCGGTGCAGCATGCACTCACCTCGCGGGCCAGCGTGCTGTCAGCACTGCTCGCGGATTCGCCTCCGAACACCGGCGATCGGGTGACGAGCGGCGCTGGTGGACTTCGCCCACCGTACACCGAGCTCGAGCTATAAAATGGCGGAGGTGCTTCTCTCTTCTTCCCCACACCTGGCCTCGCTTCTCCTCCTTCCTCCTCCATTTCCGTTTACAGAAGCTAGAGACGAGGTTTTAATGGCGGAGGCGATGCCAGATTGGTACGTGATCCTGATGTGCGGAGGGCTGGCGGCATTGCTGGGGCTCTCCGTGCTCCTGTGTGCGATGATCCTCGATGATCGTTGTGATGCTGCCGCTCGAGTGTTGGCTCTCTGTGGTGGCGGTGATCACGAGGAGTAGGTGTGGTCTCGGGTGCTAACTGTTGTTAGTGTGCGGGAGGTAACTCGTATCCGGATGATTATCCACTAATCTCTCTTTCAGAGACGGTGGTGCGTTAGGGAGATGATTAGCCAGATGCAACACAGTTACGTGGTGTTGCAAGTAGTGTATGTGTTCGAGAGGTTGCGGTTGTGAGTCTGCTGCCGTGGTGCTGCGTGAATAACATTCCATGTCGTGAGGAGACATATGCTGTAGCAACTCAGGGAAAAGAAATCTCACTCCAGGATTTCTCGCGAGGAAAAATTTAGTTACTCAAAATTTACAGCAGCAAAAATTACTCATTACAATTGAAACCAAATGTTCATCTCATCACACAAGGTTTAGAATAACACGCATGGGTTACAACACTTAACTAAATGCGAGAATACAAGAACATAGCAGTGACGTCTAGAATGAAAATGGCAACTAGACTGGATCCCGAGAAAACGTCTCTGGTACTGGGGCGCACTCTTCTTCTATCGGGGGAAGCGGATTGATCAGTCGATGAACGCATCTCTCCTGGTCGGGCCTTAGTGGTCTGCCGATGGCGATCTGAGGATTTAAATCAGCGAGGCTTTGGAGATAACCCATTACTCACTGGGTTAAACGCTCTTGAGCAATGACATACTGGACAAGGTTGGCCAGTACTGGTTCTCTCTCAATTCGTCCACCGGGAAAAGATGTCACTTCCCCGGGTGCGGCACGGCTCAGAAAGTAATAATACCCTCGTTCGCTGGCATAGGGTACCGCGAATCAAAGGCAAACAATCGCTTCGTGTGCAGCCGCTTCTATGGCCATCTGCGGAGTCGGCATAGATTTCCCTAGGAAGGAGACTTCCGTTGGGTCCTGATTTGAGTTTACGGGAGGGATGTGCACTACTGCCCAATATTTCGAGGTGAAAGAGGTGATCCTCGATTTGAGCAGCTCATACTAGGGTGGCTGGGTAGAACCCATGGTACTGCAGGTAAAGTCCCACAATATTTTAACAAAACTGCCCGGGGTTGCATCCGGGGTTCTCAGATAAATGCTAGGGCTCAGCATGGTAAGAAATGGTTGTGAGGGTTGCGCACAAGATGAGGGGTACTCGGCAAGGTCACGAGGCATCCCTTTTATAAAGCAACTGGGCTGGGTTATTTACCGCGGTGAAGGGCAACTAGTTTGTTGGTTCTGCCCTATGGGGTCGGGGTCAAAGCCACAGTTACACACATCTCGCCAAAGTGACGCATTACTGTGGGTGTCGTCAGGGGTTGGTTTTGGTAGCTACGCCCGGAATTAAAATGCAGCCGTACATTAACACAACTACTATAAAAATAGGGGCGCACAGGCATGCAACGTTGTGGTAATACGAGGTCACATAATTACTGGGTGTGGACAAGCCGAGACTGGGTACTACTCGAGTGACTTAGTCCACCTCATTCATATCTAAGCGGGCGTGTCTTGTGGACACCGAGGCTTCTCCATTGGCTCCACCGTCGGGGTTAGCCGGAGGGGGTTGAGGAACTGCAGGGTCGGGGTAGCGATGGTGACCATCACGAGGATTGTTGGCCACAATCCCATTGGAGTGGGTTTCCAAAAGGCGACGAAGCACTTCTGGGGTCATCAAGGCACCTTGGTTGATGGCTGGGGCTGACCTCAGGGTCTCGATCGGTTGTCCGAACAACACGACTGGGTTGTCGGTGTCGGGCTCAGCCTCTCTTCTTGCTGGGGGTCGGCGGATCAGTTCTCCACGAGTTGCGATCAGATCTAGGGTGATTTGATCGAACAGTCCCTCTAGTGCACTTACATAGCGCACCAGATGCAATAATGCAGGATCCGTCTCGTGATCTCCGTTGGCAACTTGTGGTGGTCTACCATACCCGTCACGGCTGGGGTAGTAGTAGAAGGAGCGACAGTTAACTCTGGGCGACAAGTGCGGGAGTTGAACTATAGCTTCTTAGGCAGCTAGTTGGATGGCTTGTGGCTCAAAGTAAGTTGTCCTTCCGGTGAACCTGTAGGTGCGTTCTGGCGATAGACCCCTACCATAGACGTGCACAGTGGCCCAAATTTGATGGCTCTCACCGCTCATGGACCCTTGGTACACAACATACTCCGGGGGCTCTTCTAATGCAAAGGCACGGCGGGTGAGGTTTGCTAGCACGGTCACGAAACCTCCAAGGTTGGTTGCTGTGGTCTCATTTTGAACAATGGGGCCAGGCATTATGGCTTGGTGTGGGGTAGAGGCTGTGCTGTGCTGGGTTGAGGCTAGCGTGCCCTTTTATAGAAAAAGGGTACAGAGTCTTCCTTCGCACGCTTGCGAGAAAGACTATTTAGGGGCTGGTCACTGGCGTGTCACTGACAGGTTAGGCTGATAGGTTGGGCACCGACTTCCAAAAGGTGTCGGGTCACTGTGAGGCTATCTTACACGAGAAGCTTGGCCGGGGTTTGGTTAAGGTCTGGTGGGTTGGTTTACCTAGGTTTTTCAACCTGGCTAAGATAGGATTAGCCAATGGTCAGCCTGGCTCTGATACCAAGTTTGTCAGGACCGGATTTTTGGGATATTAATTTCCCAAAAGCGGCCCTTGTGCTCACCAGCCCCAGGATTACTGTTAGCTAATGAGACACCAACTTGTTACAGAAACTCCAAGCAAAATACAAAATATGAAGTACAAGACCATTCTGGCCTATGGGTACAACAATTTGTTTCTAGATGTTGATGGCGGAAGCGGTTTGCGGATCATCAGCGTCTATGGGACTCCATTTCCCACAGGAACAGCTGACCAGGATAGCTCCTATCTTCACGAGGCTGCTATCACCATTACGTAGGTTCCGGGGCTTTCATCACAACGCTCCTTTCCACGCAAGAAATCTGGCCAAGACAATAGCCAGGGACAAGCCAGTGAGTACTTTGAATGTACTCGCAAACATTAAGAACACATGTATAATATAGGCACTGAAAATCATGTTTTAAAATATTCTATGATCACTTCGTCAGTTATGAAATAAGGTTCATGATGCACGCAAGTAGATCATTTAAATAAATCACGAGTACACAATCAGGGTGTAGAAATATAAAGCACCGATCGGGTGTCTGAAGCGACGCCTCAAAAGGATAATAATATGAAGCATGCCTCAGTCGGGCGTCTGAGCGACACCACAGAAAGGGCTTATATATAAAAGGAATAACAAGCATGCCACAATCGGGCGTCAGTGCGACACCACATAAAGGGCTTATAAGTAAATGAAATAATGGACATGCCACAGTCGGGCGTCTGTGCGACACCACAAAAAGGGCTTATAAGTAAATGAAATAACACGCATGCCACAGTCAGGCGTCTGGGCGACACCACATAAAGGGCTTATATAAGAATAATCACGGTGAATATCCAGGAGGTAGAACCGTCCCAGGGATACTCAATAACTCAAATAACATAAATGATTAGTCCATAAAAATAATAATCATAATCATCATACGTCACAAGTTATGATCCATATCTGGTTTAGTAGTTTCTCCTCCGAAGACCGACACTAAGACTGTAGTCCTTAACCCATCCCAAACTGTAGTCCTTAACCATGGACACGGCTATTCGAATAGGTTCAATATCTCTATAGAGGGTGTACTCTTTACCCACGAGTAACGAATTTCTTTAGTCCATCAGAACTAATTCCGTCTACAGTCTTTTAGTCGAAAACACGCCTGACTTGCACACACCAGCTTAACCTTACATGTGTCTGGAATCACCCAGACACCTATTAAGCAAAACTCTAAGTGGGGAGGCTACAACCTTGCATAGCATGGGATCAAATTTTTATCGCGCGCTCTAAGGGGTGGCCTCCCCTCTCGGTCCCAACCGGAAGCACCCATGCCCCCGGACCAGGTGGCATGCCTACCAGCTACAACCGGTATCTTCCACCATGGCCTCTCTGTACGATGTGTGCTAGGACAGGGGTTGAGAACTTACTGAACCGTACCCTACCTACGGCAGGGGCAAGTGGCAACACGAAACAAGTATGGGGGTTACTGGAACAAGACTCGATCTACGGCCGACTCAGGAGGCTTAAGTATTTCCTGCATGGTTAGCTCAAGAATTATATTTCATAGCCATCAGACACAACCACCACTTATCATACCTCCCCCTGCCCTACCGGTCATAACCGTCTCGACGAGGGTCAAGATCGTGTCTACACAAGACAGAGACTTTCCCGGGTCCTTCCCAGTAGATATGAGAGGCATATGAGGGTTATTTCTATCACAATCTTATCCATTTCCAACAGCAAGAATTTTCATTTTTGCACTCAAAGCGTATGATCATATCGTCACAAACACATAACGGATACTCCATGTCACGGTGGTGTTGTAACTGTATTAAACAACACACGATAATATTATGCCTGAGTTCAGAAATGCTTGCCTTCAATGTGTGGAGAGGTGAGGTGCACTCCAATACTTTTTGAAAGCTCTCTCCTCTCTCTCCAAAAATCCTATTTTTGGAAATATTTAAATTAACACATAGTTTAAAAACAGTACACAAAAGTTGCTTGGAAAATTTTGAAATAAACATGAAAATAAACTAGACAATATTTGAGGAACAACAGAAAAAGATTCAAGTCATTTGGATTCATATTTTAAAAGTTATAGCCAGTCAAAGTTTTGGTCAAATCTGTTTTTAAAATAAAACAGAAAAAAGAAAAACGCTTCGATGATAATTCGCTTTCTAGCAGAGGAGACGTACTCTGGGGTGATGCGCTTTCACTTAAACACGTGGACCGGTGCGGGGTCACTGACAGTGGGTCCACGGGGCCCACTGGTCAGGTTTGACCGGTCCCCTTTCCCTCTTCTTCCTCTACCCGAGAGGGGGCTGGACTCCGGCGATCATCGCTGGTGATTGGCGTCTCCTCACGGGGCCCCGAGGGCGGGGATGGATCCGCCACTCCAGGGCGGTCCTCCCGGTGGTCGCCAGGCTGGAGGGGACGGAGGGAGCTGCCGGCGGCGAGCTCCTCGGCGGAGGTGGCCTCGGGAGCTTTTGGGGGCCGGGGCTATGGTGGTTCCCGAGCTGGATTGAGGTGTTGGGCAGCTCCGCGGGATCACGGGGATTCGAATGGTGGCGCTAGTTTGACGGGAGGGGCTCGGGTTGTGACCGAATGGACTGGAGGGCGGCGGTGGCTGATCCTGCCGGAGCTGGGGAAGATGACCTCTTCTCTTCGATTGTTGGCTACGGGGGAACTAGGGGAGTGGACTGAGATCGCATGGGTGCTCAGATGAGCTTGGGGTCTCTCTTTATAGTGCAACGAGGTCGGTTCCGCGACGGCAGTGGATAAGTTCGCCGGCGAACTGCCTCTCTGTTGCTGCAGGGGGTCGTGGCGGCGACAAGCGCTAGGGGACACACTTGTGGATGAGCTCGCGCTGCTCAAGGGGGCAGGTGGCGAGCCGGGGTGGCTCGGGCGGCGCCGATCGGGGCAGGAGCCACTGTGGCCGGCCGCTTGCCGCCGTGGCCGACCTGGCGGCGGCCCTGTGGAGTGCCAGGGGTGGCTCTGCGGCGAGGGGAAGGGGCGGGGTGTTGGCTGCGAGTGGGGAAGGGCCAGAACGAGCGCGAGGCGACGGCAGTGCGAAGCGACGGCTCTGTGCACGCACGTGCAAAACGTGCGCTCTGGGCGCGCCCAGAGCACGCACGCGACGTGTTCGACCAAATGCCAGGGCATGCTAGGGGGCTCCAATCCACAAGAGAGTTAGCAGGGTGGGGCTATAGGCTTGGGCAAATCCATGTGACATGCTGGTCTAGTCAGGGGATCAAGTTCATAACACAAATCAGAAACTAAGCCAAAACTGGTCATGCACTTAGGGTGTTTGACAAAATGCCAATGGCATCTAGGAAACTCTTGGGGTGGCCAAATTCTCCAGATCAGGGTCTCTTTAGTTGAAAGAGAGGGTGGTTAGGTTAGTTTGACAAAATCAGAAACTTGTTAGTGCAAGTTTTGCAAAACATCAGTTTTGGACAGAAAGAAAAAGGCATGGTTACATGCACTAAAAATTCTCCAATGGGTCGACTCTTCTGGACTTAAGGGTTTTGCAAGATGGGCTATAAGCAGGAGAAAGCTCAAGGGCACTAGAGCAAATTAAACTAGGGTTGCTGTAGAAAAAGCCAAACTGGATCAGAAAGTAAAAGAGGTTGATTCACTCAAATTTTTCACAGAACACCACTGGGTTTTTGCATCAAGTTGGATTACATACCACTACTAACATCCCACAATTTTGGTGGAAGTTTTAAAGAAATATTTAATTAGGTTGTAGTGCAAAATTGCTCTGTGGACCAGATTTTTAAACTTGGGGTAGAGCTCAAAATATGAAAAGAATGAAATATATTTTTGCATAAAAGTGATTTAAAAACATCACATGACACCTCCAAATTTTGGTGAAAATTTTAAATAAATTTATCAAGTGGTTGTAGTTCAAAAGAGCTCCAAAACTAAAGGAAAAATAATTTTAGGGAATAAAGCTCAGAGAGAAATAATTGTGCAAATCAATTCCATTGATAATAGTAATGTTTTTCTTGAAAGGGCAAACAAGTCCAATAATATATTTGGAAACTTTCACTTGGGATAAAACTCCATAAAAAACCAAGAAAAGGGTGGTACTGAAATGAAAGAAAACCCAGAAAGATGAAAAGTTTAATTTTCCTAGCAAACTTTTAATTAATAAAACAAGGTTAAAATTTTGGGGTGTCACAACAATACAATTTCCGAGGAAATTTTGATCCTCAGGTTGGTCGTCCGCACCCAACCTGAGTCTCGAGGACAGATCACGCCGCTTTTTGTGTCCCGAAGTACCCTTCCGAGCTAGGACTTGATCCTCAGGCCGATTTTACAAATCAACCTGAGTCTCAGCGGCTACTGGGATCAGCAGTCTTACATCATCCTTCAGGTGCATCTCAGGTTTTAAACCGATACACACCTTGAGGGCTACTGGCTATATATCTCGGCAGAGAATAAATTGCACCAATAAAAAATATTGACAAAAAATCGGCCCACAGTCAGGGTGGTGCACCACCTCGGAAGCAGTCCGGCATAAAGCTCGGGCCCTAGTGGCTGGATCCATAGAGGGCATTTCCAGCATTAAGCTCGGCTAAACTCCTTCAACTTTTTTGGACCAAGATGATCTATGACATCTTGGATATAGTCCGGCGTTGGAGCTTGGACACAGTCCAGCGTTGGAGCTCGGATATATTTTGGCGTTGGAGCTCGGAAGTAGTCCGACATTAGTGCTCGGCTGCAAAAGATATGTCGAATGCTATCCGGCGTTAGAGCTCGGACGCAAGAGGACACTGCCTCCCGGCAACAACTTCAAACCCGAGGTGTGGCATAAAAATAACAAGGCATTGATAAAGGCTGGAAACTTGAAGGGGCTCCTCGGATACCCGACGTGTAAACTCGTCGACTGCATTTCGGCGATCCTCAAGATCGAAGATGGGAAGATTTGTTGAACTAGTTTCCAAGACCGACAACCGAAGATGAAGAATAGTTCGGAAGAATCGAGGAGCGTCTCTAACTTGAAGACCGATTCAGGGGGCTACTGACGGTGTCCTGGACTAGGGGGTACTCACCACGTCATCTCTTGATCTGTTAAATTGGGCCGAGGACCCCCATGGCCGTATAATCACGGGCCAGGTCAGACAGCTGCCGCACACATGGAAGATTCTACAAGACTTGGTGATCAAGACAAGGACTCCTCCCCACCGGCGTATTCGGCTAAGACTCTTGTTATCCTAGGCCTCTGGTGCATTATATAAACCGAGGCCAGGCTAGTCGATAGACATATACATACAATCATACCATAGGCTAGCTTCTAGGGTTTAGCCTCTCCGATCTCGTGGTAGATCAACTCTTGTAATACCCGTATCATCAAGAATAAATCGAGCAGGACGTAGGGTTTTACCTCCATCAAGAGGGCCCGAACCTGGGTAAAACATCGTGTTCCCTGCCTCGTGTTACCATCGATCCTAGACGCACAGTTCGGGACCCCCTACCCAAGATCCGCCGGTTTTGACACCGATACCAGTACTTTCTCTCGATTTTTCTCCACTGCGACCCGTCAGCGGGTGCTCTCAACTTCCCGTCTTTCTTCCAGTCCTCACTGTGCCATCGCATCAACTTGGCATGCTCTCCGTTTCTGATCTGACGTTTCAACCGTGGTTTTATACGAGCATACCACATCACCTTCGCAGGAACCCTCTTCCTGGGGGGCTCGCCGTCAACATCACCAGGGTCATCTCGTCTGATCTTATACCACAGTGCACCGCATACCGGGCATGCGTTCAGATCCTTGTATGCACCGCGGTAGAGGATGCAGTCATTAGGGCATGCATGTATCTTCTCCACCTCCAATCCTAGAGGGCATACGACCTTCTTTGCTGCATATGTACTGTCGGGCAATTCATTATCCTTTGGAAGCTTCTTCTTCAATATTTTTAGTACCTTCTCAAATCCTTTGTCAGCCACAGCATTCTCTGCCTTCCACTGCAGCAATTCCAGTATGGTACCGAGCTTTGTGTTGCCATCTTCGCAATTGGGGTACAACCCTTTTTTGTGATCCTCTAACATGCGATCGAACTTCAGCTTCTCCTTTTGACTTTCGCATTGCGTCCTTGCATCGACAATGACCCGGCGGAGATCATCATCATCGGGCACATCGTCTGGTTCCTCTTGATCTTCAACAGCTTCACCCATTGCAGCATCATTGAGCACATCGTCTGGTTCCTCTTGATCTTCACCAGGTCCCCCCGTTGCAGCATCACCGTATTCAGGGGGCACATAGTTGTCATCGTACTCTTCTTCTTCTCCGTCTTCCATCATAACCCCTATTTCTCCGTGCCTCGTCCAAACATTATAGTGTGGCATGAAACCCTTGTAAAGCAGGTGAGAGTGAAGGACTTTCTGGTTAGAGTAAGACCTCGTATTCCCACATTCAGTGCACGGACAACACATAAAACCATTCTGCTTGTTTGCCTCAGCCGCATCGAGAAACTCATGCACGCCCTTAATGTACTCGGAGGTGTGTCTGTCACCGTACATCCATTGCCGGTTCATCTGCGTGCATTATATATAATTAAGTGTCCAAATTAATAGAAGTTCATCATCACATTAAAACCAAAGTACATACATAGTTCTCATCTAACAACATATAGCTCTCCAGAGCATCTAATTAATTAAACCATACATTGAAACTATGTAAAACATTTCAATGCAAAAACAAATGCGATCATAATCGCAACCAAGGTAACAATTGATCCAACGGCATAATGATACCAAGCCTCGGTATGAATGGCATATTTTCCAATCTTTCTAATCTTCAAGCGCATTGCATCCATCTTGATCTTGTGATCATTGACGACATCCGCAACATGCAACTCCAATATCATCTTCTCCTCCTCAATTTTTTTATTTTTTCCTTCAACAAATTGTTTTCTTCTTCAACTAAATTTAACCTCTCGACAATAGGGTCGGTTGGCATTTCCGATTCACATACATCCTACATAAATAAAATCTATGTCACGTTGGTCGGCATAATTTTCATAAACAATAAATGAACCAATAGTTATAAAGATAATATATATACCACATCTGAATCATAGACATGACGAGGGCCGACGGGGGTGGATACTAAAACCATCGCACTATATAAGATGCAATAATAAAAGTAAGAAAATAATACAAGTATCTATGTAAACATACAAGTAAGAATATTTTTCCTTTCAGAAATAAGATAAGAACAAGAGGCTCACCACGGTGGTGCCAGCGATGAGCTCGATGTGGGTGATCGACGGTGGTGAAGACGGGGACGGGGCGTGATGGACCGCTAAACCTAGACAAATATTGAGGAAAATGGATCTTGGAGGTCGAGCTTGGAGAGGAGAAAGCTTAAGTAGTGTGGCTCGGGCATTCCATCGAACACCTTGTGTGCATAGGAGGTGAGCTAGAGCACCACCAAGCCCTCTCCCCCTCGGCCAGAAAAAACAGAGCAGTGTGCTCTGCTCTTACGCGAGGGGGTATATATAGGCACCTCATTGGTCCCGGTTGGTGGCATGAACCGGGACTAAAGGGGAGCCATTGGTCCCGGTTCAAGCCACCAACCGGGACCAATGGTGGTGGGCCAGGAGCGAGGCCCATTGGTCCCGGTTCGTCCCACCAACCGGGACCAAAAGGTCCAGATGAACCGGGACCAATGGCTCACGTGGCCAGGCTGGCCCCATGGGCTCACAAACTGGGTCCAATGCCCCCATTGGACCCGGTTCTGGACTGAACCGGGACTAATGGGCTGACTCGGCCTGGACCGTTGCCCCCTTCTCTACTAGTGGGCGTGCCCCAGGGGGTGGGCGCGCCCCCACCCTCATGGGTAGCCCGGGACTCTTTTGTCCCAACTCCGATGCTCCGTGGTCTTCTTCTGGTCCAAAAACAAGCTCCGTCAAGTTTCAGGTCAATTGGACTACATTTGGTTTTCCTTTTCTGCGATACTCTAAAACAAGGAGAAAACAGAAACTGGCACTGGGCTCTAGGTTAATAGGTTAGTTCCAAAAATCATATAAAACAACATATAAAAGGCCATTAAACATCCAAGATAGATAATATAACGGCATGAATAGCTCATAAATTATAGATACGGTGGAGATGTATCAGCATCCCCAAGCTTAATTCCTGCTCATCCTCGAGTAGGTAAATGATAAAAGAAGTAATTTATGAAGCGTGTCTAGCAAGTGCATAAGTTTGGTTAATGATAATTCCAATCACTTTTTCTAGCATCATTATATGTCATAACAGTATCTCATCTCATAAGACTTTTCATGATCAAGTAACAAGCTATTCACATGTTAAAGTATTGATCATAAACTTTCTTGAAAACTAACAAACTATACTCCCAGTCATCAAACAACTGCAATTCATCTTATTCTCAGGAAGGGTCAATGTCAGAGCTTTGATTCAGCAAACTCCACATACTCAACTATCATTTAATCTTTCACAATTGCTAACACTCACGTGATATTTATGGGTTCAAAGTTTTAATCGGGCATAGAGAAAGATAGGGGCTTATAGTTTTTCCTCCCAACCTTTTACCTCAAGGGTAATGTCAACAATAATAGTTCATGATAACTTACATCCAATTGTATATATATATCGGGATCTTTCCAACACAATGTGCTTGCCAAAGGATAAAATGTAAAAAGGAAAGGTGATGATCACCATGACTCTTGCATAAGGTAGAAGAATAAAAGTAAAAGATAGGCCCTTCGCAGAGGGAAGCATAGGTTGTCATGCACTTTTATGGTTGGATGCACAAAATCTTAATGTAAAAGAACATCACTTTATATTGCCTCTTGTGATAGAGACCTTTATTATGCAGTCTGTCGCTTTTATTTCTTCCCTATCACAAGTTCGTATAAAACTTATTTTCTTCACACTAATAGATCATACATATTTAGAGAGCAATTTTTATTGCATGCACCGATGACAACTTACTTGAAGGATCTTACTCAATCCATAGGTAGGTATGGTGGACTCTCATGGCAAGACTAGTTTAAGGGATATTCGGAAGCACAAGTAGTATCTCTACTTGGTGCAAAGAATTTGGCTAGCATGAGGGGGAAAGGCAAGCTCAACATGTTGGATGATCCAAGACAATATACTTTATTTCAGATATAAGAAAACATAACCCATTACGTTGTCTTCCTTGTCAAACATCAACCTTTTATAATGTCATATTTTAGTAAGTGCTCACAATTACAAAAGATGTCCAAGATAGTATATTTATATGTGAAATCCCTCTTCCTTCAATATTCTTTCATGAATTGTTCAAGTGACCAATTCTACGTTTGCTAACTTTCAATAAGTTTACTACCTATACTTATTATGTGTGAAGTCATTACTCCCCATGTTATAAGCATATGAAACATATATAAATTCAGATATATGACATTCAATTCATTCAACCATTTACTCATAGGATATACGTGAAGCACATGAGTAAATGACAAACTACTCCAAAAGATATGAGTGAAGAACACTGAGTAGTCAAATAATTAACTAGCCATGGGAGGATTCTTTTTCATCCAATATTTCAGATCCAATGATTTTATTCAAACAACAAGTAGAATTGAAAATACACTCCAACAAAACACATATCATGTGACGAATAAAAATATAGCTCTGAGTAAGGTATACCGATAGTTTTGAAGACGAAAGAGGGGATGCCTTTCGGGGCATCCCCAAGCTTAGGCGCTTGAGTCTTCCCTGAATATTACCTTGGGGTGCCTTGGGAATCCCCAATCTTAGGGTCTTTCCACTCCTTGTTCTCCTCGTATCGATATCCCACCCAAAGCTTGAAAACTTCACTCACACAAAACTTAACAAAACTTCGTGAGATAGGTTAGTATGATAAAGAGTAAACCATCCACTTTAGTACTGTCAAAGACAAGGTTAATAATTTTTCTCACACAATGCCTACTGTACCATATCATTTCTACAATTTATATTGAGAAATATAAGCCATAGAAACTAGAAAACAAGCAAACTATGCAATGAAAATAGAATCTATCAGAAACAGAACAGTCTATAATGATCTGAACAGCAACCATATTTCTGCTACTCCAAAAATTATGACATAAATTGTAGGACGTGAGGAATTTGTCTATTAATCTTCTGCATAAAGAATCAACTCAAAAGCACTCTTCTGTAAAAAACTGACAGCTAATCTCGTGAGCGCAAAGTTTCTATTGTTTACAGCAAGATTACATTAACTTTCACCCAAGTCTTCCCATCAAGATCAGGGACTCGCGGGAAGATATCACAACACAACTCTAAAAATAAAATAAGTCATACAAGCATCATAATACAAGCCAGGGGCCTCAAGGGCTCGAATAAGTGCTCGATCATAGATGAGTCAGCGGAAGCAACAGTATCTGAGTACAGACATAAGTTAAACAAGTTTGCCTTAAGAAGGCTAGCACAAACTGGGATACAGATCGAAAGAGGCGCAGGCCTCCTACCTGGGATCCTCCTAAACTACTCCTGGTCATCGTCAGCGGCCTGCACGTAGTAGTAGGCACCTCCAGTGTAGTAGGAGTCGTTGTCGATGGTGGCGTATGGCTCCTGGGCTCCAGCATCTGGTTGTGACAACCAGGTAGAAGGGAAAGGGGGAAAAGAGGAAGAAAAGCAACCGTGAGTACTCATCCAAAGTACTCGCAAGCAAGGATCTACACACATATGCATGGGTATCTGTGTAAAGGGGCAATATCGGTGGACTGAACTGCAGAATGCCAGAATAAGAGGGGGATAGCTAGTCCCATCGAAGACTACGCTTCTGGCAGCCTCCATCTTAAAGCATGTAGAAGAGAGTAGATGGTAAGTTCACCAAGTATCATCGCATAGCATAATCCTACCCAGCGATCCCCTCCTCGTTGCCCTGTGAGAGAGTGATTACTGGGTTGTATCTGGCACTTGAAAGGGTGTGTTTTATTAAGTATCCAGTTCTAGTTGTCATAAGGTCAAGGTACAACTCCGAGTCGTCCTTTTACTGAGGGACACAGCTATTCGAATAGATAAACTTACCTGCAGGGGTGCACCACATAACCCAACACGCTCGATCCCATTTGGCCGAACACACTTTCCTGGGTCATGCCCGGCCTCGGAAGATCAACACGTTGTAGCGCTACCTACGCACAACAGAGAGGTCAGCACGCCGGTCTAAATCCTATGGCGCAGGGGTTTGGGCCCATCGGCCATTGCACACCTGCACATTGCGAGGGCGGCCGGAAGCTGATGACCCACAAGTATAGGGGATCTATCGTAGTCCTTTCGATAAGTAAGAGTGTCGAACCCAACGAGGAGCAGAAGGAAATGATAAGCGGTTTTCAGCAAGGTATTCTCTGCAAGTACTGAAATAAGTGGTAACAGATAGTTTTGTGATAAGATAATTTGTAACGAGCAACAAGTAACAAAAGTAAATAAAGTGCAGCAAGGTGGCCCAATCCATTTTGTAGCAAAGGACAAGCCTGGACAAACTCTTATATAAGGAAAAGCACTCCCGAGGACACATGGGAATATCGTCAAGCTAGTTTTCATCACGTTCATATGATTCGCGTTCGGTACTTTGATAATTTGATATGTGGGTGGACCGGTGCTTGGGTGTTGTTCTTACTTGAACAAGCATCCCACTTATGATTAACCTCTATTGCAAGAATCCGCAACTACAACAAAAGTATTAAGGTAAACCTAAACATAGCGTGAAACATGTGGATCCAAATCAGCCCCTTAGGAAGCAACACATAAACTAGGGTTTAAGCTTCTGTCACTCTAGCAACCCATCATCTACTTATTACTTCCCAATGCCTTCCTCTAGGCCCAAATAATGGTGAAGTGTTATGTAGTCGACGTTCACATAACACCACTAGAGGCTAGACAACATAATCTCATCAAAATATCGAATGAATACCAAATTCACATGACTACTAATAGCAAGAATTCTCCCGTGTCCTCAGGAACAAACATAACTACTCACAAAGCATATTCATGTTCATAACCAGAGGGGTAATACTATGCATAAAGGATCTGAACATATGATCTTCCACCAAGTAAACCAACTAGCATCAACTACAAGGAGTAATCAACACTACTAACAACCTACTAGCACCTATCCCGAACTTGGAGACAAGAATTGGATACAAGAGATGAACTAGGGTTTGGAGATGAGATGGTGCTGGTGAAGATGTTGATGGAGATTACCCTCTCTCGATGAGAGGAGCGTTAGTGATGACGATGGCGATGATTTCCCCCTCCGGGAGGGAAGTGTCCCCGACAGAACAGCTCTGCCGAAGCCCTAGATTGGTTCCGCCAAGGTTCCGCCTCATGGCGGCGGAGTCTCGTCCCGAAAGGTTGCTTATGGTTTTTTCCTCATCGAAATACCTCATATAGCAGAAGATGGGCATCGGAGAGCCAATAGGATGCCCACGAGGTAGGGGGCGCGCCCAGGGGGGTAGGGCGCGCCCCCACCCTCGTGGACAGGTGGGCCCCCCTCTGGTGAACTTCTTCCGCTGGATATTTTTATTATTTCCAAAAATGACTCTCGTGGAGTTTCAGGACTTTTGGAGTTGTGCAGAATAGGTCTCTAATATTTGCTCCTTTTCTAGCCCAGAATTTCAGCTGCCGGCATTCTCCCTCCTTATGTAAACCTTGTAAAATAAGAGAGAATAGGCATAAGTATTGTGACATAACGTGTAATAACATCCCATAATGCAATAAATATCGATATAAAAGCTGATGCAAAATGGACGTATCAACTCCCCCAAGCTTAGACCTCGCTTGTCCTCAAGCGAAAGCCGATAACGATAAATATGTCCCCATGTTTAGAGGTAGAGGTGTCGATAAAAATAAAATACGGACTGAAGGCATCATGATTATTCTCATAACAGCAACGTATATAGATATTGTCATATGATTTCTTATGCTCAAGTAATAATCCATTCACAATGCAGAGTACGAATCATAAAATTTATTGAGAACCAACAAAGGTCATTGAAGAAATTGCAATTTATCATAACATCAGAAAGAGTCTATGTCAGAGCTTAAAAGCAAGTCCACATACTCAACTATCATCTAGTCCTTCATAATTGCTAACACTCATGCAATACTTGCGGTTATGAAGTTTTAATCAGACACAGAGAAAGATAGGGGCTTATAGTTTCGCCCCACAACCTTTTACCTCAAGGGTAATGTCAACAATAATAACTCATGCTCCCCTACATCCAATTAGGTACATATATCAGGATCTTTCCAACATACTATGCTTGTCAAAGGATAAAATGAAAAAGGAAAGGTGAAGATCACCATGACTCTTGCATAAGGTAGAAGATAATAATAAAAGATAGGCCCTTCGCTGAGGGAAGCAGAGGTTGCCACGCGCTTTTATGGTTGGATGCACAAAATCTTAATGCGAAAGAACGTCACTTTATATTGCCACTTGTGATATGAACCTTTATTATGCAGTCCGTCGCTTTTATTTCTTCCACATCACAAGATCGTATAAAGCTTATTTCTCCCACACCAATCAATCATACATATTTAGAGCAATTTTTATTGCTTTGCACCGATGACAACTTACTTGAAGGATCTTACTCAATCATAGGTAGATATAGTGGACTCTCATGGCAAAACTGGTTTAAGGGTTTTGGAAGCACAAGTAGTATCTCTACTTGGTGTTGAGAATTTGGCTAACATGAGGGGGAAAGGCAAGCTCATCATGTTGGATGATCCATGACAACATACTTTATCTCAGATATAAGAAAACACAACCCATTACGTTGTCTTCCTTGTCCAACATCAACTCTTTAGCATGTCATATTTTAATGAGTGCTCCCAATCATAAAAGATGTCAATAATAGTATATTTATATGTGAAACCTCTCTTTCCTTATTACTTCCTATTAATTGCAGCGATGACCAAAACTATGTCTGCCAACTCCCAACAACTTTTAATCATCATACTCTTTCTATGTGAAGTCATTACTCTCAACAAGATCAATATGAACTCTTTGTTTCTTTTTATTCTTTTTCTCCTTTCCTTTTATTCACTCAAGATCATGGCAAAATAATCAAACCCTTGACTCAACACTAATCTTTATTATATATATAGCTCACAGACTTGATTACATAGAGAGATCATAAAGCAAAACTCAAAACTAGATCATACCATAAACTTTATTCTACTAGATCAAAATACTACTAATAGGATCGAACTAAGAAAAACGGTAAAGATAGGAGTTGTGATTGTGATACGATACCGAGGCACCTCCCCCAAGCTTGGCAGTTGCCAAGGGGAGTGCCCATACCCATGTGATTATGTCTCCTTCTTTGGTGATGGTGTAATATTCTTGGCGATTATGCCCCTCAGGAAACGATTCTCCTCCTCGAGTTTATTGACTTGCTGCTTGAGGTCCATTATTTCCTTATGAAGCTTTCCTGTAACAGCTAAAGCTCCTTGCACCCAAGGGTGTTTCATAGCTGCGGGAGAACAAGTGAAACTCCTCTTCATATTTTCATAAGAAAGAAATCTAACATTGGAAGGGATGATCGAGTTTGGGATAGCTGAGCTCTATAGTTCCCCCATCGTGAACCTAGCTCGGAAGCGAGAAGTGACTTCTTGATCCTCCATGGCATCTACCCTAATCAAGTCAGCCTCCATCTCCTCCTCCGTTGCTGGCCCAAAGTGGTCAGCGTCGCTGTTTGCCCTTGGTTCCGATGCCGGATTAGATACCCGGCTCTCCCCGACTGACTCCTGAGAAGACATCTTGCTCTAATCTGCAGCAACAACAGCTCAAAACAAAAACAGAGGATAATTGCGTGATACGGTGGTCAAAACCTTCGGGAGAACATATAATGAATTTTTACCAACCAAAATACGTATCGTGCAAGAAAACAGAGTCCGGAAGGCACACGAGGTGCTCACGAGGTAGGGGGGCACGCCCAGGGGGTAGGGCGCGCCCACCACCCTCGTGGGGCCCTTGTGTCCTTCCCGGACTACCACTTATTTTTGTATTTTTCTAAATGTTCCAAAACGGAGAGATATTGCCTTAAAAATTGTTTTGGAGTCGGTTTACTTACCGTACCACATACCTATTCCTTTTCGGAGTCTGAAACGTTCTGGAAAGTGTCCCTTATGTATTCCTCCGGGGTTATGGTTTCAATACTATTGGTTTCAACATTTATGGGATTACCTGAGATATAGTGTTTAATTCTTTGACCGTTCACCACCTTCGGATTTGTGCCTTCGAAGTTGTTGATTTTTATGGCACCGGAACAATAGACCTCCTCGGTAACGTAGGGGCCTTCCCATTTAGAGAGAACTTTCCTGCAAAAAATCTTAAACGAGAGTTGTATATCAATACATAATCACCTACATTAAACTCACACTTTTGTATCCTTTTGTCATGCCATCTTTTAACTTTTTCTTTAAACAACTTGGCATTTTCATAAGCTTGGGTTCTCCATTCATCAAGTGAGCTAATATCAAATAACCTCTTCTCACTGGCAAGTTTAAAATCATAGTTGAGCTCTTTAATAGCCCAATATGCCATATGTTCTAGTTCGAGAGGTAAGTGACATGCTTTTCCATAAACCATTTTATATGGAGACATACCCATAGGATTTTTATATGCAGTTCTATAGGCCCATAATGCATCATCAAGTTTCTTAGACCAATTCTTCCTAGACCTATTGACAGTCTTTTGCAAAATTAATTTGAGTTCTCTATTACTCAATTCTACTTGACCACTAGACTGTGGGTGATAAGGAGATGCAATTCTATGATTAACATCATATTTAGCAAGCATTTTACGGAAAGCACCGTGAATAAAATGTGAACCACCATTAGTCATTAAATATCTAGGGACTCCAAACCTCGGAAAAATAACTTCCTTAAGCATTTTAATAGAAGTGTTATGATCAGCACTACTAGTTGGAATAGCTTCTACCCACTTAGTAACGTAATCAACATCAACTAAAATATGTGTATAACCATTAGAGGCAGGAAAAGGTCCCATATAATGAAAGCCCCAAACATCAAATGGTTCGATAACAAGTGAATTATTCATAGGCATTTCTTGACGTCTACTAATATTACCAATTCTTTGACATTTGTCACAAGATAAGACAAACTTACGGGCATCCTTGAAGAGAGTAGGCCAATAAAAACCAGATTGCAATACCTTATGTGCAGTTCTATCTCCAGCGTGGTGTCCTCCATAAGCTTCGGAGTGACACTTGCATAGGATCTGTTGGGGATATTACTACCGGAGGTAAACCGGCCTTGGGTAGCCGGATTGACTCTTTGAAGATTAGAAGCCCATGAAGATGTAAAGATGCTAGCGCTTTACGGAGGGCCCAAAGGTGAGTTACAGTATGTAAATGTAAACCAGCCCAGTCATATGACTTGTATAGTAAGATAGAAAGAGAGAGGCCGAACCGGATACGTTTCTAAACCGGCTTCGGGACTATGTAGCCCGGCGGGCGTCAACCTATGTATATAAAGGGACGACCCGGCCGTGGTTTAGAGACAGACAACAACAACTCGAAAGCCAGACAATGCGGATTCGCTCCCTGGCCTTCGAAACCCTAGCAATACCAATCACAACTGGACGTAGGCTTTTACCTTCATCGAAGGGGCCGTACTAGTATAAACTCCCGTGTCCCCTTGTCCGGTTTAACCCCTTTAAGCTAACCCGTTGCGATGGCTCCACAACTAAGTCCTTTCACGAGGACATCTGCCGTGACAAACCCACGACAGTTTGCGCCCACCATGGGGCTATAGCACGATGGTTTCGAGTTCTTGAAGGGCAGCTTCGATGGACTTAAGGGATACGCTGTGGGCCGGATGACGAAGAGTCGCCGCGGCAAGCTCTACATCGACAACGCAGGATGGGGTCCCAAGGCCAATTCAATCGAATACGGGTACCGGGTCCCCTTTGGTGGGATTCACGTCTTCATCGGCAAGATCAGCGAACCGGCCCCCGAGCCGGACATCTGCACCGACATCATCGAAACGGCTCGGCGTGCAAGTCATTCGCCAGTTCAGACCGAGGCAAGGCATGTTTTCGTAGGTGTCGTCCAAGGATCAGGACACGAGGACGGACCGGTGTCCGAAGGAGAAATCGTAGTCTGCTCTAATGACGAGTCTTTTGGAGAAATCGAATCGCTTTACCAGTTGCAGGATGGCTGGATTGAGGGAGGATCCGAGGGCAACAGTATTCCGGATTCCCCCGGTCTGCCAAACCGGGCCGCCATCTTCATGGCCGGCACACAATCGGCGCCTCATTCATCTACCGCCGCAGCAATGCTCTCCGGTTCAACAATGGCCACACCAGCAGGGGCAGGAAGCTCGGCGCCACCTCCGGCCCAAGTCTTATCTGATTTGTTCGACGCTCTGGCAACATTGATGTCCGCAAAGGTAGATGCAGCAGCCAGGGATCAGCACGATGCGGAGATTGCAAAGGTGAAAGATCAGATAGCCCGGGCCAAGGCGGACCTGGCAGCAGAGAACGCCAGGATGGCTACGGAGCGGGCCGAGTTGGAAGCATAGGCTTACGGGATTAGACTGGACCAGAATGCTTCAGAGGAAGTCATGAGAAGAAGTTACCGATCACGTCTCCCGTCGGTTTATGAGCCGCAGAATCTTTTCAACATGCCAGGCGCAGGAGCTGGTAACCGGGCGGGGGCGCCGGGAGCAGGAGCGCCGGTTCAGCCGCGCACGACGGACCTGCCTCGCCAGAACAACATTGTACCATCACACCGCCCGGGCATTATTCCAACCCATTGGACAACATTGTGGCCGCTGCGTCACGCCTAGCGGCCCTCCCAACCGACGGCGAGTCACCAGTGGCAGCGGAAGCACGCCGGGCCAGGGATATCCTTCAGACAACACTAAATCAACAGCAAGCATATTCACACAACCGTGAGAGGATTCACTCCACTCCCCGCCCAAGCTGGAGCTATAGCAGACACGTGGAAGACGAACCGGCCGTGTCCATTAGTGCACGCCGCCGAAATTCTCCACGAGGGAACAACCCGACTGGGGGAGGTGCCAATGCACAAGATGGTGTGGATCATGGCCGCGCACGTCGAGAGGCCGAGTTGACAGCTCGCCACGAGGCACGACAACATACTCCGGTTCACCCACTGCCTCCATGGAGCCAGGGGCAATGTTCAGTTCCTTAGGGGTACCATGCTTATCTCCTGCTTTGTGTAATGTGTGACTACCCAAGGATTTCAAGGGACCTCGTAAGGTACCAAATTATACCGCCGATTTGCAGCCAGAGGCGTGGGTGGAGAGCTATGAGATGGCAATGGAGATGTTAGATGTGGACGAGGCGGTGTGTGCTAAATATTTCACCATGATGTTGGAAGGAACAACTCACACGTGGTTGAAGAGCTTGCCGACCAACTCTATTGGATCATGGGCCGAATTGAAGCACCGGTTTATCCAGAACTTCAAGGATACGTGTCAGCAGCCGATGTCAATTGTAGATCTGGCCGCTTGTGTCCAAGAGGAAGAGGAGTCCACGACCCATTGGGTCAAACGGGTCTCGGCGATTTTGCATTCGTCAGATCGTATCAACGCAGACACCGTAGTGTTAACGTTAGAGGGTAATTGCGGTTTCAACCGTTGAAACAGAAGTTGGGAAGGCTCAAACATCACTGCAACAACATGTCAACACTCATGGCTGCTTTGGTTAAATACGCCGATTCAGATAATACCAAGGATCCGGATTCAGAGGAGGACAAACCGGAGAAGGGTAAGAAGACCGGCAATGCCAAAGGCCAACAACACAATCCGGCAGGCCATGGAAAGCTGGTAAGCACAAGGCCGACAGTGGTTTGGACTTTGTCGCAAATACCAACGCACAGGAGAATGGCCAACGCCGTAAAGGCAAGCAGCCCCAGAGGGGTGGAGGTCCAGGCAACAATTTGGAGCGTTTGTTAAATCAGCCCTATCAAAAGCATGGATCAAAGGAGAAACTGGCATCACATCTCTGGAAAGATTGTTATATCATGCGGGATTTCAAGAATTCCAATATGTTCCAATATGACAACGGCCCGCCCGACGGTTCAGGAGGAGGTTTCCACGGGCCGGGTTACGGAGGCGGTGGTTCCGGTTCAGGGTTTCCATGAAATCAAACCGGACACATCAATCAAGGACACCAAGGCAACCAAGGAGGTTACAACCATCAGGGGAGTCAATAGCAGCAGCAGCAGCAGTCGGGTTATCAGAGCAATCCCAAACAGTTGAACAGCGGGCAATATCATGTCTTGACTACTAGTTTGTGCAAACGTGATCAGAAGCTTCACAAAAGAGTAGTCAACTCTATTGAGCCGGCAGTACCTCAGTATTTACGCTGGTCGGAGCAACCTATTTTGTGGAGTAGAGAGGATCACCCGCCCCGGGTTGATAATCCAGGTCACTTGGCCTTGGTGGTAGCCCCTCAAGTTGGGGGATACAAGTTCACTAAAGTGCTCATGGATGGGGGAAGTATTATCAATATTTTGTATTATGATACATTCCGCCGTATGGGGTTGACAGATAAGGATCTTAAACCGTTGAATACGGTATTTCATGGTGTGGTGCCTGGTAAGTCTGCATATCCTGTTGGTAAGATAGCTTTGGAGGTAGCTTTTGGAGATGACTACGATTCAAGGTCAGAAACAGTGACATTTGAGGTGGTGAAGATCAAAAGTCCGTACCACGCTCTGTTTGGCCGGCCGGTTTATGCTAAGTTTATGGCAAGGCCATGTTATGTTTACCTACAGCTTAAAATGCCAGGTCATAAGGGGACTATCACAGTACATGGAAGTAGAAAGATTGCTTTGGAATGTGAAGAAGGCGATGCGGCTTATGCTGAGTCGGTTTGTGCCACGGAGGAGTTAACATTCTATAAGGAGCAAGTTGATCCGGCAGACATGACCTCCTTAAAAAAGCCAACCACGAAACATGATCCAGCATTGAAGTTCAAATCAGCTACAAACACTAAGATGGTTGACTTTGTCCCTGGCGATTCATCCAAACAGTTCAGCATCAGCACTAACCTGGATCCCAAATAAGAAAGCGCGCTCATCGAGTTCATCCGTGAGAATCGGGACATCTTTGCATGCAAGCCTTCTGACATGCCAGGTGTACCGAGAGAACTCGCTGAGCACACACTCAACATTGATCCGAAATTCAAACCGGTCTGACAGTTCGTCCACCACTTCAACGAGGAAAGGCACAAGGCTATAGGTGAAGAGGTCGCCCGTTTGTTGGCTGCTGGGTTTATTGTTGAAGTTTTTCATCCAGAGTGGTTAGCCAATCCAGTGCTGGTTCTTAAGAAAAACGGCACTTGGCGCATGTGTGTGGACTACACAGATTTAAACAAGGCTTGCCCTGCAGACCCCTTTTCTCTCCCTTGCATTGATCAGATAATTGATGCTACGGTGGGTTGTGACCGTTTGTGTTTTTTCGATGCTTACTCTGGTTATCATCAGATCAAAATGGCAGTTAAGGACCAGGAGAAGACAGCCTTTATAACTCCCTTTGGAGCCTTCTGCTATGTTTCCATGCCCTTTGGACTCAAGAGTGCCCAGGCAACTTACCAACGATGTGTTCAGAATTGCCTTCATAAGCAAATTGGGCGCAATGTCCATGCATATGTAGATGATATTGTGATCAAATCCAGAAAGGAGGAGACGTTGATAGATGATCTACGGGAAACTTTTGACAATCTCCGGGTCTACAAGATGATGCTCAATCTGGAGAAGTGTGTTTTCGGTGTCCCGGCAGGCAAGCTCTTAGGCTTTCTGGTTCCAAACAGAGGCATTGAGGCTAATCCAGAAAATATTGCAGCAATTACGTCCTTGGCTAAACCGGCGTGTATTAACGATGTGCAACGTCTGGCCGGCCGGATTACAGCCTTGAGCCGGTTTATCAGCCGCCTTGGAGGAAAGGCCATTCCCTTATATCAGATGCTCAAGAAAATGGATAACTTTGTTTGGAGTGAAGCAGCTGATAAGGCGTTTGAAGATCTGAAGAAATAGCTCGTGGAACCGCCCATGCTGGTAGCACCGATTGATAAAGAGCCCTTATTATTATATGTGGCTGCTAATGCCTGGGCTATCAGCGTAGCCATTGTGGTAGAGCACAAAGAGCCTGGCAAAGAGTATCCGGTTCAACGGCCGGTTTATTATATCAGTGAGGTGATCATTGAGTCAAAGCAGAGGTATCCGCATTGGCAGAAACTGGTGTATGGGGTGTTTATGGCAAGCCGGAAGCTCAAACACTATTTTCAGGGCCATCCTATCACAGTAGTCAGTTCAGCTCCTCTGGGTGACATCATTCAAAACAGAGATGCAACTGACCGGATTGCCAAGTGGGCCATTGAGCTTGGACCCCACGGGCTCAGATATATACCCCGCACGGCGATCAAGTCCCAGGCACTTGAGATTTCATCAATGATTGGACGGAGTTACAGGCACCTGAGGAGAAACCAGATAATACATATCGGACTATTCATTTTGATGGGTCTAGACAGCTAGAGGGTTCGGGGGCCGGAGTCATATTAACCTCCCCACGAGGTGATAAGTTTTGTTATGTCCTCCATTTAATGTTCCCTTGTACTAACAATGCAGCTGAATATGAGGCTTTACTCCACGGTCTTCGGATGGCTAAAGAGATGAATTTGAGCCGGGTTAAGTGCTTCAACGATTCAGATCTAGTGGCTCAGCAAGTGTCTGGCACTTGGGATTCTAAGGACCCACTCATGGCTGCATATCGGTGAGAGGTGGACACAGTGGCTGGTCACTTTAAAGGTTATCAGGTGGACCATATAGACTGGTGGAAGAATGAAGTGGCGTACGCTTTAAGTCGTCTTGGTTCCCAATGTAAACCAGTTCCGCCCAATGTCTTTCTTGATGTGTTGCACAATCCGTCAGTCAAAATACCATCCGAAGAAGATTTGGCTGTTCCTGATCTGGAGGCTCAATTGGTGGCAGCTTTGCATGCCATACCGGATTGGACGATCCCATATCTAGATTACATGAACCGGGGCGAGTTACCCGTTGAGGAAATGTTGGCCCGACAGATAATCCGGTGTTCCAAGTCCATGACCATACTCAATGGGGAGTTACATCGTTATAGTGTTTCAGGAGCGATTCAACGATGCGTTTCTCCTCAAGAAGGTTGTGAGATTTTGCGAGAAATTCATGAAGGGGATTGCGGTCATCATGCCGGTTCTAAGTTGTTGGTTGCTAAAGCTTTTCGCCACGGTTTTTACTGGTTGACGGCGCATGCTGATGCGGAGGATTTGGTCAAAAGATGTGATGGATGTCAAAAGTTTGCCCGCCGTGCGCACGTTCCGGCTCAAGAGTTGCGGATGATTCCAATTACGTGGCCATTTGCCACTTGGGGGCTAGATATGGTTGGACCCTTCAAGCGCTCCAGGACAAGAAGATCCATCTGTTAGTAGCAGTTGATAAATTCACTAAATGGGTAGAGGCAGAGCCAGTCAGCAAGTGTGATGCAGCCACAGCGGTTCAATTCATCAAAAAGGTGATATTCTGGTTTGGCTTTCCACATAGCATTATAACAGATAATAGCACTAACTTGTCAAAAGGAGAGATGGAAGAATTCTATCAACGTGAGCACATCCGGCTTGATCTAGCATCAGTGGCTCACCCCCAATCTAATGGTCAAGCGGAAAGGGCAAATCAAGAAATTCTGTGGGGTATCAAACCAAGGCTTATGGTTCCCTTAAAGCGAACGCCGGGTTGTTGGGTCGAGGAGCTACCTTCTGTGTTATGGAGCATCAACACCACACCCAATAGGTCTACAGGTTACACGCCTTTCTTCATGGTTTATGGAGCAGAGGCGGTTCTTCCTAGTGACATCCGTCACGATTCGCCCCGTGTGGCAGCTTATGTTGAAGCTGATAATGACAAGGCACGTCAGGATTCTCTGGACCTGTTGGATGAAGAGCGGGATCTTGCAGCAGCGCATTCGGTGATTTATCAACAAGATCTTCGACGTTATCACAGCCGCCGGGTTAAAACTAGAACCTTTCAAGAAGGTGATTTGGTGCTCTGGCTCATCCAAGATCAGACTGATATGCATAAGTTATCCCCCCCTTGGGAAGGACCCTTTGTGGTCAGCAAAAATCTGCACAACAGATCCTACTACCTCATTGATGTTCGAGAGCATGAAGACTCACGTCAATCGGAGGAGGAGACAAAGCGGTCATGGAACATAGCTTTCCTTCGGCCTTACTATACTTGAAGCCATAGGCTTTTTCACCTGTACATATTTATGACAGTGTATATAGCATATAATAAACCGGAGCCTCCATTATAAGCGGGGTATCTGTTCTTTCTTATATCATATGTGTGCTTTTACAAGTTAACGGTCAAAGCAGAGTCTTTGTTAAACCAGATTTAGCAACTGCATAAAGATAAAGAAAATCACTAGGGGGCTTGGTCATGTTTGAACCACATCTACACCTCTTGATAGGCTTTTCAGCCACACAAGGACAAATTTGTGGAGCCAAAGAGAGTATTGTGCAATGTACAAACTCAAACATAGGCACACGCTGAGCATCGCTCACAAAGTTACTTGGGGGCTCTTTTTTGCAAAGCAACAAAGAGTTTGAAAGGACCCTCGTAATTGGCTATCAAGCCACGGCTTGGAAGCCTGGTTTATTCACCTAAAACCCCGGGTTAACCTGCCTTCATCAAGTAAGCCACTCCTATCCAGGTAATCCTGGCATGACCCATCGAACATTTGATAAGTCAATCTTTTACAGACCCTGAACTTGTCATAGTTAAAATGGTGATTGGTTAATTGGAGGCCCATCTTAAAAGGCTTTGTTAAATGGTTTAACTCAGAGGCCTGGCAGCCCATGAAAAGCCTCGATTTGGAGCTTGGCAGCTCGTAAAAAGCCTCGCATATTTTCCTATTTGCATTTTGTTTGTTGACAATCATAAGTATTTTTTGATAAACTGGCATCCTTGATCCGGCTTGCTTTCCAACCACCAGCTGTTGGTTGATGATCAGTTATAAACCGGTGGTCACTGACCCGGTATGGTTTGACTAAATCACCAGTGTTATGAGGAAAATCCGGTAGGTATACCGGTCTGGTTTAATAGATAGACCGGCATTTTGAAGATGATATTATCAAACGTATTGGGGTGGTGTTAAACACCTTTGCTGTATACACGTTTGCTCACTCAATGAGGTATGTTTTGTACAAACACTTGGTTATTCAGCTCAAGTACTATATACTTCTTGGATATTATGACATGTTTAGCGGTAAACCGCTAGACACTTTTAAGTTTTTTGTACTCAGGAAGGCAAGTCATCATAGACTATGCGTAAAATATATCCTGAAGGGCGGCACAGATTGTCACAAAGGGATACGAAGCATGCTCGATGGCATGGCAGATAAACAAAGTTTCAGCAATCCTATTACATGAAGCTTTAAAGCGGCTCAACAGTTCCATTGTTTTTCACAGTAGCCATATAAACCGGCGACCGGATTAGGACTCTTCATCACGACGGTTTGACGGTCACGGATCAGTTGGTGCACGCACTTCTTCATCCCTCCCCAGCCGCTGGAAATTAGCCGTTGACCAATCGATTCCGGTTAAAGCTCGGAATATTGCTTCTTCATGGATTAGATCGGAAGGGTTAATATCAGGGGCATAAGTGTTCTGACGAATCGGAGGCACAAGTTCTTCGACTTCATGGATCTCGGCCGGCTGTCTTTTCCCTTCTGCATCATAAAACGGTTGAAAATGGGACAAATCGGTGTCTTCAGCTAATTTGCTGGCCGCTGGCCGCATCTGTTTGGTCAACCGCCGAAGATCATGATTGTCAAAGTTTGAGCCGTTTTCTTTAACGCCTGGATACCCTTTAATGATATCCTTCGCTTCAAGATCTGGAATCCAGGCCTTGTGTGACACCCCAAAAATTTGGCCTTGTTTTATTAAATTAAAATTTTGCTAGGAATTAAAACTTTGGATTTCTGAGCTCCATTTTGATTTTTTAAATCATTTCCTTCCCTGTTATGATGAGTTTTTCCCAAAGAGAAAACTTTTCAAATATGTTATTGGACTTGTTTAACCTCTCAAGAAAAACTTTCCTTTTATCAGTATAACTAATTAACTAAGTTAATTGCTTGATCTTTACCTTCTTGAAAATAGTTTTTCAAGGTTATATGGCCATATTTGAACTACAACCATTTGATAGATTCACTTAAAATTTCCACAAAAATTTGGAGATGTCATGTGATGTTTTTAAATCACTTTTATGCAAAAATATATCTCATTCATGAAATATTTTGAGCCCTACACTCAGTTTTTCTTCTCTGGTCCAGAGTGCATTTTGCACTACAACCCTTTTATATATTTCTTTGAAACTTCTACCAAAATTAGGGGAGGTCAGTAGGAGCATATTATTCCATTTTGTGCAAAAATCCAGGGTTGTTCTTTGAAAATATTGAGTGAATCAACCTCATTTCCATTCTGGACCAACTTGATGATTTGTACAGCAACCACCATTTTAATTGCTCCTATATCCATGATTACTTTTTCTACTGGTAGTCCCCCTTGCCAAACCCTTAAGTCCAGGAGCATGCACCCATTGGATTAATTTTGGTTCATGAAATAATGCCATTTATTTCCTGTCCAGAATTGAAATTCTGCTAGACTTGCACTAACAAGTTTGTGCATTTCACCAACTAACATCACCACCCTCTCTTTCATCCACAGAGACACTGATTTGGAGATTTTCGCCACTCCAAGAAATGCCTAAGTGCCCTTAGCATTTTGTCAAACACCATATGGGCATGATCTGTTTTGGCATGAATTTTTGGTTTGCATTGTGAACCTGATCTCCTGACCAAACCAGCTTGTCTACTGATCCCCTTGCAAGCCATAGCCTAGAACTGCTAATCCTCAGCTCCAACCAAGCCATCTAGCAGGCCAGGGCATTTCGCCGAACAGATGGTCGGCGTGCTCTGGGCACGCCCAGAGCGCGCATATTGCAGCCGCGCACACGAGCCGACACGCTGGCCCCCACGGTTTTGGCTCGCTCTGCAGCACCTCGCCACGCGCTACCCTTCTCACCGCAACGCGCCAAGCAGCCCCCGCCACGCTCGGCAGGCCAAGAGCTAGCCGCCGCCGCCGCCGACAGCCCCTGCTCCATTCAGCGCCGCCCAAGCCACCCCGGCTCGCCACCTGGCCCCGGCACAGCCCGAGCTCATCCACACGGGTGTCCGCTAGCGTTCGTCGCCGCCACGTCGCCCTAGCTACAAAGGGACGGTTCGCCGGAGAGCTTATCCCCACCGCCGCGGAACCGACCTTGGCGCGCTATAAATGGACCCCCCGAGCTTCCCCGAGCACGCAGGCGACCTTATGCTACCCCCATGGCGCTCCCCTGCCTCGCATTCGACCCGGGGAGGCCTCCTTCCTCATCTCCGGCAACTCCGGCCGCCGCCACCGCCCCGGCCAATCCGGCACCTCCAGTACCTCCCCCTCTCCGTTCTCTTCGCCAGGAACTTCCTCATCCTCCCATGAACCTTTCCCACTACTTGATTTTGATCGGGAACCATCGCCGCCACAATGTCACTTCGCCACCGAAGCTTTCCTCCGCCGCGGAGCTCGCCGCCGGCAGCTCCCTCCACCTCCAGCTACCCTGCGACCACCGGGAGGACTGCACTAGAGTGGCGGATCCATCCCCGCCCTCAGGGCCCCGCGAGGAGCCGCCAGTCGCCGGCGACAATCGCCGGAGCTCCGCCTCCGCTCGGGACAGAGGAAGGAGAGGGAAAGAGACTAGTCAAACCTGACTAGTGGGCCCCCTAGACCCACTGTCAGCGACCCCATGCCTGTCCACGTGGGATTAAGTGAAGACGTAATCCTCCTAGTACGTTTTCCCCGCTCCGAAAGCGTATTCCCCTCTGAAACGTTTTCTTTTCTGTTTTAATTTAAATAACAGATTTGACCAGAACTTTGACTGGATATAACTTTTTAAATATAACTCCAAATGAATTAATTCTTTTTCCTACATCTCTCAAATATTGTCTAGTTTATTTTAAGATTTATTTGAATATTTTCCAAACAACTTTTTCGTACTGTTTTTGAAATAGGTGTTATTTGCATATTCTTGAAAATAGGATTTTTGGGAGAGAAAGAAGCTTTCAAAAATTTTGGAGAGCACCCCCCACCTCTCCACACCATGAAGGCAAGCATTCTGAACCCTGGCATAATGTTTTTGGTGTGTTATTTGACACGTTTATAACACCACCTTACTTCGGAGGACTTGTTATTTCATGTGACATGATCATTTGCATGGAAGCATATCAGTGATTTCCTTGCTGTTGGAAATGAATATTATTGTGATGGTAATCCTCCTCATGTGCCTTGCATGCATGCCGGAAAGGAATCCGGGAAAGCCTCGGCCTTGGGTAGGCGTGAGCATGTCGCCGGTCCCCGTCGGGACGGTTATGTCCGGTATGGCATGGTAAGGTACATTGAGTGGTGATTTCTTCGGTTGAAATATATTTGTTATACATGTCATGCAGGGAACTCATAAGCCTCCTGAGTCGGCCATAGATCGAGTCTTGTTCCGGTAACCCCCATACTTGTTTTCGTACTGCCACTGGTCCCTACCGTAGGTGGGGTATGGTTCAGTAAGTTGTTAACCCTTGTCTTGGCACACACCGTGCAGAGAGGCCATGGTGGAAGATACCGGTTGTAGCCGGTAGGCATGCCACCTGGTCCGGGGGCATGGGTGTATCCGGTTGGGACCGAGAGGGGGGCACCCCTTAGAGCGCGCGATAGAAATTTGATCCCATACTACGCGAGGTTGTAGCCTCCCCACTTAGAGTTTTGCTTAACAGGTGTCATGAGTGATTCCAGACACGAGTGAAAGCTGGTGTGTGCAAGTCAGGTGTGTTTCAATTAAAAGACCGTAGACGGAATTAGTCCGATGGACTAAAGGAATCCGTTACTCGTGGGTAAAGAGTACACTCTCTGCAGAGATATTAAACCTATTCGAATAGCCGTGTCCATGGTTAAGGATTACAGTCTGGGATGGGTCAGGTATCGGTCTTAGTGTCGGTCTTCGGAGGTGAAACGGTTAACCAGAAATGGAATTACTACTCGTGACTTGTGATATCTATGATTATTATTATTGTTGACTAACCCGTGATATTATTGTTATTACCGAGTATCTCTGGGATGGTTCTACCTCCGAGATATTCATTATGATTATTTCTTTTAAAGCCCTTTATGTGGTGTCGCTCAGACGCCCGACTGTGGCATTTCTTTTAAAGCCCTTTATGTGGTGTCGCTCAGATGCCCGACTGTGGCATTTCTTTTAAAGCCCTTTATGTGGTGTCGCTCAGACGCCCGACTGTGGCATTTCTTTTAAAGCCCTTTATGTGGTGTCGCTCAGACGCCCGACTGTGGCATTTCTTTTAAAGCCCTTTATGTGGAGTCGCTAAGACGCCCGACTGTGGCATTGCTTGCTATTTGTTTCATAAATTTTTATACTACCATGTTATTGCATTTTTATAAATAACTTGCTTGCACGCATCTGAGTTTCATTGTGACTGACGTCATGAGCTTATAATATTTTTAGCACATCATGGTTATATTATACCTGTGTTCATAATGTTTGCGAGTACATTCAAAGTACTCACTGGCTTGTCCCTGGCTATTGTCTTGGCCAGATTTTCTTGCACGGAGAGGAGCGACGCGATGCCAGCCCCGGAACCCACTCAATGGAGATAGCAGCCTCGCGACGATAGGAATTAACCTGGTCAGCTGTTCCCGTGGGAAATGGAGTCCCATAGACACTGATGTTTCACAACCCGCTTCCGCCATCAACCACTAGAAACCATTTGTTGTACTCACTGGCCAGAATGGTCTTGTACTACATATTTTGTATTTTTCTTGGAATTTCTGTATCAAGTTGGAACCTCATCAGCTAACAGTAATCCTGGGGCTGATGAGCATGACGGTCTTTTCTGGAAATTTATTACCCGGAAAACCGGTCGTGACAGACTTGGTATCAGAGCCAGGCTGACCATTGGCTAATCCTATCTTAGCCAGGTCAATAAACTTAGGCAAACCAACCCACTAGACCTTAGCCAAACCCCAGCCAAGCTTCTCGTGCAAGATAGCCACACAGTGACCCAACACCTTTTTGGCAGTCGGTGCCCAACCTATCAACCTAACCTGTCACTCATGCGCCAGTGACTGGCCCCTAAATAGTCCTTTCTCGCAAGCGTGCGAAGGAAGACTCCGTCCCCTTTTTCTTATAAAAAGGGCACGCTAGCCTCAACCCAGCACAGCACAGCCGCTACCCCAAACCGAGCCACAATGCCTGGACCTATAGTGCACAACGAAACCACAGCAACCAACCTTGGAGGTTTTGTGACCATCCTCGCAAACCTCACCCGTCGTGCCTACGCGTTAGAGGAGCCACCAGAATATGTTGTGTATCAAGGACCCATGAGCGGTGAAGACCGTCAATTCTAGGCCACTGTGCACATCTACGGTAGGGGTCTAACACCCGAGCGCCCCTACAGGTTCACTGGAAGGACAACTTCCTTTGAGCCACAAGCCATCCAGCTAGCCGCTCGAGAGGCTATAGTTCATCTCAGGCACTTGTCGCCCAGAGTTAACTGTCGCTCGTTCCACTACTACCCCAGACGTGAAGGGTATGGTAGACAACCCCAAGTTGCCAACGGAGATCACGAGACGGACCCCGCATTGTTGCACCTAGTGCGCTATCTAAGTGCACTAGAGGCACTGTTCGACCAGATCACCATTGATCTAATCGCAGCTCGTGGAGAGCTGGTTCGTCGAGCCCCGGCGAGAGGAGAAAACGAGCCCAACGCCGACAACCCAGTCGTGCTGTTTGGACAACCGATCGAGACCCCAAGATCTGCCCCAGCCATCGGCCAAGGTGCTGCGATAACCCCAGAGGTGCTTCGTCGAATTTTGGGAACACACTCCAACGGAGTTGTGGCCAACAATCCCCGCGATGGTCATGATCACTACCCCGACCCTGCAGTTCCCCCGCCATCTCCGACTAATCCCGGCAGTGAGACACGTGGAGAAGCCTCGACATCCACCAGGCACGCCCGTTTAGACATGAACGAGGTAGACTAAGCCGTATGAGTAGCACCAAGTTTCAATGTATCCTCGCTTTGTAATCATGCGACCGCGTATGTTAACGCAGCCTGTCTTTGTGCCTCTGCTTTAATAGTAGCCTTGCATTTTTGGTCAGCGCATAGCTGCATATTTTTCGGGCACAACTACCAAAACCAACCCGACGACAACCACAGTAACACGTCTCTTTATGAGATATGTGTATCTCCGACACTGACCTGACCTTTGGAGCTAAGCTGGCAAATTTATTACCTTTCACCACGGTAAAACGACCCGGCTCCATTGCTATATAAAGACCACCTTGTGACCTTACCCAACAACCCTCACTTTGTGCACAACACTCACGCTTTTTCCTGTCATGCCGAGCCCCAGCATTCATCTGAGAACCCCAGATGCAACCCCAGGTAGCTTTGTCAAAATATTGTGGGATTTTACCCGCAGTACCATGGGTTCTACCCAGCCACCTCAGTACGAGCTGTTCAAATCGAGGATCACCCCATCCACCTCGGAATATTGGGCAGCAGTACACATTCCTCCTGTAGACCCCAACCAAGATACAATAGAAGTTTCTTCGTGGGGAAATCTATGCCAACCCCACACCTGGCCATAGAAGCTGCTGCGAAAGAAGCGATTGCTCGTCTTCGATCCGCAGTACCCTATGCCCGCGAACGAGGATATTATTACTTTCCGAGTCGTGCAGCACCCGGAGAAGTAACATCTTTTCCCGGTGGACGTATTGAGAGAGATCCAGTTCTGGCCAACCTTATCCAGTACATCATTGCTCAAGAGCATTTGAACCAGCGAGTGATGGATTATCTCCAGAGCCTCGCAGATTTAAATCCTCAGATTGCCATCGGCAGACCACTGAGACCCGACCCGGAGAGACACATACATCGACTGGTCAATCCACTTCCTCCGATAGAAGAGGAGTGTATCCCTTTACCAGAGACATTTTATCAGGACCCCACCCAGTTACCATTTTCATTTTAGACGTCACTATTGTATTTGTTCCTTGCAACATTTATTTATGTGTGTGACTTATGCGTGATACCCTGAGTTTGAACGACGAGTCAATTATTTGGCTTCTACTAATGTGTGTAGTTTTTGTTGTGGATTATGCTCCTAAAGATTAACTGTTTTTCCCTCGCAAAATCCTGGAGTGAGACTTCTTTTTCCTGAATTGCTACACCTGCCACTTCACGACGCGGATTAATTAATTTCACACAGCACCACGGCAGCAGTCTCACAACCGCTCGAATGCATATGGAACTTTTGTTTTTCACAACGGCTCTTAGCAAATCTCGAGGACAATATTTTTCTTAAGGGGGATAGTATTGTGACACCCCAAAAATTTGGCCTTGTTTTATTAAATTAAAATTTTGCTAGGAATTAAAACTTTGGATTTCTGAGCTCCATTTTGATTTTTTAAATCATTTCCTTCCCTGTTATGATGAGTTTTTCCCAAAGAGAAAACTTTTCAAATATGTTATTGGACTTGTTTAAACTCTCAAGAAAAACTTTCCTTTTATCAGTATAACTAATTAACTAAGTTAATTGCTTGATCTTTACCTTCTTGAAAATAGTTTTTCAAGGTTATATGGCCATATTTGAACTACAACCATTTGATAGATTCACTTAAAATTTCCACAAAAATTTGGAGATGTTATGTGATGTTTTTAAATCACTTTTATGCAAAAATATATCTCATTCATGAAATATTTTGAGCCCTACACTCAGTTTTTCTTCTCTGGTCCAGAGTGCATTTTGCACTACAACCCTTTTATATATTTCTTTGAAACTTCTACCAAAATTAGGGGAGGTCAGTAGGAGCATATTATTCCATTTTGTGCAAAAATCCAGGGTTGTTCTTTGAAAATATTGAGTGAATCAACCTCATTTCCATTCTGGACCAACTTGATGATTTGTACAGCAACCACCATTTTAATTGCTCCTATATCCATGATTACTTTTTCTACTGGTAGTCCCCCTTGCCAAACCCTTAAGTCCAGGAGCATGCACCCATTGGATTAATTTTGGTTCATGAAATAATGCCATTTATTTCCTGTCCAGAATTGAAATTCTGCTAGACTTGCACTAACAAGTTTGTGCATTTCACCAACTAACATCACCACCCTCTCTTTCATCCACAGAGACACTGATTTGGAGATTTTGGCCACTCCAAGAAATGCCTAAGTGCCCTTAGCATTTTGTCAAACACCATATGGGCATGATCTGTTTTGGCATGAATTTTTGGTTTGCACTGTGAACCTGATCTCCTGACCAAACCAGCTTGTCTACTGATCCCCTTGCAAGCCATAGCCTAGAACTGCTAATCCTCAGCTCCAACCAAGCCATCTAGCAGGCCAGGGCATTTCGCCGAACAGATGGTCGGCGTGCTCTGGGCACGCCCAGAGCGCGCATATTGCAGCCGCGCACACGAGCCGACACGCTGGCCCCCACGGTTTTGGCTCGCTCTGCAGCACCTCGCCACGCGCTACCCTTCTCACTGCAACGCGCCAAGCAGCCCCCGCCACGCCCGGCAGGCCAAGAGCTAGCCGCCGCCGCCGCCGACAGCCCCTGCTCCATTCAGCGCCGCCCAAGCCACCCCGGCTCGCCACCTGGCCCCGGCACAGCCCGAGCTCATCCACACGGGTGTCCGCTAGCGTTCGTCGCCGCCACGTCGCCCTAGCTACAGAGGGACGGTTCGCCGGAGAGCTTATCCCCACCGCCGCGGAACCGACCTTGGCACGCTATAAATGGACCCCCCCGAGCTTCCCCGAGCACGCAGGCGACCTTATGCTACCCCCATGGCGCTCCCCTGCCTCGCATTCGACCCGGGGAGGCCTCCTTCCTCATCTCCGGCAACTCTGGCCGCCGCCACCGCCCCGGCCAATCCGGCACCTCCAGTACCTCCCCCTCTCCGTTCTCTTCGCCAGGAACTTCCTCATCCTCCCATGAACCTTTCCCACTACTTGATTTTGATCGGGAACCATCGCCGCCACAATGTCACTTCGCCACCGAAGCTTTCCTCCGCCGCGGAGCTCGCCGCCGGCAGCTCCCTCCACCTCCAGCTACCCTGCGACCACCGGGAGGACCGCACTGGAGTGGCGGATCCATCCCCGCCCTCAGGGCCCCGCGAGGAGCCGCCAGTCGCCGGCGACAATCGCCGGAGCTCCGCCTCCACTCGGGACAGAGGAAGGAGAGGGAAAGAGACTAGTCAAACCTGACTAGTGGGCCCCCTGGACCCACTGTCAGCGACCCCGTGCCTGTCCACGTGGGATTAAGTGAAGACGTAATCCGCCTAGTACGTTTTCCCCGCTCCGAAAGCGTATTCCCCTCCGAAACGTTTTCTTTTCTGTTTTAATTTAAATAACAGATTTGACCAGAACTTTGACTGGCTATAACTTTTTAAATATAACTCCAAATGAATTAATTCTTTTTCCTACATCTCTCAAATATTGTCTAGTTTATTTTAAGATTTATTTGAATATTTTCCAAACAACTTTTTCGTACTGTTTTTGAAATAGGTGTTATTTGCATATTCTTGAAAATAGGATTTTTGGGAGAGAAAGAAGCTTTCAAAAATTTTGGAGAGCACCCCCCACCTCTCCACACCATGAAGGCAAGCATTCTGAACCCTGGCATAATGTTTTTGGTGTGTTATTTGACACGTTTATAACACCACCTTACTTCGGAGGACTTGTTATTTCATGTGACATGATCATTTGCATGGAAGCATATCAGTGATTTCCTTGCTGTTGGAAATGAATATTATTGTGATGGTAATCCTCCTCATGTGCCTTGCATGCATGCCGGAAAGGAATCCGGGAAAGCCTTGGCCTTGGGTAGGCGTGAGCTTTTCGCCGGTCCCCGTCGGGACGGTTATGTCCGGTATGGCATGGTAAGGTACATTGAGTGGTGATTTCTTCGGTTGAAATATATTTGTTATACATGTCATGCAGGGAACTCATAAGCCTCCTGAGTCGGCCATAGATCGAGTCTTGTTCCGGTAACCCCCATACTTGTTTTCGTACTGCCACTGGTCCCTACCGTAGGTGGGGTATGGTTCAGTAAGTTGTTAACCCTTGTCTTGGCACACACCGTACAGAGAGGCCATGGTGGAAGATACCGGTTGTAGCCGGTAGGCATGCCACCTGGTCTGGGGGCATGGGTGTATCCGGTTGGGACCGAGAGGGGGGCACCCCTTAGAGCGCGCGATGGAAATTTGATCCCATGCTACGCGAGGTTGTAGCCTCCCCACTTAGAGTTTTGCTTAACAGGTGTCATGGGTGATTCCAGACATGAGTGAAAGCTGGTGTGTGCAAGTTAGGTGTGTTTCAATTAAAAGACCGTAGACGGAATTAGTCCGATGGACTAAAGGAATCCGTTACTCGTGGGTAAAGAGTACACTCTCTGCAGAGATATTAAACCTATTCGAATAGCCGTGTCCATGGTTAAGGATTATAGTCTGGGATGGGTCAGGTATCGGTCTTAGTGTCGGTCTTCGGAGGTGAAACGGTTAACCAGAAATGGAATTACTACTCGTGACTTGTGATATCTATTATTATTATTATTGTTGACTAACCCGTGATATTATTGTTATTACCGAGTATCTCTAGGATGGTTCTACCTCCGGGATATTCATTATGATTATTTCTTTTAAAGCCCTTTATGTGGTGTCGCTCAGACGCCCGACTGTGGCATTTCTTTTAAAGCCCTTTATGTGGTGTCGCTCAGACGCCCGACTGTGGCATTTCTTTTAAAGCCCTTTATGTGGAGTCGCTAAGACGCCCGACTGTGGCATTGCTTGCTATTTGTTTCATAAATTTTTATACTACCATGTTATTGCATTTTTATAAATAACTTGCTTGCACGCATCTGAGTTTCATTGTGACTGACGTCATGAGCTTATAATATTTTTAGCACATCATGGTTATATTATACCTGTGTTCATAATGTTTGCGAGTACATTCAAAGTACTCACTGGCTTGTCCCTGGCTATTGTCTTGGCCAGATTTTCTTGCACGGAGAGGAGCGACGCGATGCCAGCCCCGGAACCCACTCAATGGAGATAGCAGCCTCGCGAAGATAGGAATTAACCTGGTCAGCTGTTCCCGTGGGAAATGGAGTCCCATAGACACTGATGTTTCACAACCCGCTTCCGCCATCAACCACTAGAAACCATTTGTTGTACTCACTGGCCAGAATGGTCTTGTACTACATATTTTGTATTTTGCTTGGAATTTCTTTATCAAGTTGGAACCTCATCAGCTAACAGTAATCCTGGGGCTGATGAGCACGACGGTCTTTTCTGGAAATTTATTACCCGGAAAACCGGTCGTGACACCTTGGCTCGAATAAGGGCAGTTAATGCTCCGGCTCTTGCAGCGGCTCTTTTCAACTCGGCAATACGCGCCGGTAACATGCCCATCTTCTCAAGTGTTTCCTTAATCAATGTTGGTGCCGGTTTGTTATAAGCTTCTGTACTAATGGCTCGCTGAGATCCAGAGTAGAGCTGCTCAACCAATGTGTATGCCGCTTTGATCTTCATCCGCATATCTGCACCAAGATGAGTGATCCGAGTTCCTGCCAAATTTTTTTCAACATCGTGGTCAGTTTTAAGATTCATTGACTGATGCAACATACATAAGCAAATACTTACCGAAGATAGCAGAGGTCATAGCGTTGATTTGGTGCTTCAAACCGGCTAGTTCTTTAGCCACCGGTTTCAGGGCTTCCTCGGCATCTATGGCTCTTTTGGTCAAACCAGCTTTCTCTGTTTCCCATGTAGCACGATCTTGATTGAAGGATTTTTTCAATTTTTCCATTCCGGCCAGGACCTGGGTCAGCTCCTCTTTGGCTTTTGCAGCTTCGGCTTGTTGCGACTTCACATTTTCTTGCAAGTCAGAGTTTTTGGCATCTTTGCTTCTCAGTTCAGCCTGCAACATTGAAGGTATCTTCAACAAAACAACATATATATGCACTAAGTATAAAGCATATAACAAGTTATCCACTTCATACTTGGGGGCTAATGCTTATTTGCTCTCAAATGCTACCTTCTATGCAAGTCTCCAGAACAATGCAAGCATTATCCTTGACACTTGGGGGCTAATGTACGTTTGTTCTAAGCTGGCAGTGTGGATTAAAAACCGGATTAACTTGCCAAGTTAAACCGGCCTTTCGGGGCTATGCTACAGAATGCTATCTCATTTTTCAAACATGAGTTTTATTTATGATTGAAGACATGCCTTGGCAAGGATTAATGATGGGATGCTTAAAGTGTTACAAAGACCCGATTTATGATTGACAATCATAAAATGGCTCTTGGGGGCTACTTGGAATAGTATTTCAGCTATAAATCAATGTGCAAGGGAGAAGAATTTACCTCATATCGTTCTTTCATCAAATTCACCAAACCGGCTTCATAATCCCGGTTTGAGTGCAGACGATTCAAGAAGCCGGAATGAAGCTCATCAGCGTTAAGATGAGCATAGTTTGATAAGTCGCTGCTCCATTTACCTTTATCCTTGGCAATTTGCTCTTCTTTGGCACTATGTTGATCCAAAATGACGGGATGACCAGGAGAACTGTGGCCGGCTCCAGTAGTAATAACGTCATCACCTTGGCCTTTAGGATTTTGGGCGGATGATGGTGGAATTTCAGTGTCTTTCACTGGATTAGCCCGGTTTGGTTCTTCCGGTTCAGCATCAGGGGCGGCAGGCTCAACATCTGTGGGTTCATCAGTATGTTGGCCGTCAAAGGGCGGATCATCAAACGTTGTTTCAGGATGGAGGCTTTTCGGTTCACCTGTTTGCTCCGGTTCAACTCTTGGTTCTTCTTCTTCAGCAATAGGGTCTTCTGGCGGATTGGTGACCCGAGCTTTCTTGCTGGGTCTGGCTTTGGCCCTGCAAATAGAATAAAAAGGGTTAACATCCTGTTCAAAAGATGTAGGTCACATTGAAAGGAAAGGTTTTTTGTAACTCACCCAGCCACAGTTTTCAAACGGGGGAGTTGAGTTGTTGTCGATTCACCAGAAGAGGAAGGAGGTGCCACCTGATAATTTGAATCGGACGGATTAAGAGGCTGTCTGAAATAACCCGCCTTAGGGTAAGAATGGTCAGAAGTAGGAGAGACCTTAGACCGACGCTTCCGAACCAGAGTATCAGGTAAACCGGTAGAGGTGACCTGTTGGCCACTGTGCCGAGTTGTCCGGCGAGCCTCATGCTGTCGAGTCTTCAAAATAAATGTTGGATCCAAGTGAGCAAGAGGATGAGAAAAGCTTACTTTCCGGATTTTTTGGCGAGGTTTTTGTGTTGGCATAGAGTATGAACCGAAGGAAAGAGTAATTACCTCTACGTCCTCAGCCTGACTAGCTTCGGCCTCCTCCTGAGGAAGATCATTGTTAACAAGATGCATAAAAAGAGAGCCAAGTGAGTCAAGTTCTACCCTAGCTTCTGGGTCATCAGTATCATCATCAATCTCCATATTAATCCGGTCAGCCGTTTTCCGCTTTGACGTCCGTTTTACGGCTTTGGTCTTCGGGCGGGTTGACTTGGCCACTTTGTCTCTAGTTGGCTTTGCCGCTTTTTCTATGGATTTCTATTTCCAGAAGGGGTCATCACCCTATACATATAAAGAAGAAGGGTTACAGCTTGTATAAGTCAAAGATATTAGAGATAAAGAGGAAGTGTAATGCTTACAGCAGGCGATTTGTTCTTGGTGTAGAAGGGACTCAGGCCGGTTTGACTACAGACCAGTTCCGATTCATTCAGAATCTTATTTACACCTTCAGTAATTTCTTCCTCAGATAATTGGATGTTGCAGTGGCATTGAGGATCGTCAACCTCACCGGTATATTCGCACATTAAACCGGGACGCCGGCTTAGCGGCAAGATACTCCAGGATATCCAATAGCGTACAAAATCCACACCTGTTAAACCGTTTGCCATAAAGGCCTGGAGCTTGACGATTTGAGGAGCATATTTTGCCCTTTTGAGGAGCTTAGGCGTTGTGGCATTGGGTGAGTATTGGATAATCTATGATCTCGGAAGCCGGGGAGGGGATTCTCATCTTCAGGCGAAGTGTCTCTGCAATAGAACCATGTTTGGTTCCATTCCCTTGGATGGCTATGGTGTTTTGCATGAGGAAATTCCACTTCTTTCCGCTTTTGAATCGAAACACCACCAAGCTCTGTATTCGGGCCATTCACAAACTCTGTGCGCCAGTTTAAGTGAAAGAAATCCCGGAACAATTCTGTAGTTGGTTCTTCCTGTAAATAGGCTTCACAGAAGACTTGGAAATTGCATAACTTGGAGACTGAATTGGGACCAATATCTTGTGGATGCAGTTGGAAGCTGGCGAGCACATCTCGATAAAATTTTGACCCTGGCAGTTTGAAACCACGTCCTATATGGTCAACAAAGATTACCACTTCGCCTTGTCTTGGGGTTGGAGGATTCTCAGCTCCTGGGGCTCGCCATTTGAGCTCAGTTTTCTTAGGCAGAGAGCCGATGCTAACCATCTCATCCAGTTGAGCCTTAGTAACCCGGGAACGAGCCTAGTTGCAGGCAGTGAATTGTTTGGCCATTGCAAAGCGAACAAACTGAAAATGAAAGGCCGGTTTATAAATTATGCACGATCATACACAAGAGACAAGGGAGTAAGAAACATACTAATATAATAAATGGTACAAACTGGAGACTAGTATGATGAGAAAGAAGGTAATGCTAGCGCAGGATTGATCAGATACTGTTAAACCGGAGCGTAATTATGAAGGTAACATGCTCTTCCGGTTTATCAGAGGGCTAATGGCATAGACTATTTATCCAGTATCAAATCGCTTATATTGGTGCGAGGAGAAACAAATTTTACAGTGATGTATAAAACTTTCGGATCTAGAGATAAGACAGAAAAGCAAAAATAATTGGATCTTGAAGGGGTGTAGAACTGAAGCAATTTTTGACAGACGGATCAGTTCTTTGCGCATAAAGATTTGTGATGATCATGGTAGGTAAGCTATGGTAAGACATGTATCAAGCATGAAGTGTCCATCTATTAAAGGAAGAACATGGAAGAATAGCACTGATGAACTTCGGAAGAACTGCGAGGAATATCGAAACCCTAGAACAGATCTATGGTGAAAAAAGTAGAGAACTTACCGGAGCTATTGAGGAAGCGGAAGGGCGCCGCAGTTCTCTTGTGCATTCAGGGCGATGTAGCGGCCGAGGTCAGAGCAGAAACGACGGTCCACGGTGGCGGCGGAGTTCCAGAGGCTGAGAGGCGCGAGGAAGACAATGTGAAGAGGCACGGGGGGAAACGGTGAAAATGACCCCTCGGTCCTATTTATAAGGCGAAGTGAAAAATGGCAAGTGCGGGAGTTGAGGAGTGCAAAAAATGGATAAGTTAATAAAGGTGTCGCCTCGACAATTGGATATATATTAAATGAAGGAAATCTCCGATATCAACGGATGGATGACGTCAGGACGGTTTATCGTAATTTTGAAGTATGACGTCATGGTGGTTTACAAGATCAAAAACGAAGACAAGAGAGAAGATTTTTTCTAAAGTGTGGAAGATTGACATGAACAAGTTCAAACCAATCTGGGGCCTAATGTTGGGGATATTACTACCGGAGGTAAACCGGCCTTGGGTAGCCGGGTTGACTCTTTGAAGATTAGAAGCCCATGAAGATGTAAAGATGATAGCGCTTTACGGAGGGCCCAAAGGCGAGTTACAGTATGTAAATGTAAACCGGCCCGGTCATATAACTTGTATAGTAAGATAGAAAGAGAGAGGCCAAACCGGATACATTTATAAACCGGCTTCGGGACTCTATAGCCCGGCGGGCGTCAACCTATGTATATAAAGGGACGACCCGGCCGCGGTTTAGAGACAGACAACAACAACTCGAAAGCCAGACAAAGCGGATTCGCTCCCTGGCCTTCGAAACCCTAGCAATACCAATCACAACTAGACTTAGGCTTTTACCTTCATCAAAGGGGCCAAACTAGTATAAACTCCTGTGTCCCCTTGTCCGATTTAATCCCTTTAAGCTAACCCGTTGCGATGGCTCCACAACTAAGTCCTTTCACGAGGACATCTGCCGTGACAAACCCACGACAGGATCTGTTCCTGTTCATGCTCAGGTACACAACGTCTAATAACACCATCTACTCCTTCTTCATAAAGATGTGGGTCATCCCAAAAGTAATATCTCAAATGATAGAATTTTTTTCTTTTGTTGGTATGTGAAACTAGGTGGTATGAATTTAGCAACAATGTAATTAGCATAATCAGCATACCAAGGAGTACTACGAGAAGTACTTATAACATTTAATTGTTCATCAGGAAAGCTATCATCAACAGGTAGTGGGTCATCAAGAACATTTTCTAACCTAGACAAGTTGTCTGCAACGGGGTTCTCAGCTCCCCTTCTATCAACAATATGCAAATCAAATTCTTGTAGCGAGAGAACCCATCTAATAAGTCTAGGTTTAGCATCTTTCTTTTCCATAAGGTATTTAATAGCAGCATGATCAATGTGAATAGTTACTTTAGAATCAACAATATAAGGTCTGAACTTATCACAAGTGAATACAACTGCTAAGAATTCTTTTTCAGTAGTAGCATAATTTCTTTGAGCATTGTCTAGAGTCTTACTAGCATAATGGATAACATTTAATTTCTTATCAACTCTTTTCCCTAGAACAACACCTACAACATAATCACTAGCATCACACATAATTTCAAAGGGTAAATTCCAATCAGGTGGCTGGACAATAGGTGCAAAGATCAAGGCTTTCTTAAGTATTTCAAATGCTTCTGCACAATCATCATCAAAGACAAATGGTATATCTTTTTGTAATAAATTAGTCAGAGGCCGAGAAATTTTTGAGAAGTCTTTAATGAACCTCCTATAAAACCCGGCGTGACCAAGGAAACTTCTTATACCTTTGATGTCCTTGGGACATGGCATCTTTTCAATAGCATCAACCTTGGCTTTATCAACTTCAATACCTCTTTCAGAAACTTTATGCCCCAAGACAATACCTTCATTAACCATAAAGTGGCACTTCTCCCAATTCAAGACAAGATTATGTCACGACCGGTTTTCCAACAAAAATATTTATTGAGAAACCAATCTTTTGAGTCCAGTATGAGAGAAATCCTCCTCACTGGTAGACAAATTCTTGATACAATAAGCCAGTAGCATAAAATATATTACAGGGTCGAACTACGGTTGCTCAACCAAATTATTACAAGCACGCCAATAATTATACATAATGGCGGACATGACACAGTGGTGTGGAGGCATACTACTGACTCGAGGATAGGGCGGTGGTGGAAAAACACAGCGGGGAGAGAAATACAAGACTCTAAGTCTGTCATCTCATCGAGCGTCGAGGTGAGGCTCGATGAATTTATTTGGTAGCGGAAGCGGATGTAAAACAGTGACCAAATCCAGGGTCGCACGAGGCTGACTGGGACTCCTCTAGGTGTCGGACTCGCTATCAAACTCTTCATCCATGAGATCGCCTTCGTCAGCATCTGGCCAAATCAACAAGCCAGTGAGTACTTTGAAAGTACTCGCAAGACAGTTCGGACGTAAGATATAACAAATGCATGCATGGATGCGTCATGAATAATTCACCAATGTGCATTTCAAAAATTAGCATAACAAGGTAAGTAAAAAGAGAAACGGCGTTAGTCCGCCTGACATCCCAACAGAACATAAATAACTACCGATCGGGTGTCTGAAGCGACGCCTCGAAAGGTGAACAAATAAATATAAGGAAATGATGCCACAGTCGGGCGTCTTAGCGACACCACATAAAGGGCTTAAAAAGAAATACCACAGACGGATGTCGGGGCGACATCATAGAAAGGGCTTTAAAAGAAATGCCACAGTCGGACGTCGGGGCGACATCACAGAAAGGGCTTGAAAAGAAATGCCACAGTCGGACGTCGGGGCGACATCAAAGAAAGGGCTTGGAAAGAAATGCCACAGTTGGACGTCGGGGCGACATCACAGAAAGGGCTTGAAAAGAAATGCCACAGTCGGACGTCGGGGCGACATCACAGAAAGGGCTTTTATAGAAAAGTAAAATACAACAATGCCACAGTCAGATGTCTGAGCGACATCGCAGAAAGGGCTTTTATTCACAGGTAAATAATACTCATAATAAACATTTAATTCATAAGAATAAATGGGTTAGTCCATCCACAGGGATAATCATTTAACCGGAGTTAGCATTCGAGCGAATCACCGGAGTCTCTGCCATCAAATTTGACATTTGATTAGGATAAGATAATATCGACCTGGGACAGGGAATAGATGATTTGGAGGAATATATGACTCTGCAGAGTTTGTACAAAATTTTTCCCACAGCCAACGGATTTCCGGAGTCACGAAGGACTAGTTCCGTTACGGTATTTCGGAAGAAAACACAGCTAACCAGTACACACCCATCCTACCTCTCGATGCTAGGAATCACCCTAGACATCGTCCAAGAAAAACTTTTGAGACGGGGAGATCACAATCTCGAATAGCATGGGATCAAATTTATATATGTGCGCTCTAAGGGGTGCCCCCCTCTCGGTCCCAACCGGAAACACCCATGCCCCCTGAACGGATGACTGGCTTTAATCCAGGGCCATGGAACCATCATCACGGCCTCTCCTTTTGGTGTGTACCAGAAAAGCGGTTTGCAACTTACTAAACCATATTCCTTGCGGAAAACATGTGGTAGTACAGGGAAGGAAATGAGAGGAACTGGACCGATACGGTTTGACACTGAAGTCACATAGTCTGGCGTAAGACTGGCATGCTACGACACTGCCATCTCACCCATACTCATGCCAACACATGGCCATCCATCCTCACATCCATTCACATATGGATCATCGGACTCACTTACCTCATTATCACATAAAATAACGTTCATCGATATGCTTCTCAATATGCCATAAAACTAACTAAATGCAAAACATGCCAAGACACTCATCATATCAAAAGTTCAAACATGCTTGCCTGGTTCAGAGTAGTCGGAACCTGGCTCGGTGAAGTTCGCGGCTCCGTCACCTCCTTCGGTATCTACGGTATAAAGAAAATATATGCGCTATCGTAAATACCAAGGAGTGCATAGAAAGTATACCAAATATTTTTCAAATCAATATGATAAAAAACTAGACAAATTTTTAAAGAGACCAGAAAAAGAATCAATCAAAAATACTTTTCTGTTTAAAAGTTATAAGGGTTTTTGTCCAGGGACTCATTTGTAATGAAACAGAAGATTTCCAGGGGCTAGCTTATAAAAAACAGAAAACGTTTCGGCAGAACTACGCCATCCCAAAGAGAAAATGCATTTTGCCCGAAGGCGCCTCCAGCAAACGATTCAACCAGAGAGGGCAGAGAGGCTGACGGTGGGGTCCCACTCGTCAGGTTTGAACTTCAAAAAAAAAGGGAGGCGAAGCTCGTCGGCGCCCGAGAGCCGCGGTGGTCGCCGGCGGCGATCCACGGCGAGGCAGGGGGATCGGAGGGTACCTCCGTGCTCAGGGCGCCGTTCCGCGTCAGTTGATGGTGGTGGTGGTCGCCGGCGAGTACCACGTCGACGGCGAGCTTTGCTCCGGCGGACGGCGGCTCGGGTGGTCGAGGGGCTCGTCGGAGAGGGCTGCAGAGGTCAAATTGAAGAGGGGGTTAGGCTCCTGGTAGCTAGAGAGGGTAATGGACGGGGTTTGGGCGCCGGAGATGGCCTCACCGGAGCGAATCGTGGTGGAGGCCGAGGCGGATCGGGGCGGCCGGAGTTGGGGGGGGGGAGACCTCCTCGGGGTCCCCCTAGTGGCCTGGCGTGGCATTGGTGAGGAGTGGGGATGAGGCGTGCACGAGGGTGAGCTCGGGGGCCCTTTTTATAGGCGGCCCGAGGCGGTTGCCGTGAACGGGGATCTCCGGCGAGTGATTACGGCGGTGCCGGGGATGTGCAGTGGAATTAGGGGCTTGGGCATCATCGTTGAGGTCCACCGGTCCCATTTTGGCGCTAAACGGGCTGGGACTTGGTGCTATGGGTGAGCTCGACGGAACGGGGGTGGCGCGGCCCGTCGGCGGCAGGGAGCACGTTCCGTGCTTGCCGGGCCACGGCGACGGTGCCACGGGCGTGCGCTGGCACGGCAGGGACACGCGGAGAGCCAGGGGGTGTTGGGCGGCGCCGGGTGGCGTGGCGAGAGGGCTCGGGCCCTTGTTGGCCGCCACGGGAGGTGCAGCCACCGCAGAAGCTCCCAACGCCGGCGAGGCTCGCTGCTACCGACGCCAGGAATCGGCCAAGCGTGCGTGCGGGGTGCTGGCCAGGGAGAAGAGGCTGCGTGCAACACGCCAGGGCGCACTGTGGCCGCGTGACCGAATCTGACGAAGGAAGAAAGATAACTGAATCTCTGAACTTTCTGAATTTGCAAAGGGATAGTGCAGTTCAGGTGTTCGACAAAATGTTTTTGGCCTCTGGAGATTTTTCCTTGAGCTAATTTTTGGTGGAGTGGCTTCTCATTGCTCAAGAAGGCTGCCTGAATTTTGGTGGAATTTTTGGAGGAGTGTAGATATGAATTTCATCAAATTTGGCAAATCTGGTCCAAACTTGCAGAGACTGAATTTTGAAAAATATGAAAGGAGGAGGAGTGGATCAAGATGGTTCTGGGTTGTGGGTACAAAGGACTATGCAGGAGAGTTGGTTTGAGGTCAAAACTCAAATGAAAAAGAGTACTTGCTTTGAAAATCCCTCAGGCTCCAAATAATTTTCAGAATTGATTTGAGAGGAAAAATAATTAGAATAAAATCCAAAACTTGTTTGGATTAGTTGGGACAGAGAACTTAGGTTGATCACAAGGTGTAGGGGAGGTTTTGGAGGGGTTTTACCACATGGGCAAAAATGCCAAGTCATGGGTGGTTTTCAAGATATGAAAATCCCAAGTTTTTCATAGATTTCTTTTTTAAAAGAAAAAGATTAAACTCCAAAAATGAATTTGAGAGGGAACCAACAGAGAAGAAGTTTCAAAAGATTCAAACACCAAAGTTTGAAAGAAAAATAAAAAAAATCCTTGCCAAAGCAAAGGATGTTTTTAATAGGAAGGTTTTCTGAAAGAAAAAATTAAATGGCCTCTTTTCAAAGAAAACCACAAGGTTTTTGATAAAAACCAAATTAAAATTTTTGGAGTGTCACAACACCTACCCCCTTAGGAAAAATCTCGTCCCCGAGATTTCAGCTGATCCTTAAATAAGTGTGGATGCTCTGTCCGAAGAAAATCCTCGCTTTCCCAAGTTGCTTCACTATCGGTGTGATTGCTCCACTGGACTTTGAAAAACTTGATGGTCTTCTGTCGGGTCCTCCTTTCAGACTCCTCTAATATTCTTACGGGACGTTCCCGATAAGTGAGGTCTGGCTGTACGTCAATGTTTTCATGGGATACTTGTTTCTCTGGGTTGCTTACGCACTTCCTTAATTAAGAGACGTGGAACACGTCGTGAATGTCGGACAAGTCTTCGGGTAAGTCTAGCTGATAGGCTACGGTGCCTCTTCATGCCACTATGCAAAATGGTCCAATGAATCTTGGTGCTAACTTTCCTTTAATCTTAAACCGTTGCAATCCTCTCATAGGGGACACTCTCAGGTATACGAACTCACCGGGTTCAAAGCTGACCCTTCGATGTTTCTGATCATAATAACTCTTCTGTCGACTTTGAGCGGTCTTAAGTCGGTCTCTGATTAGCTTGACCTTTTCCTCGGCTTCTCTGAGCATGTCTGGTCCGAAGATGCGGCGTCTCCGGTCTCTGACCAATTTAACGGGGTACGACATCTTCGTCCGTATAAAGCCTCAAATGGTGCCATTTGTAGGCTGGCCTGGTAGCTACTGTTATACGCGAAGTCGGCGTATGGCAGGATTTCTTCCCAACTGGTTCCATATGTGAGGACACATGCTCTTAGCATGTCTTCTAAAATTTGGTTTACGCGTTCAGTCTGTCCATCAGTCTGTGGGTGGTATGCGGTACTGAAGGCTAGTTGGGTTCCCAGGGCCTGTTGTAAATGCTCCCAAAATCTTGAGACGAACTGAGTGCCTCTGTCGGATATTATAGTCTTCGGGACACCGTGCATACAAACTATACGGGAGAGATAAATCCTGGCAAGCCTCTGAGTGTTGTAGGTCGTCTTCACTGGAATAAAGTGTGCCACTTTGGTCAACTTGTCAGTGATGACCCATATGGCATCATTCCCGTGTCGTGACCGAGGTAGTCCGACAATAAAATCCATCCCTATTTCATCCCATTTCCACTCAGGTATTTTGTTTGGTTGCAGTAGTCCGGCTGGTCTCTGATGTTCAGCTTTTATGCGTTGACATGAGTTGCAACATGCAATGAAGGTGGCTATGTCCCTCTTCATACCGTGCCACCAAAATCTTTCCTGAATATCCTTATACATTTTGGTTCCTCCAGGGTGAATTGAATATGGAGTGGTGTATGCTTCAGCTAAAATTTGCTGCTTAAGGTCTTCTATGTTTGGCACGCAGAGCCTTTCTCTGTACCATAATATTCCTTCATTGTCTATTACGAATTCCGAGGCCTTGCCCATACTCAGCTTTCTTTTGATGCCTTCGATGCTGGTATGACCGGGCTGAGCTTCTTTAATTTTCTCCACAAGGTTGGGTTGTATTTCCAAGTTTGATATGGTGCCTTCTGCTACCATTATCAAGTTGAGCTTGGCAAATTCTTGTTGGAATTCGGGCCTCAAGCTGTGCAGATTGTTTTCGTCGGAGCTGGGGTTCCGACTAAGGGCATCGGCCACTACATTTGCTTTCCCTGGATGATAATGGATACCAACATCATAATCTTTTACCAACTCCAACCAACGTCGTTGCCGCAAATTTAGTTCTGGCTGCGTGAAAAATATATTTGAGACTTTTGTGATCTGTATATATTTCACATCGATTCCCGAGTAAGAAATGCCTCCATTCCTTGAGTGCATGAATAACTGCTGCCATTTCTAAGTCATGAGTGGGATAATTCTCCTCATGCTTGCGAAGTTGCCTTGAAGCGTAGGCGACAACCTTGCCTTCCTGCATCAATACGCATCCGAGACCCTTTCTAGACGCGTCACAATATACTTCAAAATTCTTGTGTATGTCGGGTACAATTAATACCGGTGCTGTCGTTAACTTCCACTTTAGCTCTTGGAAACTTTTCTCGTAGGCTTCTGTCCATTCAAACTTCTTATCTTTCTTGAGCAACTGTGTCATAGGCTTGGCTATGGTGGAAAATCCTTCAATAAATCTGCGGTAATATCCTGCCATTCCCAAGAAACTCTGAATGTCCGTTACGCTGGCTGGTGACTTCCAGCCAAGTACGGCCTTGACTTTCTATGGGTCCACTGCGATACCGTCTTGGGTCAGCACGTGGCCTAGAAAGCCTACTTGTCTTAGCCAAAATTCGCACTTGCTGAACTTGGCATACAATTGGTGTTTTCTTAGCTCTCCTAGAACAATCCTAAGATGTTCTGCGTGCTCTTCTGGTGTCTTGGAGTATACCAGAATATCGTCGATGAATACCACGACGAACTTGTCCATAAACTTCATAAATACTTTGTTCATGAGGTGAACAAAATATGCTGGGGCGTTAGTTAATCCAAATGGCATCACTGTGAACTCGTACAGTCCATATCTGGAGGTGAAGGCTGTTTTGGGGATATCTTCCGTTCGTACCTTCAATTGATGGTATCCTGACCTTAAGTCAATTTTTGAGAATACCTTGGCCTGAGCGAGTTGATCAAACAAATCGTTTATCCTTGGCATCGGGTATTTGTTTTTGACTGTGACCATGTTAAGTGCTCGATAGTCAATACACAATCTCAGCGTTCCATCCTTCTTTTTGGCAAATAAAATTGGTGATCCCCAAGGTGAGGAGCTGGCTCGAATGTATCCCTTTTCCAGTAATTCCTTTATTTGCTTCTTCAACTCGATCAACTCGGATGGTGCCATTCGATATGGTTTCTTGTATATGGGGGTGGTTCCTGGTGCTTGCTCAATGCGGAATTCTATTTCTCGGTCTGGTGGCATGCCTGGTAGCTCTTCAGGGAATACATCTGGAAATTCACACACTACTGGAACCTTGTTTAGCTCAGAAACGTCCACCTTATTTAATCTCGGTTGCCGGGGTATTTTTCCTTCCTTGGCTGATACTCTTATTGTCTTCCCTTGGTGGTGTGTGAGAATTACGGTCCTGTTGAAACAGTCGATAAAACCCTTATTGGTGGTTAGCCAATCCATTCCTAGGATGACATCCAGTCCTTTATTTTCCAACACAATAAGATTTGCGTGAAACTCCAATCCTTCGAACTCAATGACCACTTTCTGACAATAATTCTGAGTAACTTGCTGAATCCCAGGGGACTTGATGATCATGGATTTCTCCAGGGGAAGCATCGAAAAATTATTTTGCAAAGCAAAACTTTTCGAAATGAAAGAGTGAGAAGCTCCAGAATCAAACAAAACCATTGCAGGTATTGTGTTGACAGGAAACGTACCGAGTACGATATCCGGAGCATTTTGTGCCTCCTCTTTAGTTACGTGGTTTAGATGACCCTTCCTGTGGTTATTGTTGGGATTGAAATTGTTTCGCTTGGGCGCGGAATTGTTGCCGTTGTTTGGCTTTGGGGTTGAATTCCTTGGCTTGGGGCACTGTTTGGCATAGTGCCCTTCTTCTCCACAAGCGTAACAAGTAACGCCGGGGCGATAGGTGAATTCTTTGTCTCTTGCATGATAATTCTTGATTGGGCGTGAGACGTTGGATGAGGATTTGTGTGTCCCACCCTTTTGAAAATCTGTCCTGCTTCGGTGATTGCGAGCATGGTTAGTCTGGTCCCTTTTTCGCTTGCGGATATCTTCCAGACTGCGTCTCTCATTTTCCAGAGTAATGGCTTTGTCCACCAGTGTTTTAAAATCAGGAAAAGTGTGCACGACCAGTTGGCATTTAAGCGCAGGCGCCAGACCGTCAAGGAATTTCTCCATCTTCTTGATTTCAGTCATACACTCTTCATTGGCGTAGCGGGACAATAGAGTAAATTGACTGTTGTAATCTGACACCGTCATGTTCCTTTGTTTGAGGTCATCGAACTCTCTCTTCTTTATTTTCATAATACTCCTAGGAATGTGTGCACCACGGAAACCTTCCTTGAAATCATCCCAGGTTATGTCATTTTCGTTGGGATGCATGTGCAGAAAATTCTCCCACCACGATGCGGCTGCTCCTGTGAGATAGTGCGGAGCATATAATACCTTCTCGGGGTCTGAACATTTTGCAATAATTAATTTTCTCTCCATATCTCGAAGCCAGTCCTCGGCTTCAAGAGGCTTGTCAGTATGAGAAAATGTTTGAGGACGTGTCTTCTGTAGCTCAGATAACTTGGAATGCTGTTGATATTGTCCATGGTGATTTCCCATGTTGATGACTTGGTTCATCATTTCCCGATGTTGTTGCTGACTCTGCTCATAAAGGCGGCACATTTGTGAAAGTGCCGATTCACTGCCTTGTTGGCTTGACTGTCCCTGAGTGAACTCGTTGCTGGGTTGTGCATCATAAATTTCCTCTGGTGGAGTTGGCATGGAGCGAGTCCAAGGACGAGACATTTTTCACTCTGGGGAAAAGTTTTTTGTAAAACTTATAAGAAAAGCGGAAAGAGTCGCAAAAACAAATCCATAAATGCATAAAGCTGGCAAATAAAATTAAATAACTGAGCTTACTTAAGAAAAACAAATCGACTTGCGCACGGAGAAGGACTGCTCATTACATATCTTACACGCGGGCGGTAATTATACAATACATCACTCAGGATATGCATACATAATCCTGGCATGTTATTTAGGCTAGTGCACTTCTCCAGATCCTACATGATGCGCAAACAGGCTACTTCTCACAACCTATGTACATATCTTACAAAGCGGTACATTACATGGCAGCTAGGCGTACTCAGGCAGAAATGTTGACGACCTCCTTTGCCCTGCCGAGGGCGAGGCGTAGCGAGGTTGGGGACTCGACTTCCTCCTCGCTAATGGGCTCCATACGTGTAGTGTTGCGCAGAGTGGACGGAGCGGTTGCCAGGGGCGGAGCAACACGTACAGGAGTGGGCGCGAAGGGTGGTGCAGTGCACGCTGAAGTGGGTGCAATGACTTGGTTGAATTCTTCGGTAGAAGGCCGGCGACGAGTAGGCGTAAAAGATGCTGATGACGAGACAAAAGTCAGTGGCGGTGCGATGGGTAGGAGCTCCCTCCTGTTGGCAGCACAACGATGAACTGAGTCCATGCGGGTAGCTACGAAGTCGTCCATCAGGTTGTCGAAGGCTGCCTCCAGGGCCCGGAGATACTCAATGAGCATCTCAAAAGCCTCGTCTCGTTCTCCTCTGGGGCAGGAGTATGCGTAGTGACAGGTGTAAGACACATGGCACGGAAGATAACAGTAACGACGAGTCTTCATCACGGGAAGGACATCCCTCAGACGAGCTATCGCCTCACGGGCTGCCATCTGCATAGCATGCCTCTCCGTAGGCATGGCTCTTCCCACGAACCGGAAGCGGCGTAACTCACCACGCCCTCCCTTGAACTGCACCGCGGCCTGGTGCATGGTCAGACTGTCGTTGACTCGGTGCTGGCAGAGTGTGAAGACTGGGCGCACGGATGGCCCCATCGCGACCTGAACGATGAAAGAAAGAAGCTTGACGAACCCATCGGGCACGTTGGCGAAGGTCTGAGACTCGCAGCTGTTGTCGGCCATCTACAAAAGTAGGCAAAAATTCTGCAGGGTCAGATCATAAATTTATGCTGACTGACAGAAAATGACTACAATTGCAAAAATATATTTTAGCTCTATCATGCTAATAACCAATTAGCGATCGCACCTAGTGGCTTCCTACAGTCAGCCTGGCTCTGGTACCAAGCTTGTCACGACCGGTTTTCCGATAAAAATATTTATTGAGAAACCAATCTTTTGAGTCTAGTATGAGAGAAATCCTCCTCACTGGTAGACAAATTCTTGATACAATAAGCCAGTAGCATAAAATATATTACAGGGTCGAACTACGGTTGCTCAACCAAATTATTACAAGCACGCCAATAATTATACATAATGGCGGACATGACACAGTGGTGTGGAGGCATACTACTGACTCGAGGATAGGGCGGTGGTGGAAAAACACAGCGGGGAGAGAAATACAAGACTCTAAGTCTGTCATCTCATCGAGCGTCGAGGTGAGGCTCGATGAATTTATTTGGTAGCAGAAGCGGATGTAAAACAGTGACCAAATCCAGGGTCGCACGAGACTGACTGGGACTCCTCTAGGTGTCAGACTCGCTATCAAACTCTTCATCCATGAGATCGCCTTCGTCAGCATCTGGCCAAATCAACAAGCCAGTGAGTACTTTGAAAGTACTCGCAAGACAGTTCGGACGTAAGATATAACAAATGCATGCATGGATGCGTCATGAATAATTCACCAATGTACATTTCAAAAATTAGCATAACAAGGTAAGTAAAAAGAGAAACGGCGGTAGTCCGCCTGAAATCCCAACAGAACATAAATAACTACCGATCGGGTGTCTGAAGCGACGCCTCGAAAGGTGAACAAATAAATATAAGGAAATGATGCCACAGTCGGGCGTCTTAGCGACACCACATAAAGGGCTTAAAAAGAAATACCACAGACGGATGTCGGGGCGACATCACAGAAAGGGCTTTAAAAGAAACGCCACAGTCAGACGTCGGGGCGACATCACAGAAAGGGCTTGAAAAGAAATGCCACAGTCGGACGTCGGGGCGACATCACAGAAAGGGCTTGAAAAGAAATGC